>NC_091379.1:14582591-14887958 GCF_038502225.1 Cherax quadricarinatus
GGTGCTTGTCCAGTGCCAGCTTGAAGACTGCCAGGAGTCTGTTGGTAATCCCCCTTATGTATGCTGGGAGGCAGTTGAACAGTCTCGGGCCCCTGACACTTATTGTATGGTCTCTTAACGTGCTAGTGACACCCCTGCTTTTCATTGGGGGGATGTTGCATCGTCTGCCAAGTCTTTTGCTTTCGTAGTGAGTGATTTTCGTGTGCAAGTTCGGTACTAGTCCCTCTAGGATTTTCCAGGTGTATATAATCATGTATCTCTCCCGCCTGCGTTCCAGGGAATACAGGTTCAGGAACCTCAAGCGCTCCCAGTAATTGAGGTGTTTTATCTCCGTTATGCGCACCGTGAAGGTTCTCTGTACATTTTCTAGGTCAGCAATTTCACCTGCCTTGAACGGTGCTGTTAGTGTGCAGCAATATTCCAGCCTAGATAGAACAAGTGACCTGAAGAGTGTCATCATGGGCTTGGCCTCCCTAGTTTTGAAGGTCCTCATTATCCATCCTGTCATTTTTCTAGCAGATGCGATTGATACAATGTTATGGTCCTTGAAGGCGAGATCCTCCGACATAATCACTCCCAGGTCATTGACGTTGGTGTTTCGCTCTATTTTGTGGCCAGAATTTGTTTTGTACTCTGATGAAGATTTAATTTCCTCATGTTTACCATATCTGAGTAATTGAAATTTCTCATCGTTGAACTTCATATTGTTTTCTGCAGCCCACTGAAAGATTTGGTTGATGTCTGCCTGGAGCTTTGCAGTGTCTGCAATGGAAGACACTGTCATGCAGATTCGGGTGTCATCTGCAAAGGAAGACACGGTGCTGTGGCTGACATCCTTGTCTATGTCGGATATAAGGATGAGGAACAAGATGGGAGCGAGTACTGTGCCTTGTGGAACAGAGCTTTTCACCGTAGCTGCCTCGGACTTGACTCTGTTGACGATTACTCTCTGTGTTCAGTGTTATATTGTGTAGGAGACTTTCCAGTGTCCAGGGTGTTGTGTGGGAGTGTACCCATATATTGTGTAGGATTATTATAATCAAGGGGGAAGCGCTAAACCCGGAGGATTATACAGCGCCTGGGGGGAGGATGTGGAAGGCATTCAGGCTTAATTCGGGGAACTGGAGCACAGATCCAATTCCCTAAATCAAGAGCCCCTCACCAACATCAATATTGTGTAGGAGACGTTCCAGTGTCCGGGGTGTTGTGTGGGAGTGTACCCATATATTGTTTAGGAGACGTTCCTGTGTCCAGGGTTTTGTGTGGGAGTCTACCCACACATTAGATTTTTTTTTTTTTTATTTGACAAATTACATGGTTGTACAGTGTACATGGTGTACAAACCAAAAGCCCCTCTGTATGCAGAGAATTTCGGGCAAACTTCAAGACTAACTTAATATTCTTAAGTTAGTAATATAGTTCATATGGTCATTAGACGAGTTAGTATAAATGAATTAATTATATCAGGTGATGCTACATGGTTTTGACAAGTATAGTCGAGACTTATTACACTATTGATTTAGTTAATACAGGTTACAGTATTACAATGTAACAATTTAAAACAATTTACAATATGATATATTACAGTTTAGTATTATTTAAAACAATAAAATTTGGTATACAAAGGAACAATTTACATTGTGATGTACTGTATTATAATCTATAAAACGATAAAAAAATCATGATTTCGTAATAAGTGGTTGAGCAGTCGTCAGCACAACTTGAGTAGCTTTTGAGAAACTGGTAGTGGTTAGGTACTGTATGTCTGGTTAATTTTGGGTAATTATGTGATTTCTTATCAGGGCCTTAACTGATTTGCAGACAGGTCCTTTAGTTTGTTCTGGCAATGAATTCCAGATCTTTGGGCATTTCACGTGCATAGTATTTTTGCATAAGGAGAGATAAACACAGGGGATATCGAAGAGTGATGTCGTATTATGGTTGTGTTCTGTTGCAGTTATCAAGGAGTTTGAGAGGAGGGTTTACATTCGAATATAGTGTTCTATGTATGTAGTAGGCACATTATTAAGTGTGGATGTTTTGTATATTTAGCAAGACTTTTGAAAAGAGGTGGAGTGTGTTGTCTAATCCAGGAGTTAGTAATCAATGGCACTGCCGCTTTACGCTGGGTTATTATAGGCTTAAGGTGATTTGCTGTGGTTGAGCCCCATGCACAAATACCATAGGTGACGTAAGGGTACATGAGAGTGGCACAAAGCTAGAAGAGCTGATTGGGGTACATAGTACCGTATTTTTGAAAGGATGCCTATTGTTTTGGAGACTTCTTGGAAATTTGCTGTATGTCTGAAATTTGAGACTGCAGTCCAGGTGTACATTTGAAGCTGTTTCCGAAAAGCATTAAGTAGGTTTGGTCTATATTGGAAGTACCCGCTATGTAAGGAATAATGTGAACACTTGTGGTGCGCGCCACAACTTTGTAAACACGACAGCAAAGTTTGAAATAGGCTATTTTTTGGCGCTCGAATTAATCATTATACTGTGAATTAAGAGACGTGAAATTGAGTAGTGACTCAAATGGTTGTTGTAATATCAGCTGTGGTAGAAATAGACTGCTGCGTAGCTTTTATTCCGCAAACGTAAACTGGGCGAACAAAAAGTTTTGGAATTGGGGGAAAAAAAAATATTTTGGGAAAAAGATGCCTCCTTGGCCCAGTGACATTGACCTTGAAGATCCTACCTTTTTGCTGTTGCAAGTTTGGGGCTGCAATCCAGTTGTGCAATGTACTTTTCATTAGTACCAATTAGCAAAACACCCCAGAGGAAAGGTGAGAATTCGTTCGAAATCAAGACATTACGTGTGTGTGATGGGAGGGTGAATGATTTTAAGAAGATGAGAGGGGTTTCCCTAAGCCGGCAGAGTATTATACCAGATGATACAAGTCTAGCGCTTCAGAGAGCCTCTCCACCTAGTTTATAGTCCAGATTGATTGTGGGTACAACGTGTGTTTGAGGTGTGATGTTATATACGACATGAGTGGTAAGTGTTTGTAATTATCCAAGTAGATATTTTTAGCAGTTCAGCATTTACTGTGGTTAGTGTGGTTGGGTGAGAAAACACAAGTTGTGTCACCTGCAAATAAAATGGGTTTAAGGAAATTAGATGAGTTTGGTAGGTCATAAAGATTTTAGGTACTCAAATGTGTCCTCTGACCCCGTAATGTTCTAAAATTTGATGCAAAAGGTCATGGTCAACTGTATGAAAAGCTTTTCGTAAGTCTATGAACAGTCCCAGGGAAAATTCATTTTTCTCGTGTGCAGAGTATATTAGTTCAAGTATATGTACAATACCATCATTAGTACCTTTTCGGTCTGAACCCAAACTGACAGGGGCTGAGTATGTTTTGGGATACGATTTATTATTATAATTAAGGGGAAGCGATAAACCCAGAGGATTATACAGCGCATGGGGGGGGATGTGGAAGGCATTCAGGCTTAATTCGGGGAACTGGAGCACAGATCCAATTCCCTAAATCAAGAGCCCCTCACCAACATCAAGGAACCTTCCTTGAGGGGGGGTGGGATACGAAGTAGGAGTAAACTTGTGTATTAATTTTTCGAAGATTTTAGATAGGAACAGGTTTGATATAGGCCTATAATTGTTCAATTCAGTTGGATCATCTTTGAGGATCGGGGTGACTCTTGCTGTCTTGAGTATGGATGGGAAGGTGAAGATTCAATGGATTTGTTAAAAAGAGCTGCAATACTTGGTGACCACACGAGAAGCTTTATTGAACACGAGCGGTGGTAAGTTATTTAGGTCGCCTGTCTTGTACTTTAGTGTTTAGATAAGCGAGATTTCAGTCGAGTTTGTTGGGGCTATTATAATCAAAATTGTTGGGGCTAAAAATAGAGTATTAGGGTAGTTGCCAGTGAGGTTGTCTTTTGGTTGAATGTTTGAGCTTGGAATTTTACTTGCTAGTTTTGTTCCTAAGGTAGAGATTATTATAATCAAGGGGGAAGTGCTAAACCCAGAGGATTATACAGTGCCTGGGGGGGGATGTGGATTATTATAATCAAAAAGAAGCACTAAGCCACAAGGGCTATACAGCGCTGCAGGGCAGGAAGGAAGCGAGGGCATCAGGTGGCAAAAGGGAGGTGGACAAGTAATAGGTTACGGATAACAGCGGAGCAGTGGATGGTGAAAGGGTAAAGGGCAGCAAGAGACTGAGCTAGAAAGGGCCGAGAGGAGTGTGTAAGGTATCAGAGTTTGTGGAGTAAATCAGTCTTTGTCAAGAAGTCAATGAGAGAGTCAGGATTAAAGGAGGGTCCATCAGCAAGAAGGGAAGGTAAAGAGAGAGTAGTAGAACTAAGACGGCGTTGGAGGTAAATTCTGCGTGTTCGTTGATAGAGAGGGCAGTCTAACAGAATGTGGCTAATCGATACTGGAACTTGACACTGCTCACAGAGGGGTACAGGGTGCCTCTCCATGAGATACCCATAAGACGAGTGTGGCCAATGTGAAGACAGGAGAGAGTGGTCTCCCAACCACGGCACTGATGACAAGAAGACAGCCAGTAACCTATGCTCGGTTTAATAGAATGAAGTTCGTTACCAAGCAGAGTTGACCAACGTTGTTGCCAACGGGAGTGAAGGTGGGTAGCTATTGCAGCAAAATAGTCCAGAAATAGAACACCTCTATAGGAAATTGGTAATGTACTGCTGACCGCTCAGCAGTGTGTGCCTGTTCATTGCCCTGTACGTCGACATGACCAGGGACCCAACAAAAAATATCTATGCTTCATAGAGATACAGCGTAGCCAAAGTTGGATACAGGGAACTAGGGGGCGAGATGTATCAAATTTTCGTATAGCCTGTAGAGCACTAAGAGTCTGAGACTACCACAAATGATGACACAGGCATAGATGCGATACAAATAAGTGCTGCAAGAATGGCATACAGTTCAGCAGTAAAAATGCTAGCCGAAGATAGTAAATGCCCCCGCACGACGCTGTCCGGAAACACTGCTGCGAATACGACGCCGTCTGAAGACTTAGAGCCATCTGTGTACACAGTGGTGGCATGAGAATGGGAGTGGAAGTGATCAAGAAAAAGAGCGGGAAGCCACCGTAGGCAGTTGAGCTTTCGAGCAAGGGAGTGAGAAAGAACAGACCCGAACAGCTGGAACTTTCCAGGGAGGTAGGGAAAAGTGAGATGCTACATGAACATATAAAGGTGGTAACTGAAGGGAAGACAAGAGTGAATGTAGGCGAAGATAAAAGGGACGAAGCAAACAGGGGCGGCGAACGAATAAAGAATGTCTACTAATATCTGTTACCATTCTATAAATGGAATGATTGTGGAGATCGTGAGAGCGTACATAGTAGCGAAGGCAATGGGCATCACGGCGATCAGACAAGGATGGAACATCCGCTTCTGCATAGAGGCTCTCAACAGGGGAAGAGCGAAAAGCACCAAGGCACAAACGTAATCCTTGGTGATGGATAGAGTTAAGGCTAGAGAGAGTAGCAGGAGAGGCCGCGGAATAAATCTGGTCACCATAATCGAGTTTCGATAAAATGAGGGCTGAATGTAGGAGAAGCAGAGTTAGACGATCAGCTCCCCAGGAAAGATGAGCAAGGGTTTTAAGAAGGTTTAGCCGGCTGTTACAAGTTGCCTTCAGAGAGGTAATGTGAGGTTTCCAGGATAACCTACGGTCAAAGAGAAGGCCTAGAAACCTGACTATCACGTTCGAGGATACAGGAGCCATAGAGATATAAAGGATGATCAGAGATGACAGAGCGTCTAGTGAAAGTAATTTGGCGAGTTTTGGTACTTGAAAATTTAAACCCATGTGTGGTGGCCCAAGTGGAAACACTGTCGACCGCATGCTGGAGAGAAACTGCAATGAGATGACAGTCAGCGCCTGCACAAGCAATAGTGAAGTCATCAACAGAGTGACGACCAAATATTGGGTGGATGAACAGAGGCCAAATCATTTATAGCAAGGAGAAAAAGTGTTGTACTTAGAACACATCCCTGAGGGACACCTTCAGCTTGGACGAAGTCCGGGGAAAGAACATTGACTAACACGGAAATGTGTCAGTTAAAAAGTTCTTAAGGAAGGATGGTAGATTGCCTCGGAGGCCTAAGGAATGGGCCTGGGCCAAAATATTATACCTCCAGGTTGTGTCATATGCCTTCTCAAGATCAAAAAATATGGTAATAACAGTGATTATTCGCAAAGGCATTACGAACATACGTATCCAAGCATAGTAAGGGGTCTATGGTAGAACGACCCTTACGAAAGCCATATTGACTAGCGGAGAGACTGTTGTGTGTCTCTAAATACCACATTAAACGTCGATTTACGCGACGTTCCATCACTTTGCAAACTGCACTAGTAAGAACGATGGGACGATAGTGGGAGGCATGTCCTGTAGTACCCGGTTTGTGGAAAGGGAGAGAAATGGCAGATTTCCACAGCTGGGGAAGAACTCCTTGTGCCCAAATGAGATTGAAGAGGTGTAAGAGGACTACAAGGACTGACCGAAGTAAATGTTGTAACATACGAATATGAATGTCGTCAGGCCCAGCTGCCGATGATCGGCAAGCTGAGAGTGTTGCCTCTAGTTCTTGAAGTGTAAAAGGCACATTATACTGTTCTTCTCTGAGAGAAGAAAAGTCCAAGGGTACTAACTCTCTGGCAGACTTTGAGGAAAGAAACGAGGGGCATAGATGGAGCCCCCGGGAAATATGGACCAGATGTGTGCCAAGTTCAATGGCAATGTCGAGAAGGTTTGCTACATCAACACCAGCGACCCGTAGAACAGGAGCCGGGTCAGGAGAGTATTTACCACTCAATTTCCTCACTTTTTTCCAGACTGCACTCATAGAAGCAGAGGTGATGGTGGAAACAGTCTCGCCAACAAGTGCGTTTAGCTTCACGGATGACACTGCGAGCGATCGCACGCTTCTGCTTAAAATCAAGAAGTTTCTCAGCGGTTCTATTGTACCGGTACCTGCCCCATGCAGCGCATTTCAAACGTACTGCACGAGCACAAGCAGGAGACCACCAAGGCACGCACTTCTGAGAATGCCTGCCTGAGGTTTGGGGTATAGAATGAGAAGCTGCGGTATAAACTGACGTCGAGAAGAGGTGTAGGAGCTCATCAATGGAGGATGAAGGAACCTCACTAAAAGCAGTGAGGTGTGAGTAAAGATCCCAATTTGCCCGATCAAATTGCCAGCGAGGGCTACGGAAAGGTGGTGAATAGGAAGGAGAAGTAAGAATGATTGGAAAATGATCGCCGTCATGTAAGTCCGGAAGAACAGACCAGGTGAAGTCTAGTGCAGTGGAGGAAGAGCAGACTGATAGATTGATGCAAGAGAGTATGAGTACGAGGATCAAAATGGGTGGGAGTACCCGTATTTAAAACATGGAGGGGGTGAGAGGCGAGAAAAGCCTCCAACTGGATGCCACGCGAGTCACAATGAGACCCCCCCCCCAGAGGAAATGGTGGGCATTAAAATCACCAAGTAACAGAAGTGGTGGTGGTAAGGATGAAACAAGAAAGGCAAAGTCTGGGATAGAAAATGCTCGAGAAGGAGAGAGAGATATAAAGAACACATTGTAAACCACTTATTCAAGTGGATACGGGCTGCAGTGTAATGCAGCGAGGTATGGACAAATAGTTGACAGTACGGAATATTATTGCATAGAAGGGCACTTTCATTAAAGGTCCCATCTGAGAAAGGATTGGAAGAATACAATAAATTATAGCCTGAGATAGGTTGGAAAACAGCCGAGTGTAATTTTGGTTCTTGTAAGCAAGCACCAACAGGGGAAAGCCTGGAAAGCAACATCTGAAGCTCACCCCAATTACCCCTGAGGCTGCGGATATTCCACTGTAAATAGGCCATGATTGGCGATGAAGAAAATACCAGGAATCTGTAAGTAAAGGCACCTACGGACTAGAGGGGTTAGAAAAGTCAACGTGTGGTGGCATTGGAAGACGTTCAAGCAGCGAAGGAACAGAGCGTTGCGAAGAATGGGGTTGTGAAGATGGAGGAGAGGGAAGAGAAGGAACAGGAAGTGAATCAAGTGTCCACTGAAGGTTTAGTCTCTGCAATATATTCTGAAATGGCTTCAAGTGTTTCTGAATTCAAATATGTATGGGAGACCATATTGGAGATAGAAAGAGGAGGGTGAGTAAAGATTGGGACAGTAATGGACTGTACCAAAGTAAAAGGGGAGGGAAGAGTGTAAGGGACTGGAGATGAAGTGTGGGGGGGGGGGACAGAAGAGGCAGAAACCTGGGAGGTGGCAGAAGAGGGAGAAACTTGGGAGAGGATAGGGGTGGAAGGCATAGTACGAGGAGGGTGAATCTCCACACTTGTAATAGAGCCAGAGAGGGGAAGAACTAGGTACAGAGACTGGAAAGGTAAAGTGTGGAGGTGGAAGAAGGGAAGGAAGGGGCAAAGAAGATTTGAGCAATGTGGATTTTTTGGACTTCTGAGAAGTAGAGGGGCGATTGGTATTAGGTGTCGTACGAGGTCTTGTCGATACTGGGGCTTGTGAGGAAGGACGCGAAGATGTGAGAACAGAGTTGTAGTCGGGACGTCAGAGCCAAGGACATCAAAAGGATTAGATGCCGGAGTGGCTATGGGAGGGGTAACAACAGAGGAGGCTGCAGAAGTGGGGGGATGTTTGGAAACACGAGAATAAGAAACACGGGGTAGTCTCCCTTGGAGGCGGAGATGAGTAACTGCCATAGCATAAGGGAGACCTTCTGCCTCTTTGAGGCAACGGATTTCACGTTCATTTAAGTAGACCTGGCAACGGCGGGAGTACGAAGGGCGAGCTTCATTACAATTAAGGCAAGATGGAGGTTGACTGCAAGATGTATTAAAATGGTCGTCAGCACCACAGACTGGGCATTCGGCCATAGATCTGCAATATTTCGCTGGGTGACCAAAATGCCAGCAATTTCTACACTGTTGTGGTGTAGGTATCACCTTTCGAACTTGTAACCTATGTCCCGCGACATATACAGAGGACGGGAGTTCTCGGCTGTCAAAAGTTAAACGAGCCACATTCCAAGGGTAACGTCTCCGCCCCCGGGCAGGAAGGACATAAGTGTCTACTTTGAGGATTGGGAGATACTGGAGTTTCAGCTGTTCAAGAATGTCATTGCCACATGACTGGAAATTCTGTTGGACTATGGTATGGGGCAGAATGACAGTACCACTACAAGAATTGAGAGAAAGATGTTTTTCAATAGTGATAGGATTAGTATCGATATTTGAAAGGAGAGAAAGATCATGAGCTTGGGTAGCATTCTGGACAGTGACGATGCACGTACCGCTCTTGAGAGCATGAAATGAAATCTCTACCAACATGATGCAGGAGCGCTTTGCCAATACAGTGGACCCCCGCATAACGATATTTCAATCCAGAAGTCTGTTTGGGTGCCGTTAGAGACAGAATTTGTCCCCATAAGAAATATTGTGAATTAGATTAGTCCATTTCAGACCCCTAAAAATACACCTACAAAAGCACTTACAAAAATAAACTTACATAATTGGTCGAGTTGGGAGCTGATCATTATCTGGGGGTCCACTGTACTATGGTCAGAAAGGTAGGCAGAAGAAGTCTGTCTTAAAGTAAAGAATTTAGTCCATTGTGTGGTCTGAAACTGAGCGTGGAGAGGGATTAGAGATTAGATTAGTTAAGAAAAAAAAAGAAAAAAAGAAAAGGGGGGAGCGGGGAGGAATAGTTCCCAGGAGGAATGAAAGGGCCGGAAATCTCCCTCCGCGCCCAAGAGGACCTCAGCACCGCTAGTAGAGCAGATGCAGCGTGGAACCCATGCCATGCCATACCCTACCCTTCATGCCAGTAAACCAGCAATCCGGGATAGCAACCTCACATCTGCTGAGCTACCTCGGTGGACAAAAGAGGGCGGCCGGATATCCGCCACAAAGCATACCTCCTTCGGCCACCACCCCCGGAATCCGAAAGGTGGCTTCCAGAGATACACCTGTCGCCCGAAAGACACCCAAAGCTACTCCGGGATACCGGAGAGGGATCGGGACATCCCCAGGCGATCCAGATTCCACGGCAAACTATGCCACCGCCAAGAACCTCAATGGAATGGGATGGACCCCGGTGTCCTTTCCCCTACCTAGGAACTAGCACGCCTGTGGAAGAAATCCCTAAGGCCAAAAAGAGGAAGGGCAAAAGGGAGGGGTGTGGAGGAGGAGGAGGAATGGAAAAAGGGGAGGATGGGGAGGATGGGATAGGGGAGGGGAGATTGGGGGGTAATTAGGTTCGGTCTAAGGAAGAAGACCGACAGGTCTAATTCCTCAGACCAAGAGCCTCTTCACCATGCCAAGGAGCCCCCCTTGAAGAGGGGTGGGGGTGTGGAAGGCATTCAGGCTCCTACGGTAGAGAAAGACATTATGTTGGCAGCATCAGTTGGCTGTAGGAGAGGTTCGTCTGGTTTAGTTAATCTTTTTTTTGTGACAGCTTTTTTGAACCTAGAATTTCAGATAAGGCTTTCCCGGTCTTTTCATGTCACCTTTTATGTCATGAAATCGTTTTCATAATCGTTTTTTGGACCTCATTGATGTATTTATAGTGTGTAGGAGACATTCCTGTGTCCTGGGTGTGAGTTACACATATACTGTTTACGAGAACTAAGTTCAGCACCACAGTACCACCACATTACCACTTCCAAAGTTCATCACCGACCAGCGTGTCCACATTGGCCGATTGGTTAATGGGGCTTGAAAATTTCTGGAGACTACACGAGGGGTCAATATTGCACACATGTTCATCACCATTTAAGAATATTTTCATCCATAAATAGGGACTAAACGCCTATATAAACATCAGTGTCCAGATGTCAAGCCTGAGCTACACCGAGTTATCCACACTTACATTTCTCCCATTTCTCTGCTTTCATCAGTGCCGCTGGAAATTATATTTCCTATGGCATGGTCTCGGATCACTGACAACACTAGTAACTACCTGAAATCAAGCCTTTTACTGTCAAACATTTACACATTAACCACTGCATATACCCTCCAGGTGTGTCATTACCTGAAACAATGTTGCAAATGGTTGCATAAACAATTAACAGTTGCATAACAATATGCAGGTATGATGTAATTACCAAATTTTTTTCCTTCTTACTAGAACACAAGTCATCTTCTGGCACAAGTCTGTCGACACTAACAAGATAATCATTTACAATAAAGTAAATATTAATGCAGCTAGCAAAATTACTTGGACTTGACGTAAGCATTAATTCCAGAGTTCCAGTATTCAAAAGATGCACTAAATCTCTAAGGCTCTCACAACGCTGTTCAATAATCATCTAAATACTAAAAGTATATAAGAGGATAATTAAATTTAAATAATAATTTATATTTAATTAAACAATCTGGGAGTTACATTTTCAGATACAATTAATTTATTCATTCATCCAATTTTCAATCACAGTTTACTTGAAGCAAAAAAATGGCCTTAAGCTATATTTGGATATATGCAAATAGAGAGGAAATTCTAAACAGAAATCTTAAGACTTTCTACAATGCTACAACACCTAAGTAACTGTGGCAGTAGGAACCAGTCCATGAATGAAGCAGAACGACAATAAGAGTAGATATACACAGTGTTGACCTCGCCACAGGCAGGTAGAAGTAGGTCTCCACAAGAAGTCTCAAAATCCCAGTCAGTGAGGGAAAAGTTTGCCTCAATAATTCGTCATCCCAGCTCTTCCACGACGCTATTGTGTCGTGTAAGAATTGAACTTACCACTGGTGTGATAAATGATGCCAATAAACTTGCTCTTAATTAAGGGAGGGGTATTTGGAATTTTAGGCTCCCAGAATATGAACACTCCAACGGTACAAACATTAACACAACACTAAGTAAATTATACACAACTACATATGCGAACAGATCACTGAAATTACAGAACATGTTACATTATGGTACACAGTGTGGAACTAATGGAGGGTTTGGGGTTGTTTTATCGGAGGAATGTAAGGTATTGGTTAAGAATATATTGGACGAGATGTCTAGTAAGTTGGAGCGTGTTACTAAGGATGAGAGAAATGAAGATAAAGATATCCCTCAGTTTAGGGACAATAGTGGGAGAATACAGGAGGAATATATATAGAAATGTGCAAAAGTTATATATTAGGAATAAACTAAATGTGCCCAAGTTGTCCTTTAAGGCAAGTGACGGCGAGTTGGAGTACCTGAACAACAGGATGTACGGAGTTTTGGGTTGATTTGTTTGAAAGGTGATAATAGACCTAGAAATATGGTAGTGGAGAGCCAGTTATGGCAATTACAGGTGCCAGTTCAGGTAGATGAATTTCAAAGAGCAGTAAAAGATTCCAATAATGGTTCTGCGCCAGGCCCCAATGGTGGAATCTGAAGATGTTCGCAGATCAGTTCTGGCCGCATAATGGCTATTTGCCGAAAATATTTCGCAAAGCGCAAACTGTCTTACTACCAAAAGTTGAGGCCCAAAGTTATATCCTCTCCAGCTCTGAGGGGGGAAGAAATATCCATATAGCCAAACATTTTAATATATTCGTCAAAAGACTAGACAATCATCAGTTCTATCCGTCGACTAACTCGAGGCTTCTATCGCGGACCAGAACCACTGGGCCTCTGAGTAACACGGAAATACCTACCACTTCTTAAGTGATCACAAAACCTTTTATCGATAACGCCAGTCCATTGCCAACGGACTGGCTATATCGTGCAGCCAGCAGTAACAGCCTGGTTGATCAGGCCCTGATCCACCGCAAGGCCTGATCATGGACCGGGCTACAAGGACGTTGATCCCTGACACCCACCCCCCTCCTGTATTCTGCAGGTAACCAATTGTGCAAGATCAACTTTGGACAGGTGTGGCAGTGTACTGTGAAGGGTCAGAAGTCTAAAACCGCCTAACACTCAGTGAGCTGAATAAAATGTTCTCACCAGGATATACGAGATGGTAACATGGCTGGGTAAATTTAGCAGTTCAGGTAACTTCTAATGAAAATACCTGTGATCAATGCGCCACATTGCTACACAGCTGCACTGTAGAAATGACCAGAACGTGGAGATACAAAACAGGTTGACATGATGGAAATAAATGGTATAAAATACAGACAATGGAAATATAAACACATGCAGTATAATGTGATCCTTTATTGACAAAGTTTCGCCCACGCAGTGAGCTTTTTCAAGTCACAAACAGATCTACCTGGGGTGGAAGGTACGCGAGTATTTATAGTCAGGTTCAGAATGCTGAGGTCAGGTGGAGAATGCTGCATCTGATGATGTACTGAGTGGGGTTAGTTTAAAATCTTGAGTAGCTTGGAAGGGAGATTGGATAAGTTTGTGAGCAGACCTTGTGCAATGTTCTTCCATTCCTATGCTCTTGTGTGGGATAGCGATGAAGAAGTTCCTTAGCAAGTGGTTCAGCTATGTTATAGAAGCCACTATTCTGGCTGAAGTTGTTGGATATAGAGAAGTGATGATTCCAGGATTCTTCGGTATTGAGTGCTGTCTTCTGTGGCGATAAGTCTCGAGTTTCTGTAGTTTATCAAGTGGTTGTGTGAATTCCGGTGTTGTACTGCAGGGGTATACATAATCCCTTGTAATGACTGCAACAAATTATACGTGGGCGAACCATCAAGGGACCTCCAAACACGTGTTTCAGAACACCAATACGCAAGCAGGTCTGAAGATACAAGGAATGCCTGTGTACAACACCGTAATTCACACAACCACTTGGTAAACTACAGAAACTCAAGACTTATCGCCACAGAAGACAACACTCGATACCGAAGAATCCTGGAATCATCACTTCTCTATATCCAACAACTTCAACCAGAATAGTGGCTTCTATAACATAGCTGACCCACTTGCCAAGAAACTTCATCGCTATCCCACATAAGAGCATAGGAATGGAAGAACATTGCAGAAGGTCTGCTCACAAACTTATCCAATCTCCCTTCCAAGCTACAAGATTTTAGACTAACCCCACTCAGTACATCATCAGATGCAGCATTCTAAACCTGACCTCAGCATTCTGAACCCGACTATAAATACTCGCGTACCTTGTACCACGTGAGTACCTTCCACCCCATCTCATCACATCACAGTCCAGCACCACATGGACAGACACATGGCTTCTGCCGAAAGGAAGAGGTCACGATGTTCCAGGAACACGACGGACGACTGATTTAGAAATGTGGGGCGCAATCCTAGCAAAGAAGTTGCGAGACCACTCCGTGTCAGAGGAAAAGTCCCCAGTTCTGACAAGCCTAACCATGCAGCCAGAGAATATGGAAGGATGGATCAGTGTGAACAGTAAGACACGCCGTCCCTCCAAGGAGCAGGTAAACCAGCTCAAATCACCTTCCAGATTCAAGGTAAAGGCTTATGGGGAACACACAACCCACTATGGCGTGGTTACACACCTGGAAACATGGCACAAACTGAGGTTCAAGATATGGTTCAACCTGAGGGAGGAATCAATACTGACTCCTATCAACAAGGAAATGCATATCACCTTTAAGAAAGTCATGGAGACAGACCGCTCCTTCACCCTGGAGGAACTGGATTCTCGGTAGAAGGTCACCAAGGGTGTAGTGATGCGATACCCGCTGATGATGCCCATCAAGGCAGTAGCAGCTCACCCCAGTGTCGTGTCAGCTCAGCGTCTCTAAGGCAAAATCGGCAGGCAATGCACCAACCCGGCAGGTCCTCATTCAGCATGTAGGACCGCTGCCATCCCAGTTGGACCTCGGTTCTTGGGGCAGGTACGATGTCAGGACCTTCGACAGAACCAGTTCGCTGTTTCAAGTGCCAGCGTTACGAACACCTGGGTGCACTCTGTCCGAACAGAGTAATCTGCGGTGTCTGCAGCCAGCCCCACCCTACCGAAGAATGCATCACCAAGCTGAAGAAAGCATCGCCACCCACTCCACGATGCCCGAATTGCAGCCAGAAACACCATGCCTGGAACCCTCGATGCCCTGAGAGGCTCGCTAGAAAATTCGCGAGACCTGGAAGACAACAACGACGAGACAGCAGGCTACGGCAGAGTATCACCCTCAGCAGACGATGGGTGCAGAGAATCCTGCCATACTGCAGAACTCTCATCAGGCAACCCAACTCAATGCCCAGGAATTTCCGACCCTTGAAGACTCGACCAAGCGTCATGAACAGGAGCATCCTCCCCCACTACTGCAACGAAGAAACAAACATGAACAAGCGGCGCCAACAGGAAACATCTGGGCAACGCAATCAGCAGACTGCACTACACGAGCCCCCACGGGCCTCCTTGCCAGGCACAGCCACTATGCAGGCTGTGGCTGCACCTCACCAGCAGATGCCGGGTACACAACTTGGCATATAGCAACAGGCCACGGTGTGCAGTGAAGAAAACCCTCAGCAGTCCCCACAGATTACAACAGCCCAGACAATATCCACTGCTTCGAACCCACCAACAACGCAGGCCCTCAACAGAGGATCTCTTAACACTCAAGGCATTCACGGATATTATCTGCAACAGTCACCTCCACGGAACAGAACATGTTCCGGCAGATGGTCAGCACACTCCTGAGGGTGTGCTTACCGACAGAACAGGAAACGGTGGATGCCATGAATCTGCAGATTATCAGAGTGGACAGAGCCCAGTCCCCAGCTCAGGAAACAGCCGAGATGGAGTAACCTCAGTCGCTTATGAGGCACACTAGCTGAACTGTCCGGAACAGTGCTTGAGCAGCATATGCTGCAACAGTGAGGAATCAATTCTCCTTCAGGAGCCAGAGACTGGTCATCAAGATTAAGACCCATGCCAGGACCCTGGTCTTGGCGAACATTATACATACACCCCAGGTAGATCTGTTTGCGACTTGAAAAAGCCCACTGTGGGCAAAACGTTGTCAATAAAGGATCACATTATACTGCATGCGTGTTTATATTTCCAGGATCACATCACACAAAGCAACAGCAGCAGCAAGTTGGACTGGTGGAGTGAATAATAGTTTGTCTCACACCTGGGGTAGAAACACACTTATCTTGGCCTAATTCAAAACCAGCAGTTACTATATAAAGAATCTCCATTTTTGTAAAAAGTACCTAATTTTCCATTACATTTATGATATACAATACCGAAATTACACGCGCAAAACATGTACAACCCCTGGAAACAGTTGAAATTTTCGACTGTACAAAAAGCTTGTACAATACAGAGGTCTTAAAGTGGAGACAGTGGAAGTTAAGAGGCAGGGTGGTGTTCAGTCCCTCGCCGGTAAAGATATGCATGTATTGCCCGAATGTTATTCATCAATTTATTGGCATATGATACTGTTATAATGCGACAGTAACACTAGTGAACCGTTGTACAGAGATCAACTACTAAATTTATTTCTATTTTCACCTCAAGGCTGAAGGATTGAATATCTCAGACTTGTCTTTCCACTTCAACTGTCTCCAGCTTAAACTTGGACTTAGTATTTCAATAAACCGGCTGCAGAAGCCGGTTTAGGCAATAAAGCTTTCCTGGTGTTGAACATGTGTACAATCATTTTTTCTTCACAAACTAGATATACACTGGAAGTTACCTTAAACCTACTAAACTTACAATTCTGAATACAAATATGTTAATTTTCTAAGCTTATACCATTATCTTAGCGGTTGAATAGTAATAAACTTCCATAATTCACCCTAACACGAGTACAAGAATCTACGATAATAGGAAAGTTTTGAAATTCTAGTACACGGGTCAGTTTATAACATTTCCACCTCTTGATTATGACTTAAGAATTGTACCTGACAGACAACTGAGCGAGTAACAATTATTTGGACAGAAAGTACCCCAACTGAAATTCAAGGCCCGCAGTACGCCCATGAACAGTTCCTACTGTCACTTCAAGTGCCTGTAAAGTCTGCTCATGTAGAAGTGTTGAAATATTGGCTTAGTCTCAAGGAACAGCAGGCAATCTTGTGGTGTTTGGCCAGCATGTCACAGCTAACAAGGTCCATCACAACTGTTTCACCTCTCACTGAGACTTTCTTTGCACATACTCAGCAGAGAGCCAGGATGACCACCAGTGATCTGTTTGGAAGAAACTTATGTAAATTTAAACACTTGACAAAAGTCTAAAGTAACAAGTGAGCATAAAACATTCAACTAGGAATATAAGACAGCTCAGGCATTTACGTTAAATGCTTCAAGATTTAAAAAAAAAAAAGTACAAATTAAGTGACACACAGGACTAGGATTCAAAATCCTTAGTCTATATTATTATTATAATAATCAAGGGAGAAGCGCTAAACCCGGAGGATTATACAGCGCCTGGGGGGGATGTGGAAGGCTTAATTCGGGGAACTGGAGCACAGATCCAATTCCCTAAATCAAGAGCCCCCTCACCAAGGAACCTTCCTTGAGGGGTACTATAGATGGAGCTAGTCACCTCTAGCTTTGCCTTAACTGCATAGTAGAATTCTACTTAACTTTTCAGTCTACGTGAAGTTAGAGGTACAAGAGTCTGCTCAAGATGGTCAGTAACTCACGGCTTAGTAGCGATGTTCTCTAGTAGCGAAGGTCTTGCAGGTCCACTGCAGCAGCCATGTCACCATCGTTACACTGAGCGTCGCCTGGTCCTGAGTCCTACACATACTACAGAGCTAACATCGGGAATAGCATATTGCGGTTCACATCGCCCAGGTGTACCTTCGCAACCCTTCAAAAGTAGGTTGTCCAGCATGCTAAACCTGTGTACCACTGAGAGAAGATTCAGATTAACCTTAATTTAACAGCTAGTGTCCACGTAATGAAGGTAGTCATCTGGTGAGGAATCCAGCAATCCAAGACAAATTAGCAGCATTCTCAACCTGAGGATTAATCTGTACAAATAGGAAACACTCCTTGCTTGAATAGTGTTTTTTTTTGTTGTTGTTTGCACGTCAAGTACTGGTTTAAGATACCAGGAATCTTGTCCGATTTCATAACTTTGAACTGCCTGCTATAAGCGGTACATTAGTAGCAGTTTGATCATTTCTCTCTCAGGCAACTGAGAGTACAATTTCTCTGAACATTGGAACACATGACAGCTGCTCGGTCAAGTATCTCTTAATCAGTCCTTGCCCATGTATCAGGCTTGTCTGCAAGAAGGACTAACATACGAGACTTTCCTGACGTACAAGGTCAGCCTCAACTGACCTAGTGAGAGCCTGAGGAAAATAAACGAAAATATATTCGTCAGGAATATATACATGGGTCTGTCCCAAATGATGACCAGTCACTGCCTCCTGATGAGAGTACTATTCAGGGTAAAAGCGTTGTATATGATACGAGTGATAACTGGTAGTTATAATCGTTACAAAGGACATACGTCGGCGGTTCACACTACTTCGGTTCACGGGGTGTCTTCAGTCAAGCGCACAAGATGGCGATGCATCTCAAGATTCTACCTTCCCAACCAGTACTGAGCTTGTAGGGAGTAGCAGAGGTGATGGTGGTGTCAAGACTGCATCTCTGGAGTTTAAGGTCTGATATTCTCATTGGTATGAAACTTAGTTCTTAAAAACTTTGCTCCATCTGGAGCCAAGACGAGCCTGACTGACTAGGCTCGTGGATGTCTGCTCTCAGTACTGTATTTATCAAGCCTAGCCACAAAATCTACACAACCTCCAATCGCCTTACAGATTTTACATTTATATTAATCACATTATAAATCATGTATATAATTTATATACATCGAAAGTTGCCTCAATTTTACTGACTAAAAAAAAAAAAACTTACCTAAATATAAATATTTAAAAATCTATGTGAATTAAAGCTGGTATTATCCCTGGTGTAGAGTGTTAAAATACCTTAACGGGGGTATTATGACCCATCTTGGAGGAATTAAGACATTAATATAACGGTCTGTTTTTCCATAACATTTTATGCACACATACTGAAGTTATCTGAACTGGACAAGGCAGTGTTGTTGGTGACCACTACTTCGTATGTGTTGGTGACACTAACCACTACACCAGCTCGTCTCGCACGACTTTTGTACAAATTCCGTATGTCCCACCAAAAATCAGTTTTTATTCATTCTTGATGAACATGCTGAAGATTCAGATTAGTAACACTGGATGATTAATAGCCTATGACAAGCTAAAAATGCCAAGGGCTGAAAACAGTACAGTTGATCCCACTTCAGGTTCAGTGACGGCAACTTGCCTGCTTAAATAAATATATATATATATATATATATGATTGTTTTCCCGGGAAAATTTTTCAATGTGTGATTGGCTTCAAATCTTACAAGCTAATATTTAACTACTTTAGAAATTCATGCTACACGCACTAAGTGTACCGAGCTTGTGGTATACAGGTATACCCCTGATCACAGTGTCAGTCTTATCGCAGAGCTTCATGTAATCCTCGCGACTTGTCCTGATACTGGTTTTGCTTTACTGTTTACTATGTAATCAGATTTTCAATGTTTTGTGTTCACCTGGGCGACCCAACAGACAGGTTTTAGAATCATTAGAATTGCTATTTTGAGAACACGCTACACAAGCTCCTCAGTCTTAATTGGTTGTCCAAGACAAAATTAGAAAACTCCGAGCAAGAAGCACCCCTTAAGATGATGCCTCAGCACAAGAGCCAACCCAGATCCAAGCCGCCGCGCCCCAAGACCGGTAGACCAGGACCCAAGACCAATGGAACTCAGCCGAAGGTTGTACAACCGAAGAGTGAACCATTTGGAACAACTGTTGCTCCTCCATAGCCGAAGTCTTCGTCTAAGGTAGTTCAGCCAATAACATCTTCACAACAGATGGGCCAGCTGATGAAGTCCTCTGACTGATTCCAACCTTCACGTCCACATTCGGAGGATTTAATAACATTGTTGAGACTATCCACCTGGCATATTCACAAGCCCTCGCGTACAGCTGAAGTGTTAGCGTGTCAATGATGCAGTACCACTGCAGAGTTACTAATAGCACGAGTTGAAGCTATTACAATGGACGATGGAGTTGCTACAGATGAGCCAGAACCAGTTCAACACAATATTCGATGAGTATTTCAGAGGAATTTGAAGTTTTACAGCCAGAAACAAGAAAGAGTATCAAGTAAAGTTTCCAAATTATGATTAAGGATTGGGGAAAAGTGGACGAAAATGCCCACAAAAATTTCCTTTACAATACTGGGCCAATTTCGGGTCACCTTTTGGTAAAGACCTGGGCCGGGCGAAGACCGGCAAACCTACTAGACCTAGAACTAAGAGCCATCTGAAATATTCTAACCTGTTGTGGGAACTCGCAGGACTAGCTGATTTCTCAGACAGTTAAACCTGCCTAAGGGGGAGGGGTTGAATGGTGGGAGGTCCTGCCTATGTCTGGAGGCCACATTTCTTTAAAATTAATTTGTAAGTAATTTAGTAATGAAGCCTCTATAGGCTAATGTACTACACACTACTACTAATACGTACTTAAGCTAAGAGTAATCTACCTGTGAAGGAAAAGCCAGTAGTAAGTGGGAGTTATGGTTGTTCCGACTCGCAGGAACCATAAACGTGTTGCTGCCCGCACTATCTAGTGGTCTGAAGTTAAACTTCGTTTCCTCTGGTCTGGTTTGCTTTAATATCTACTACTGGTAATATTAACCTTACCTGGTGTGGGTTGAAGTTTGAAGAATCACTTCACTCTTCTCCTGATCAGGTAAGGTTATCTACCAGGAGTATCTGTTCGTTGTTACCGATTTACCTGGTTACAAGTAATGACATTGAAGTAGAATACCACCCTTTATCTTTCAATTCATTTATTTATTTTTCTATTTTGTTCAGGCAGAAGGCGTTCCCCTGACACTACCTTAGTACCTACTACAACCTCTCTCAACCTACACAACTGTGAATAATGGGCACTTGTCCCAGCCAGCGATAAGTCCCCACTGCCTGCAGAGTGACCGGCTCCTGCCTACCCGACTTTACTTATGAAAACCCTGTTCACGAGTGGGGCCAGTGATCAATATCTGCCCAATTGTGCAGATCAATTAGCAGCCTATTTAATTAAGACGATTTATCCTAAGACAAGCCTTGATGTAGTGAAGTACATACGACAACATTATAATGCGAATTAGACCCCTTCACCGTTACCTACAAAACTGATTTGTAGCCTCCCTCGTGGACAATAGTAGTTGCAGATTGCGACTCTTACAAGCATCTCGGGGATTCCCTGCTGAAGAACCAAAAGCTTCCACACTACGATTAAGTACCCAGTAACATTAAATGCACATTTCTTGGTGCTGAGTTGTGAAGGGTCTTACTACAGCCCACCAGAGATGAAACAACTACAACTGGCCTATGCACTGTCCTGTGTGTAAACTAGAGGTAAGAATTCAGGTAGCAGAAATGAGATGGCAGGTTTCTGGGCTGAATTCCACAATTCGCTTGACTGGATCACTAACCTGATCAGTCATAACCCACAGACACCCTCTACTCTACACTTGTGGCTGTTATTTCATCTAGACTACAGAGGGCATAACGATATTAGCACATAACAGTACATGTAGTTGTATTGTAGGATAACCCCAAAGAATTCAATAGGACTTAACATTCTACCTTAATTTCCAGTGTTCAGTGGAGAGTAAAGGTCCCTGAAGAAAAGTAAAAAATTTACTGAAGAGTTCAATGTATTTTCTCTTCAGTAAACATACAGAGGTCGCAAATAAGTTTACTAAAGTTGTGAAAGAAACAGTGGCACCCTTCCCAAATATTGTAATTCATGCACTCTTACAAGACTAGTCCTCCCTCCTCCAACAGGTGTTGCAGTTGGGTCACTGCCCAGAACTAATGTGCGTGGAGCTCTGGTGGCTTTTTCAGCAAGTTTGACGACTAAAGGAAAATACGAAAGTTTAACAAATTTCACCATCTTATTCTCACCGTTAAACACGATGTCACGGCGAGGCTCACTGATATTTCTAAGAGGTACACCTGGTTCAATGTTAGTAATGTCCTATTTGTGGTCCAAATGTTCATCAAGGAGTAGTTTGATACACATGGCAAAATTCATGTCATTCAGCAGTGCAAGTGGTTGTCTGTTCTTGACTCTTGATGTGATAACACATGTTCCCTGAAGATGACGTTGCAGCATGCCATTCCCTCGTATGTCAACCTGCCCTCTACTGGATCTTCGATCATTGTCACTTATACAGGTGAATAGAGGACGTGTACAAGGTTCATGATCACAGTGCCGTAGAATGTCCGAAGACAAAATCCGTCAAGGCAAGATCAGACTCGAGGTAAGGCACAGCAAGAACAGCGATGCTGTTCTTGCTGTGCCCAGATGATAGTAACAGGCCTTTTAATTCCTGGGTTGTAATATGGGTAGCCTGTCCGAGAGCTGGAGCTGAGCCTAGAGTTGAAGCAGGAACTAAGATCGTAGAAAACTTGCTGTCTGGTATTGCGTCAGGTTTGCCAACGGTTCACAAACCGTGTCAACTGCCTTGCTATGGTCAGCCTTGCTATGCATGATTGTAGATAGCTTGCTACTTTGTGAACGCACTTTCACAGCTGCGCAGCTTTGTACTCTTATAAGTATCAAACTTCGAGAAGAGGAGATGGCACATCAGACTCCTCCCTCTACAGGCAGGAATAAAACCCCGATGTTCTTGCAGGAGGAAAATGATACATCAACTGAGCAAAATCATCAGTCTCGTGCCAACAGGGTTGTCTAAAGGCGAATCAGCTGCATTGGCTCTTGAGCTGGTGAAAATCTATCTTGAGCAGACTAGGGAACAGAGGGCATATGCCAAGGAAGAGTTTGATAGGGAAGAAAGAAAGAAGGCAGTTTTCTCAAGTTGTAAATGACTTTAGTTTACAGAAAGCAGTACAGCTTGCTTCCAGCTTCAATGATGCAGAACTAGAAATATTTTTCGAAACTTTCGAAAATCAGGCCGGAACAGCATTGGGCATCGTTGGTTCACAGCATTGTTTGGTAAGGCACAGGAATTTACATTAGTGTTAAACGAGAGTTCTGTAATCATCAGGTGGTGCAGACCAGTCCTTGGAGCATATCAATGTATCCCAGCTAAGTATAGGAAGTCGTTCAAGTTAGGGAGACGACAGCTTGGTCAATCCCTGGTGGATTTCGTGCAACAGACTAAAGCTTTTACCAGCTGGTATAAAGCAAGTGGTGTCGCCACCTTTGATGATCTCGTGCAGCTTGTCCTAGTAGACAACCTGCTGGAGTCTGTGGGACCAGAGATTAGAGTATTTCTGCAGGATCATGACAACCACTGCACTGGAAGCAGCCAGGTTGGCTGATACCTTTGAAACTAACCGCTCCTTGTCCGAGCGGTCCCATCTCTTTTCAACAGCCTGGCATGAGAACAGATAGTCAACATTAGAGGATGAAGTGCCACCCGGAGGGAGAACGTCTACTTCAGCCAACTAAGTCACCTGGTGATCCACGCTACTCAACTTGGGGTCAACCTGGTGAGCGACAAACCACTCAACATGGTGCAACTAAACAGTATCCAGAGCGACACCAGGTGCAACGTCAGCCAGGAGCTAGGGTCAAGCCTGTCGTCTGCTTTCCATTTAACAAAGTAGGTCACATCCATCCCAATTGCCCAAATAAACCCCCAACCATTAGGGAAAATCTAGTGTCCCTAGTAACATGTCCCTGAAAGTAGAGAAAGGGATGGCTCCTTATTACTGTCAGTCATATTTCCCTTCAGGAAGACTCGAAAACACCTGAAGTCAGAACCTTTAGAGATACTGGAGCATATTGCTCACGTACAAGAGTACTACCCCTTTCTGAACGCACTTCATTACAATCCTCCGTTTTGCAAGAAGCATTTGGAGGAGCGATCTTTTCTGTCCCGTTGCATAGAATCTATGTACAGTGCAATTATTATACTGCATACTTGACTGTGGGTGCATCCAAAGGATTTCCTATGAAAGATGCCATGTTATTACTGGGTAATAACATTACCACTGCTAGTGTATGTCCTGAACCCATAATGATTAATTCTTCTCCAGTGTTGGCCATAACTCGGGAAACATCCCAAGGGTTGTCTGGCGAGAATGCTGACAACCTCGGACGACTCTGATCTTGGAATAGCCAATTTGCTTTACAAGGAAAACTGGCCAGAGCCTCGTAAATTTAGTGAACAGACCCAGATCAAGCCTTCCTGTTCCAGGGTTGCAGGACTGACATCTGTTTCCATGCCCGAGGGACTGTCCTTCCGGGAGGAACAACGAAAGGACCCTTCTTTGAATTTTGCTTTTCAGGCAGCCATGGGTAAATCCTTTTCGGATCATCCAGTCAAGTATAAGCTTAAAAACTATTTGATCTGCACTGAGACTGGTAAGGAGATAGAGGGCCGGCAACTGTCAGACAGGTTAGTGGTTCCAACAAAGTTTACACCTCAAATATTGAATATAGCTCACAATACTTCCTTAGGAGGTCACCTAGGAATTGCTAAAACATTATATAGAATCACAAAAGAATTCTATAGGCCAAAATTAAGGCAGGATGTGAAGAACTATATCCGATGTTGCCGAGAATGTCAGCAAGTAGGGAAACCTGGACATTCCATTAAACCTGCACCTCTCCAGCCTATACCTGCTGATGGAGAACCTTTTGCAAAATTAATTATAAATTGTGTAGGTCCACTACCTATGTCAGTCTGTAAATCAGTATTTATTTACCATTATGGATAGAGTAACTAGATACCCTGAAGCAATTCCCATGCACAGTACTAATACTAAAGCCATTCTCAAGGCTTTAACCAGATTTCTGGTTTTGGCATTACTAAATCTATTCACAGTGACCAAGGTACTAACTTCACTGCCAAAGCATTCAGGGAAGCATTAACTAGGTTAGGGATAATCAACTTATCCACTGCCTATCATCCTTAGTCTCAAGGCACCTTGGAAAGATTCCATCAGATGTTAAAATCCATGATGAGAACTTTTTGTATGCATTTTCCTACAGACTGGGATGAATCACTACCTTTGTTGCTATTTTCAATAAGAGAAACTGCAGGAGTCTATCGAGTACAGTCCGTTTGAGCTGATCTTTGGGCACAATGTACGAGGTCTTCTTCGGGTGCTCAAAGGAGGATGGACGAGAGAAAACTTTAGCTCAACACTCTACAACCCGTCTAAGGTTGCAGGTGGCACGTCAGTTAGCCAAGGTTAACTTAAAGGCAGCTCAAAACAAGATGAAAGAGGTATGACAAATGCACAATTCCGCTCCTTCGATCCAGGAGACATGGTGTTGGCACAGGAACCTATACCTGGCCATACCTTGAAAGCTAGATTTACGAGACCTATGCAAATTGTAAGTAAATTATCTGATGTAAATTATGTGGTAGCTCCCCCTTGATAAGACCTCAAAAACTAAAACTTACCACATTAATCAATTAAAATCTTTTCACACACCAGATAAAGTCCCAGTAATGACTGTCCTCTACCTCTCAGGACGACTGACTCTCTGCACTATTTCTGAAATTAATGTCAAACTTCCAAACTCTGTCCTCCACAAGGACCCTAGCCCTTTAATGGTGGGACTATCTGAAACTCGAGCAACAAGTTTAACTGCGCTTCTACAGTCATACCCTGATATTTTTTCGGATGTGCCGAAAAAATGTACTTTAGGTTATCATGACGTAGATGTGGGAAACTCTAAACCTATCCAACTCTCCCCCTACAGAGCTAATCCTGAAAAGCAGAAGCTACTTCAGCAGGAGGTAGAATTTCTGTTAGAGCATGGGTTAGTGGAGCAGTCATTTAGTCCATGGGCTTCACCGTGCATTCTTGTTTAAAAAAAAAAGGTGGTTTTTTGTATGTGTACAGACTACCTTAAGGTGAATGATGTCACAATCACAGATGCTTACCTTCTTCCTCATCTAGATGACGTAATCGACTTTTTGGGTAAGGCTACTTTTGGGTCTAGGTTAGATCTCCTTAAAGGTTACTATCAGGTACCTTTGACGGATAAGGCGAAGGAAATCCGTCTTTGTAATTCCAGATCAATATACAGTTACCCCCTATGGAATGAAAAATTCCCCCCTCTTCATTCCAGAAACTTGTCCAGCAGGCTATTAAAGGACTCTAAGGCACGGCAGCTTATCTAGATGACATCGTGGTGGTGTCTGATACTTGGGATCAACACCTGTTTAGGCTTAAGGCTCTCTCAGACCTTTCAGAGTTCCCATTTAACTGTTTATTTATCTAAGTCTTCCTTTGGCCAGGCCACTTACTTTTCTGGGCCATGAAGTAGGTAGTGGCAAAGTTGCTCCTAAAATTCATAAAGTTCTTGCTATTAAAGATTACTCAATACCCAATGATAGGAAATCTCTTCATTTCCTAGGCATGATAGGGTTTTGAAAGTTAAGACACGTGCAACATCTGGATATCTTTATTGTAGACGTTTCGCCATCCAGTGGCTATCAATACAGATTCTAGGACATAATTGGAAGACAATGCTGTGAACACTAACTCCAAGGCTGAGGGACTGATTACCTCATCTTTTGTATATAGTTCTACAGTCTTCCAATTATGTCCTAGAATCTGTATTGATAAAGCCACTGGATTGCGAAACTTCTACAATAAAGATATCCAGATGATGCACATGTGTCTTAACTTTCAGGTCGGTATTTTATACCTTTCTTGCACACGATAGGGTTTTATAGAAAATTTTGCAAAAAATTTTCAGATATTGTAGCCCCCCCCCCCTTACCTCTTTTACCAGTCACAAAGTTCCCTTTAATTGTGAGTGGGGTTGGGGCAGTACTGTTGCAAAACGGAGACGAAGAGTTGCAGCCTGTAGCATTCTACTCTTAAGTTCCAGTCACATCAGAAGACCTACTCAATTGAAAAAAGCCCTCGTGCTGGTACTGGTCTTGGAGCACTTTGATATGTATGTGGGCCAGACTTTGCAGGTGGTCACTGTCTACACCGACTACAACTAATTAATCTTCAAAAAGAATCACAGCACAAGAATTATGAGGTGGTCACTCAGGCTGCAACCATATATCAGGGTAAAACATATCCCTGGTAAAGAAAATAAGTTGGCAGACTATGTAGTTTAAAAGTTATATATATTAGGGACCTTTGGTAACCGGTTTCTAGCTCTTTTCCCTTTGTGTGTTTTTTTTTTCCTTTGTAACCGGGTGCTCTCTACCGTCCGCCCGTACCCTGGACCTACGTTAGCCCAACTTTCTCGCTCTAAGTTTAGGGTTTGGCTTTATGTCGGGAATAAAGCTGAGCGTACCTTCCACCACAGGTAGATCAGTTTGCGACTTGAAAAAGCCCACTGTGGGCAAAACGCTGTCAATAAAGGATCACATTATACTGCATGTGTTTATATTTCCAAAGCTGAGCTCTGAGTTGGATGGCTGAGAGGAAAGGCAGTCCCATTATATAGTGCCATGGTGGCATGGTTACCAATGGGAGGTGGGAGCCTATTCCTGAGCCCTCTCGGGGTGGGGTTTTGGCATGCAAAGACTAATCTTTATTCAGCGCATGTACACACCTTCATTGAAAGGCTCCCCCATCCCAACCAGTGAACCATTACTAGGTTCGAACGATGGGGCCCCGTCGTTTGATCAATACCCAGGTTCAAGCCAATGAGAAGATGGTTTTGGCACTCACAGGTGTTGTGGGTACCACCCGCTTGTCTGCCCTTGTAATTTCCATTCTAGAGCTGGTTGAAGCAGTCTGCTCTAGTGGCTTCTATTCTGCCTTGCTTACCGTGGAGTGCACTAATACCTATTGTTGTACATAGTGTACATACTCCTGTTCTTACTTGAAGGATAATACAAGTCAAAAGTTCTGTGTTTATTTTGCTCCCTTTACACCCAGGATAACAGGCCTTTTAATTCCTGGGTTGTAATAGTATCTTAGAAAAATCCAGTGATGAAATTAATAAGGGGGTGGTTTAGTTTTATGATAAAGTATTCCCAATTGACCTCATTTTTTCCGTCTCATGAAAACTTTTTAAATTTGCATATTAAAGCAGATAAAATATCAGTAGTAATTTTGAAAAACTAATTATAAAAGGTAAAATTAATAATCTTTTAAATGCTAGATTATTATTCCAAACTTTATACCCGAGATTCTGTTAACAGTAATTTTAATAAAACAAAACCACTACTGAAATGCAAAGTAGAATTAAAAAATTTAGGTCCACTAATCCAGCTTGACCCTAAATGTATGGATTAATAAAAATACACAAACCAGGTAATCCAGCCAAACCTATTAGCTCCATAGGTTCAGTTTCCTATAAATTATCTAAATGGCTAGTAGATATTTTGAGCCCAATTGTTGGAAAAATTTTTAAGGTTGAAAAAATAGATTTAAATTACAATATGGTTACTTTTGATTTTACTACTTTGTTTACAAAAATTTCAGTGGATTTAAGTGTCCTATCTGATGAACTTGTTAATTACGATATACCAATGCCAGTACCTACTATCACTGACCTTATTAAACTCTGTATTGTTGATCCAAAGTTTGTGTTTGATGGAGTTTTACTCAGAAGTTCGGTATGGTAATGGGAAACCCCCTTTCACCTGTTCATAGTAATTTGTACATGGAATATTCTGAAACAAGATTGATAAAATCCTTCCCAATAGAGCTATGTGGTACAGGTATATTGATATTTTATGTCTAAGAATATAGATATAAACCATTTCCTTGTTAGTCTAGCTCATACCATTATTATAATCAAAGAGCTAAACCGACAAGGGTCTTGCAGAGCTGCAGGGCAGAAAATAGTGCTGGGTCTATAAATAGCTAGTTGGAAAGGGGATCACAAGTGAGGGAACAAAAGGGGCTCGCACAGTCGCCGTGGAGAGAGGACGTCTTCGTTCCTGCTGAGCACTGTGCCTAGAGTCTTTTCTTGGGTTATCCTGAGTAATACTCGACCAGAGCCGAGAGGAAACTTGCTGGCAGTCACTTCGAGCACCATTCCTTCAAGAGGGTAAGGCGGTGACTTGATGCTTGTTCACCCTTCTCTTCCCCATCCCCCATCCTTCCCCATCCTCCCCTCACCCAAACATCTACACTGGCCCACACACTAACACTGCTATCCTTCTGCGAGTTAACAAGGCATTTTGACCATCCAGTAGCCCCGTGCTTTTATTTTTAAATCTAGCCGATCTTTGCCTTGGGCCCTGTCCCCCTCACTCCTCGAGGGTAGGCAAGGCTACCACCAAGGAAAGTTTCTTGTTAAAGCAACTTCTGTGTCAGATGCATCTCCCTGGACATCATGGCACGAATACGAGTACGAATACTTGTTGATAAAAGTCTAAGAAGGAAATTCTTGAATGTATTTGTTCAAACAACTGTTGCTCCAGTGGTTGTTTTTCAAACCCACTCTGGGGCAGTACTTCTCTTCTCTGAAGAAAATTTACTCCAACTGCTTAAGCATGAAGTTCTTGAGAAACTGAAGACTTTGGGTATCGTCCCCATTGCACCTGATAGCTATCAAGCCCAACAAACTGTCTTTGTGGCGAGAATTAACAGCTTCACGAGTGACAGCTGAGTGGAGGAACTTACTGCCGACAATTAGGAGAATTCTGAATTTAAGGTTGTCCAAGCCTATAAATTCTCTAAACCTGGCAACAACCAGGTAACATTAAAGTTAATGATTGAGACACCTGAAGCAGCCAAACTAGTATGTCAAAATGGTTTCAAATGTTTTGGCACCAGATGTACACCTGACCAAATATCTCTTGAATGGTTTGTCAGTGTTACACTGTTTCAAGTGTTACGCATTTGGCCATACCACAAATAAATGTGGTAGCCAATCACTAATTTGCATCATATGCTCTTGTGAGCATTCTTTTCGAGATTGCCTCTTCAAGGGGGGCTCCTTGGCATGGTGAAGAGGCTCTTGGTCTGAGGAATTAGACCTGTCAGTCTCCTTCCTCAGACTGAGCCTAATTACCCCCCAATCCCCCCTTCCTTATCCCATCCTCCCCTTTTTCCTTTCCTCCTCCTCACCCCTCCCTTTTTCTCTTCCTCTTTTTGGCCTTTGGTATTTTTCCCACAGGCACGCTAGTTCCTAGGTAGGGGAAAGGGTACCGGGGACCATCCCATTTCGTTGAGGTTCTTGGCAGTGGCGTAGTTTGCCGTGGAATCTGGATCGCCTGGGGATGTCCCAATCCCTTTCCGGTATCCCAGAGGGAGGCTTTGGGTGTCTTTCGGGCGACGGGTGTATCTCTGGAAGCCACCTTTCGGATTCCGGGAGTAGTGGCCGAAGGAGGTATGCTTTGTGGTGGATATCCGGCCGCCCTCTCTTTTCTACCAAGGTAGCTCGGCAGATGTGAGGTTGCTATCCCGGATTGCTGGTTTACTGGCATGAAGGGTAGGGTATGGCACAGGTTCCATGCTGCATCTGCACTACTTCCAGTGCCGAGGTCCTCTTGGGCGCAGAGGGAGATTTCTGGCCCTTTCATTCCTCCTGGGAACTATTCCTCCCCACTCCCCTTTTTTTCTTTATTTTTTTTTTCTTAAAAACAAAAAAAGGAGTAACATAACCATGGAGAACCCAGTCCATGAACCTACTACCTCCAGGACCCTTCTTGATACCGTACCCCATTCTGACCCTGCCTTGTTTTTTGACCACTCTTCGGACACTACTGATGCCCCTGTACCTCCTGCTGGTGCTGTTTCCTCACCCGCTTCAGGTACCAGGGTTTCGACTGACTCCTTCAATGTCTGACCTCCGCTCTAGCTCCGCTCTCCTCTGACTATGCTTCCGGCCTCTCCCTCTACGGTACGGCAATTTTCGAATCACCAGCCTGTTTCACATCGGACCAACTCTGGTCCCACTCCTAAACGCCAACCTCCGGATGTTACTTTGTTACCTTCTCATTCTACTCAGAAAAGACCGACAATCATGCACTCCCTCTCCACGCTCTGTTTTGGACCACACAATGGACTAAATTCTTTACTTTAAGACAGACTACTACTACTGCCTATCTTTCCGACTATAGTATTGGCAAAGCGCTCATGCGCCATGTTGGTAGAAATATTTCATGCTCTTAAGAGCGGTACATGCATTGTCACTGTCCAGAATGCTACCCAAGCTCATGATCTTTCCTTTTGCATATCGATACTACTCCTATCACTATTGAAAAACAACTTCCTCTCAATTCTTGTAGTGGTACTGTCGTTTTGCCCCATACCATAGTCCAACAGAATTTCCAGATATGTGGCAATGACATTCTTGAATAGCTGGAACTCCAGGATCTCCCAATCCTCCAAGTAGACACTTGTGTCCTTCCTGTCCGTGGGCGGAGACGATACCCTTGCAATGTGGCTTGATTATGTCACGGGACATCGGTTACAAGTTCAAAAGGTGACCCCTACACCACAACTGTAGAAATTGATGGTGTTTTGGTCACCGAGCGAAATATTGCAGATCTTTAGCCGAATGCCCAGTCTGTGGTTGTGAGGGAAAAGTTCAACAGGTAGGAGTAGCAAGCGAATATATGGCAAGGATAGTTTGATTGCCAGCTGCTTGTTAAAGTAGGGCAAGTCTAGCTCCTGCTATCCCCCCCACCCTGAAAGGTGACGTGTGGGGCTCCGGCCAAACAGTAATCACTACTCTCAGCTCCCAGCACAACTCTTGGAATGACAGACTGGGTCACCTGCCAACCAACGAGAAGTATTGAAGGAGACGGACTAACGTCCCAAGACATCACTTGTTGGATCTACCTACCTGATTACTTGTAGGCGACAGCAGACCATAACCCCTCATCTTGGTAGTGGTAAAGAATCTGCTTTCCTGTCATCTGGACTGACTATTCAAGGCTATAGACTGAAGAACTAGCAGTCTCCCATATGTCTTTGAATTCAGAAACACGAAGCCATTTCAGAATATATAGCAGAGACTAAACCTTCAATGGACACTGATACACCTCCTGTTCCCTCTCCACAACTTCATTCTTCGCAACGCTCCGTTCCTTCGCTGCATGAACATCTTCCAATGCCACCGCACGTTGACTTTTCTAACCCCTCTAGCCCGTAGGTGCCCTTCCTTACGGATTCCTGTATTTTCTTCATTGCCAATCATGGCCTATTTACAGTGGAATATCCGCAGGCTCAGGGGTAATCGGGGCGAGCTTCAGATGCTGCTTTCCAGGTTTTCCCCTGTTGGTGCTTGCTTACAAGAACCAAAATTACACAGCTGTTTTCCAACCTATCTCAGGCTACAATTTATTGTATTCTTCAGATCCTTTCTCAGATGGGACCTTTAATTAAAGTGCCCTTCTACACAATGATATTCCATACTGTCAACTCTGTCTATACCTCGCTGCATTACACTGCAGCCCATATCCACTTGAATAATTGGTTGACAATGTTCTTTCTCTCTCCTTCTCAAGCATTTTCTATCCCAGATTTTGCCTGTTTCATCCTTATCACCACCACTTATTACTTGGCGATTTTAATGCCCACCATTTCCTCTGATTGGGGGGGGGAATCTCATTGTGACTCGTGTGGCATCCAGTTGGAGGCTTTTCTCGCCTCTCACCCCCCTCCGTTTTAAATACGGGTACTCCCACCCATTTTGATACTCGTACTCTCTTGCATCGATCTATGTCTGCTCTTCCTCCACTGCACTAGACTGTGTGCCAGTGTAATTCACTGGCACACCATTACACTCATCCAGCTTCGGTGTGACAGCATCTCTGAGAACAAGACAGCTTTTTTTTTAACCAATATCTTGGTGTGACAAGGGTTAGCTCTGTTGTGCCGTAATCTCCATAGTGGCCAGTCAAGCCCCTCTTCATTGAGGTGGTTAAAGATCCCCACTCAGTGGATCGGCTTGACGACATCGCTTTGGAGACACCAGCACCTTTCTCTCCTCTAGACTTTCTGGATCGGCTGGACCTGCTCCTGCGTGGGTGGGAGTATTCGTCTAGTCGGTGCCCGTGGCTGGATTCCAAGTGATTTATGCACGGAAAGCCTCATCTTCACAGGTACATTACACATGTCCCTTCAGGATTATACACATGACTCCCCATAAGAGCCACTTATGACTTATGCTGCATCTCTTCCTGTGCTGTTGTCATGGGAACTGCATTGACAACTCATCCTCTGACAATGGCCCTTATGTTGAAGTATTCTAAAGCTGATAAAGACACTATTGACTATGCTTCTACCTTCAACCTTACCCAGGCCCGCATGATTAATGTCTAAGACAAATACTGGCTACAAGTCAATCTCGATCCTGTGAACTATGACCTTTGCATTAGTAAGGATGTTCGAGACAAGCTCTCTCAGGCAGGCTTTGCTATCGATTGGGCTCCTAACCATAAGGCCAGGAGCACAGTTGTGGCAAAATCTGTGGGCTCTTCACTGGCTGCTGACTATGACCGAGACAAAGATGCTTTGATGACTGACATCACTTCACAAAACCAGGTTACAGTTGAGGAACTATCACCCTCCACGTTCCAACGTTCTTAAAATCAGATGCTTTACCCCAGCAGAGGCTGATTTGTTTAAACATGGTGTTCGCACCAACTATTTCATTATTTCACCCACTTCCTTGTTTCTTCTCAACTATGTCCCTGTTCTTCAGGGTTTCAAATGCCTTCACTTTGGACATTTAAAGATCGCTTGTGACAAGCAACAGCTATGTTCGAAGTGGTGTTCTACTGGCCACACATGGCAGAAATGTTCTAGCCCTCCCCACTGCTTGCACTGCTCTCAGGCATATTCTGCCACTTATTTTCAGTGCCCTTCTCGTAAGGAATATGTTTCCTCCTTACACAGACCAACCACTTAACCTTCCAAACCCTGTCTTGACTCCATTCCCACAACCACAGCCTGCATCTTCAACCACTACCCAACCCAACACTTCTATTCAACCCATCAATCCCTTGCCGACAACTGGAATGGCGTAGCTATTCTGGTGAAAGGCACCATCCAACATTAATTCTTATCCCTCCCATTCACACATTTTCACAGCCATGCTGTGAAAATTCACACGATGCATGGTCCCATTATACTCTATACAACTTAGACCTAACTCAAATGTTAATACCCATGATCTAACGGTCTAACCATACTTTTCAATCTCGCACATCTCCCTGTTTACCTCCTTGCCGACCTCAATGCCAAACACGGCCTTCCATGACAACTCCAACCTTCATGGTAGACAACTCCATACTTTTGTCACACAAGCATCTCATTCACCTTGGTCCTTACTTCTCCAGTCTTCACTCATAATGGCCAAGGCACTTCTGACAATTTTCGAGAACAGAGCCGGTACATATTTACACCATTTCACAACACCTGGCCCACTTTCCGGGTCTGACCACTTTCCTGTCATTCTCCATATTTCTTCTAACCCCATACTAATTCCTGTCCTCCCCTCCAGCTTACTCTCAGGTTGATTGGGACGTGTTCAAACACCTCGACACGATCTCACATACAACTGACAATAGGCCAGTATCAGGCAGACAAATTGCACGCATTCAACATTCCATTACCCAAGCCGCTGCAGTGGCTGTACCCATGACACTACAAAGTGCGCTACTCTTTCTGCCCTTCGGAGAGAACAAAACGACTGCTCACTTATTACAGACACCGTTTCCATGCTAACCAAAACAAGACTTGACATTATCCGTTGGGATCTCATCATACTACGTGTACCTATCATCCATAGTCTGGATGAAGACCACGCTCGCCATTGGCAATCTCTCAAACACTGCAGATACTCAGCATACTAAAGATCCCAAAACTTTCTGGACGATCATCCGGAGACTCATGGGTACCCCAACATCTACGAGTTTCAGACATCACCCACAACACATCTCACCCTACTGAGGCTGTCCACATCTTCAGACATCTGGGAAAACATCTTCTACCCACATCCTCCTGACCCAGCTGCCATAGCACACTGACATTGAGCGATGGATCTCTATCCACGAAGACAACCACTCCTGATCCTCTCATCTCGAAACACACACTCCTCCACTCATCCTCTTCACACACTCTGTAGCTGATGTTCATTCCCTTTTAGCCCACCTTCCCAAGAAAGCTCCTGGTGCTTCTGGTCACACATTCTGTCCTTCGTCATCTCCCACTCCGTTGCTTCTGCTATTACTGACCTCTTGAATGCTTCTTGCATCTGGTTACTTCCCTCCCTTCAAATCTGCTACAGCATGCCTCATCCTGAAACCTGGAAAAGACTTGACTGACCCCAAGAACTATAGACCTACAAGCCTCCTCAAAATCTTCGGTAAGACCTTTGAACTTGTAAATGTGTGACTCAGGACTCGCCTTGAGACCAATAACTTGCTTACCGAGCTTCAATTCGGCTTCCGACAGCATCGCTTTACCCAGGACGTTTTGAACATTATCCTGAATATACACAAACAAGGCCCAAAACTGTACCACCGCCCTTGTTGCCAAAGATGTTGAAAAAGCCTTTGATACTATTTGGCATGATGGATAAAAATATAAACTTTGTACCTTTGATACCGCAGATGGTTCTAAATCTTCTGACTGTGTTGGGCTCGCGGCAGTATTCACTGATGAAGTTGTCCGAGGCCACTTGTTAGACTGATAGTATATTTTACTGCAAAGTTATATGCCATCCTCATAGCACTTCATATTTCATACACGTCTCCTTCGACGTTTGTAATAATTTTGGATTCCCTCTGTTTTACAAGCCATTAAACAGCGATTCCCCTCATCCATTAGTCCTTTGCATTCAACAATGGATGCGCTGTGTGGCTAGCAAACTTTTTCTGTTGGGTCCCTGGACACGGTGTGCAGGGTAATGAGCAAGCAGATGCTACTGCATGGTCAGCGATACATGATCTTCCGGTTTCTTATAAGGGTATTCTGTTCAGGGACTATTTTCCAGTCATCTCAGCCCATCTCCGCAGCCGTATGCAACAACGGTGGTCGGGCATGCACTAAGAAACTGTGCTCTGTTAAACCACTTCTGGGTTTGTGGCCATCTTACCACCATTGTAGTTCTCGGGAGACTGTGCTCTCCCGGCTCTGCATTGGTTATACACGCCTTACCCATTGGCATCATGGACAGATGCCCTCTTCCTCTCTGAGGTTTGTCGGGACCCTATTTCAGTTCTTCACTTCGTCGATTGCCCAGTTTGCCAGCGAGCTCGCAGGATTTACCTCCAACGCCACCACCCTACCACTATCTTCTCTACTGGCAGACGACCCCTCCTTTGCCTTCCACTCACCGACTGTCAGCAACTGCCTTATTATAGGAACCGACACAGCCCTTGTCCCTGCCAATCTTTCACTCCCCTCACCTCTGATCCCCCATTCACCTAGCTGTTTATAATCTCAGCTCTATTTACAGCCCTGCAGTATGACTTGTCGGTTTAGCGATTTCTTTTATTATAATAATCCTTACTGTGTAACTTGCAAGACAATGCGACTCGCTGTAAGAATAGTTACATGGATAAGTTACACAGTAAGGATGGTAATAAGAGATCATTTACCGTGAAACTTAATGACCTGAAGTCACTTGTCCTCGGTTAATAGCATTTGGTGTACCACTATTTTCTCAGTTCAAGTGATTAAGATCCTAGTGCAGTACCTCCTGATATATTCCAGGCGAGTCTGTAACGCAGGTGAGGACTGCGCTTGTTGAGCAGTCAACCTGTGGCATAAGCTGCACAAATTTCCACACAGCCTTTAGGAATTTAGTGTACTAGGTGTCATGCGAGTGAGCGGTGTCTCCCTCTAGTTCTGTGCACGAGCCATTTCCTTTTTCTCGTGGACTGTTCTTTGTGATGGCAGCAGTTGGTAACCGAGCTCGGTTTCGATGTCATGAGTCTGGTGTGGTTTGTAGATCAAAGGCAGGATTGTCTATACACATACTAAGTAAACATCCCGACCAGTATCATAGGGATGTGGAAGGGGGCTGTCGCTTTTATGAAAAGCAGATGGTCTGAGGGGTATGTTGCTGGCCATGGCTGAAGTGAAGAGTCAAAGAGGCCAAGAATTTAGGCCAAGAAGCCCCAGCGGGGATCAACATGATGCTATCGCAATCACTCCAAGAGATCAGTGGAAGCAATTAAGGGCCACAGGAAAGTTGCTTCCTACAAAACCCTTGTGAATAGGTTAATGTCAAAAGTAGTTGGTGGTGGAGGACTATATGGGATTCAAGATGCATCTCTCCAGGAGGTAGAGAACAATGAAATTTGGGGGAGGGAAGGGCTATTTGAAATTCAGAACTCCCACAATTTATGTTCCAACAGTACAAACACTAACAGCACCTACTTGACACACTGGACGTGTAAACATTCAAACATCTCGGAAAATACAGAACATGTTACACTGTCACTATGGAGAAAATGAGGGAGAGTTTTGGGGAATTTGGATTTTCAAATGAATGGTTCACACAGCATTGTTTGGTAAGGCACAGGAATTTACATCAGTGTTAAATGAGAGTTCTGTAATTATCAGGTGATGCAGACCAGTCCTTGGAGCATATCAATGTATCCCAGCTAAGCATAGGAAGTCGTTCAAGTTAGGAAGACGACAGCTTGGTCAATCCCTGGTGGATTTCGTGCAACAGACTAAAGCTTTTACCAGCTGGTATAAAGCAAGTGGTGTCGCCACCTTTGATGATCTCGTGCAGCTTGTCCTAGTAGACAACCTGCTGGAGTCTGTGGGACCAGAGATTAGAGTCTTTCTGCAGGATCATGACAACCACTGCACTGGAAGCAGCCAGGTTGGCTGATACCTTTGAAACTAACCGCTCCTTGTCCGAGCAGTCCCATCTCTTTTCAACAGCCTGGCATGAGCACAGATCGTCAACATTGGAGGATGAAGTGCCATCCGGAGGGAGAACGTCTACTTCAGCCAACTAAGTCACCTGGTGATCCACGCTACTCAACTTGGGGTCAACCTGGTGAGCGACAAACCACTCAACATGGTGCAACTAAACAGTATCCAGAGCGACACCAGGTGCAACGTCAGCCAGGAGCTAGGGTAAAGCCTGTCGTCTGCTTTCCATTTAACAAAGTAGGTCACATCCGTCCCAATTGCCCAAATAAACCCCCAACCATTAGGGAAAATCTAGTGTCCCTAGTAACATGTCCCTGAAAGTAGAGAAAGGGATGGCTCCTTATTACTGTCAGTCATATTTCCCTTCAGGAAGACTCGAAAACACCTGAAGTCAGAACCTTTAGAGATACTGGAGCATATTGCTCACGTACAAGAGTACTACCCCTTTCTGAACGCACTTCATTACAATCCTCCGTTTTGCAAGAAGCATTTGGAGGAGTGATCTTTTCTGTCCCCTTGCATAGAATCTATGTACAGCGCAATTATTATACTGCATACTTGACTGTGGGTGCATCCAAAGGATTTCCTATGAAAGATGCCATGTTATTACTGGGTAATAACATTACCACTGCTAGTCTATGTCCTGAACCCATAATGATTAGTTCTTCTCCAGTATTGGCCATATCTCGGGAAACATCTCAAGGGTTGTCTGGCGAGAATGATGACAACCTTGGAAGACTCTGATCTCGGAATAGCCAATTTGCTTTACGAGGAAAACTGGCCAGAGCCTCGTAAATTTAGTGAACAGACCCAGATCAAGCCTTCCTGTTCCAGGGTTGCAGGACTGACATCTGTTTCCATGCCCGAGGGACTGTCCTTCCGGGAGGAACAACGAAAGGACCCTTCTTTGAATTTTGCTTTTCAGGCAGCCATGGGTAAATCCTTTTCAGATCATCCAGTCAAGTATAAGCTTAAAAACTATTATTTGATCTGCGCTGAGACTGGTAAGGAGATAGAGGGCCGGCAACTGTCAGACAGGTTAGTGGTTCCAACAAAGTTTACACCTCAAATATTGAATATAGCTCACAATACTTCCTTAGGAGGTCACCTAGGAATTGCTAAAACATTATATAGAATCACAAAAGAATTCTATAGGCCAAAATTAAGGCAGGATGTGAAGAACTATATCCGATGTTGCCGAGAATGTCAGCAAGTAGGGAAACCTGGACATTCCATTAAACCTGCACCTCTCCGGCCTATACCTGCTGATGGAGAACCTTTTGCAGAATTAATTATAAATTGTGTAGGTCCACTACCTATGTCAGTCTGTAAATCAGTATTTATTTACCATTATGGATAGAGTAACTAGATACCCTGAAGCAATTCCCATGTGCAGTATTAATACTAAAGCCATTCTCAAGGCTTTAACCAGATTTCTGGTTTTGGCATTACTAAATCTATTCACAGTGATCAAGGTACTAACTTCACTGCCAAAGCATTCAGGGAAACATTAACTAGGTTAGGGATAATCAACTTATCCACTGCCTATCATCCTTAGTCTCAAGGCGCCTTGGAAAGATTCCATCAGACGTTAAAATCCATGATGAGAACTTTTTGTATGCATTTTCCTACAGACTGGGATGAATCACTACCTTTGTTGCTATTTTCAATAAGAAACTGCAGGAGTCTATCGAGTACAGTCCGTTTGAGCTGATCTTTGGGCACAATGTACGAGGTCTTCTTTGGGTGCTCAAAGGAGGATGGACGAGAGAAAACTTTAGCTCAACACTCTACAACCCGTCTAAGGTTGCAGGTGGCACGTCAGTTAGCCAAGGTTAACTTAAAGGCAGCTCAAAACAAGATGAAAGAGGTATGACAAATGCACAATTTCGCTCCTTCCATCCAGGAGACATGGTGTTGGTACAGGAACCTATACCTGGCCATACCTTGAAAGCTAGATTTACGAGACCTATGCAAATTGTAAGTAAATTATCTGATGTAAATTATGTGGTAGCTCCCCCTTGATAAGACCTCAAAAACTAAAACTTACCACATTAATCAATTAAAATCTTTTCAAACACCAGATAAAGTCCCAGTAATGACTGTCCTCTACCTCTCAGGACGACTGACTCTCTGCATTATTTCTGAAATTAATGTCAAACTTCCAAACACTGTCCTCCACAAGGACCCTAGCCCTTTAATGGTGGGACTATCTGAAACTCGAGCAACAACTTAAACTGCGCTTCTACAGTCATACCCTGATATTTTTTCGGATGTGTCGAAAAAATGTACTTTAGGTTATCATTACCTAGATGTGGGAAACTCTAAACCTATCAAACTCTCCCCTTACAGAGCTAATCCTGAAAAGCAGAAGCTACTTCAGCAGGAGGTAGAATTTCTGTTAGAGCATGGGTTAGTGGAGGAGTCGTCTAGTCCATGGGCTTCACCGTGCATCCTTGTTAAAAAAGGTGGAGGTTTTTCGTATGTGTACAGACTACCGTAAGGTGAATGATGTCACAATCACAGATGCTTACCCTCTTCCTCGTCTAGATGACATAATCGACTTTTTGGGTAAGGCTACTTTTGGGTCTAGGTTAGATCTCCTTAAAGGTTATTATCAGGTACCTTTGACGGAAAAGGCGAAGGAAATCCGTCTTCGTAATTCCAGGTCATCAATATACAGTTACACCCTTCGGAATGAAAAATTCCTCCCTCTTCATTCCAGAAACTTGTCCATCAGGCTATTAAAGGACTCGAAGGCACAGCAGCTTATCTAGATGACATCGTGGTGGTGTTTGATACTTGGGATCAACACCTGTTTAGGCTTAAGGCTCTCAGACATTTCAGAGTTCCCATTTAACTGTTAATTTATCTAAGTCTTCCTTTGGCCAGGCCACTTACTTTTCTGGGCCATGAAGTAGGTAGTGGCAAAGTTGCTCCTAAAATTCGTAAAGTTCTTGCTATTAAACATTACCCAATACCCCATGATAGGAAATCTCTTCATTTCCTAAGCATGATAGGGTTTTGAAAGTTAAGACACGTGCAACATCTGGATATCTTTATTGTAGACGTTTCGCCATCCAGTGGCTTTATCAATAGAGATTCTAGGACGTAATTGGAAGACAATGCTGTGAACACTAACTCCAAGGCTGAGGGACTGATTACCTCATCTTTTGTATATAGTTCTACTGTCTTCCAATTATGTCCTAGAATCTGTATTGATAAAGCCACTGGATTGCTAAACGTCTACAATAAAGATATCCAGATGTTGCACGTGTCTCAACTTTCATGTCGGTATATTATACCTTTCTTGCACATGATAGGGTTTTATAGAAAATTTTGCAAAAATTTTTCAGATATTGTACCCCCCTCCATTACCTCTCTTACCAGTCACAAAGTTCCCTTTAATTGAGAGTGGGGTTGGGGCAGTACTGTTGCAAAACGGGGATGAAGAGTTGCAGCCTGTAGCATTCTACTCTGAAGTTCCAGTCACATCAGAAGACCTACTCAACAATTGAAAAAAGCCCTCGTGCTGGTACTGGTCTTGGAGCACTTTGATATTTATGTGGGCCAGACTTTGCAGGTGGTCACTGTCTACACCGACTACAACTAATTAATCTTCAAAAAGAATCACAGCACAAGAATTATGAGGTGGTCACTCAGGCTGCAACCATGTATCAGGGTAAAACATATCCCTGTTAAAGAAAATAAGTTGGCAGACTATGTAGTCTAAAAGTTATATATATTAGGGACCTTTGGTAACCGGTTTCTAGCTCTTTCCCCTTTGTGTTTTTTTTTTTTTGGTGACCGGGTGCTAGATACCATCCGCCCGTACCCTGGACCTACATTAGCCCAACTTTCTCGCTCTAAGTTTAGGGTTTGGCTTTATGTCAGGAATAAAGCTGAGCGTACCTTCCACCCCAGGTAGATCTGTTTGCAACTTGAAAAAGCCCACTGTGGGCAAAACGCTGTCAATAAAGGATCACATTATACATACTGCATGTGTTTATATTTCCAAAGCTGAGCTCTGAGTTGGATGGCTGAGAGGAAAGGCAGTCCCATTATATAGTGCCATGGTGGCATGGTTACCAATGGGAGGTGGGAGCCTATTCCTGAGCCCTCTCGGGGTGGGGTTTTGGCATGCAAAGACTAATCTTTATTCAGCGCATGTACACACCCTCATTGAAAGGCTCCCCCATCCCAACCAGCAAACCATTACTAGGTTCGAACGATGGGGCCCCGTCGTTTGATCAATACCCAGGTTCAAGCCAATGAGAAGATGGTTTTGGCACTCACAGGTGTTGTGGGTACCACCCGCCTGTCTGCCCTTTCTAGAGCTGGTTGAAGCAGTCTGCTCTCTAGTGGCTTCTATTCTGCCTTGCTTACCGTGGAGTGCACTAATACCTATTGTTGTACATAGTGTACATACTCCTGTTCTAACTTGAAGGATAATACAAGTCAAAAGTTCTGTGTTTATTTTGCTCCCTTTACACCCAGGATAACAGGCCTTTTAATTCCTGTGTTGTAATAGTATCTTAGAAAAATCCAGTGATGAAATTAATAAGGGGGTGGTTTAGTTTTATGATAAAGTATTCCCAATTGACCTCACATTTTTTCCGTCTCATGAAAACTTGTTAAATTTGCATATTAAAGCAGATAAAATATCAGTAGTAATTTTGGAAAACTAATTATCAAGGTAAAATTAATAATCTTTTAAATGCTAGATTATTCCAAACTTTATACCCGAGATTCTGTTAAGAGTAATTTTAATAAAACAAAACTGCTACTGAAAGGCAAAGTAGAATTAAAAAATTTAGGTCCACTAATCCAGCTTGACCCTAAATGTATGGATTAATAAAAATACACAAACCAGGTAATCCAGCCAAACCTATTAGCTCCATAGGTTCAGTTTCCTATAAATTATCTAAATGGCTAGTAGATATTTTGAGCCCAATTGTTGGAAAAATTTTTAAGGTTGAAAAAATAGATTTAAATTACAATATGGTTACTTTTGATTTTACTACTTTGTTTACAAAAATTTCAGTGGATTTAAGTGTCCTATCTGATGAACTTGTTAATTACGATATACCAATGCCAGTACCTACTATCACTGACCTTATTAAACTCTGTATTGTTGATCCAAAGTTTGTGTTTGATGGAGTTTTACTCAGAAGTTCGGTATGGTAATGGGAAACCCCCTTTCACCTGTTCATAGTAATTTGTACATGGAATATTCTGAAACAAGATTGATAAAATCCTTCCCAATAGAGCTACGTGGTACAGGTATATTGATATTTTATGTCTAAGAATATAGATATAAACCATTTCCTTGTTAGTCTAGCTCATACCATTATTATTATAATCAATTAAAGAGCTAAACCGACAAGGGTCTTGCAGAGCTGCAGGGCAGAAAATAGTGCTGGGTCTATAAATAGCTAGTTGGAAAAGGGATCACAAGTGAGGGAACAAAAGGGGCTCGCACAGTCGCCGTGGAGAGAGGACGTCTTCGTTCCTGCTGAGCACTGTGCCTAGAGTCTTTTCTTGGGTTATCCTGAGTAATACTCTACCAGAGCCGAGAGGAAACTTGCTGGCAGTCACTTCGAGCACCATCCCTTCAAGAGGGTAAGGCGGTGACTTGCTTGCTTGTTCACCCTTCTCTTCCCCATCCCCCATCCTTCCCCATCCTCCCCTCACCCAAACATCTACACTGGCCCACACACTAACACTGCTATCCTTCTGCGAGTTAACAAGGCATTTCGACCATCCGGTTGCCCCCTTGTTTTTATTTTTAAATTCAGCCGATCTTTGCCTTGGGCCCTGTCCCCCTCGCTCCTCGAGGGTAGGCAAGTCTACCACCAAGGAAAATTTCTTGTTAAAGCAACTTCTGTGTAAGATGCATCTCCCTGGACATCATGGCACGAATACTTGTCGTTGATAAAAGTCTAAGAAGAAAATTCTTTAATGTATTTGTTCAAAACTGATGCTCCAGTGGTTGTTTTTCAAACCCACTCTGGGGCAGTACTTGTCTTCTCTGAAGAAAAGTTACTTCAACTGCTTAAGCATGAAGTTCTTGAGAAACTGAAGACTTTGGGTATCGTCCCCATTGCACTTGATAGCTATCAAGCCCAACGAACTGTCTTTGTGGCGAGAATTAACAGCTTCACGAGTGACAGCTCAGTGGAGGAACTTACTGCCGACTTTAATCAGGAGAATTCTGAATTTAAGGTTGTCCAAGCCTATAAATTCTCAACCTGGCAACAACCAGGTAACATTAAAGTAAATGATTGAGACACCTGAAGCAGCCAAACTATTATGTCAAAATGGTTTCAAATGTTTTGGCACCAGATGTACACCTGACCAAATATCTCTTGAATGGTTTGTCAGTGTTACACTGACAAGTGTTATGCATTTGGCCATACCACCAATAAATGTGGTAGCCAATCACTAATTTGCATCATATGCTCTGGTGAGCATTCTTTTCAAGACTGCCTCCATGCTTCACCATGCCTCCTTGGCATGGTGAAGAGGCTCTTGGTTTGAGGAATTAGACCTGTCAGTCTCCTTCCTCAGACCGAACCTAATTACCCCCCAATCCCCCCCTTCCTTATCCCATCATCCCCTTTTTCCTTTCCTCCTCCTCCTTCTCCTCCTCCTCCTCCTCCTCCTCACCCCTCCCTTTTGCCCTTCTTCTTTTGGGCCTTTGGGATTTTTTTCCACAGGCACACTAGTTCCTAGGTAGGAGAAAGGGTACCAGGGTCCATCCCATTCCGTTGAGGTTCTTGGCAGTGGCGTAGTTTGCCGTGGAATCTGGATCACCTGGGGATGTCCCAATCCCTTTCCGGTATCCCAGAGGGAGGCTTTGGGTGTCTTTCGGGCGACGGGTGTATCTCTGGAAGCCACCTTTCGGATTCCGGGAGTAGTGGCCGAAGGAGGTATGCTTTGTGGTGGATATCCGGCCGCCCTCTCTTTTCTACCAAGGTAGCTCGGCAGATGTGAGGTTGCTATCCCGGATTGCTGGTTTACTGGCATGAAGGGTAGGGTATGGTACGGGTTCCATGATGCATCTGCGCTACTTCCAGTGCTGAGGTCCTCTTGGGCGCAGAGCGAGATTTCTGGCCCTTTCATTCCTCCTGGGAAATATTCCTCCCCACTCCCCCCTTTTCTTTTTATTCTTTATTTTTTTCTTTCTTAAAAACAAAAAAAGGAGTAACCTAACCATGGAAAACCCAGTCCATGAACCTACTACCCCCAGGACCCTTCTTGATACCGTACCCCATTCTGACCCTGCCTTGTTTTTTGACCACTCTTCGGACACTCCTGATGCCCCTGTACCTCTTGCTTTTGCAGTTTCCTCACCCGCTTCAGGTACCAGGGTTTCGACCGACTCCTTCAATTTGTCTGACCTCTGCTCTCCTCTGACTGCTTCCGGCCTCTCCCTCTACGGTACGGCAATTTTCGAATCGCCAGCCCGTTTCACGTCGGACTAACTCTGGTCCCACTCCTAAACGCCAACGACAATCTCCTGATGTTACTTCGTTACCTTCCCATTCTACTCGGAAAACACCGACATGTCATGCACTCCCTCTCCACGCTCTGTTTTGGACCACACAATGGACTAAATTATTTACTTTAAGACAGACTTCTTCTGCCTATCTTTCTGACCATAGTATTGGCAAAGCACTCCTGTGCCATGTTGGTAGAGATATTTCATGCTCTTAAGAGCGGTACACGCATTGTCACTGTCCAGAATGTTACCCAAGCTCATGATCTTTCCTTTCGCATATCGATACTACTCCTATCACTATTGAAAAACATCTTCCTCTCAATTCTTTTAGTGGTACTGTCATTTTGCACCATACCATAGTCCAACAATTTCCAGACATGTGGCAATGACATTCTTTAATAGCTGGAACTCCAGGATCTCCCAATCCTCAAAGTAGACACTTGTGTCCTTCCTGTCCGTGGGCGGAGACGATACCCTTGCAATGTGGCTTGATTATGTTGCGGGACATGGGTTACAAGTTCGAAAGGTGACCCCTACACCGCAACTGTGTAGAAATTGCTGGCGTTTTGGTCACCCAGCGAAATATTGCAGATCTCTAGCCGAATGCCCAGTCTGTGGTTGTGAGGGAAAAGTTCAACAGACAGGAGTAGCAAGCGAGTATATGGAAACTATAGTTTGATTGCCAGCTGCTTGTTAAGGTAGGGCAAGTCTAGCTCCCGCTAACCCCACCTTTTTCCCTCCCCACCCCGAAAGGCGACGTGTTGGGCTCCAGCCAAACAGTAATCGCTCGACTCAACTCCCAGCACAACTCTTGGAATGACAGATTGGGTCACCTGCCAACCAACGAGAAGTATTGAAGGAGACGGACTAACGTCCCGAGACGTCACTTGTTGGATCTACCTACCTGATTACTTGTAGGCGACAGCAGACCATAACCCCTCATCTTGGTAGTGGTAAAGAATCTGCTTTCCTGTCATCTGGACTGACTATTCAAGGCTATAGACTGAAGAACTAGCCGTCTCCCATATGTCTTTGAATTCAGAAACACTAAGCTATTTCAGAATATATAGAAGAGACTAAACCTTCAATGGACACTGATTCACCTCCTGTTCCTTCTCTTCCCTCTCCATCTCCACAACTCCATTCTTTGCAACGCACTGTTCCTTCGCTGCTTGAACGTCTTCCAATGCCACCGCATATTGACTTTTCTAGCCCCTCTAGTCCGTAGGTGCCCTTCCCTACAAATTCCTGGTATTTTCTTCATTGCCAATCATGGCCTATTTACAGTGGAATATCCACAGCCTCAGGGGTAATCGGGGTGAGCTTCAGATGTTGCTTTCCAGGTTTTCCCCTGTTGGTGCTTGCTTACAATAACCAAAATTACACTCAGCTGTTTTCCAACCTATCTCAGGCTATAATTTATTGTATTCTTCAGATCCTTTCTCAGATGGGACCTTTAATGAAAGTGCCCTTCTACACAATGATATTCCATACTGTCAACTCTGTCCATACCTCGCTGCATTTCACTGCAGCCTATATCCACTTATTAAAGTGGTTGACAATGTTCTTTATCTCTCCTTCGAGCATTTTCTATCCCAGATTTTGCCTTTGTTTCATCCTAATCACCACCACTTTTTACTTGGCGATTTTAATGCCCACCATTTCCTCTGGTGGGGGATTCTCATTGTGACTCGTGTGGCATCCAGTTGGAGGCTTTTCTCGCCTCTCACCCCCTCCGTTTTAAATACGGGTACTCCCACCCATTTTAATCCTCGTACTCATACTCTCTCGCATCTATGTCTGCTCTTCCTCCACTGCACTAGACTTCACCTGGTCTGTTCTACCAGACTTGCATGACAGTGATCATTTTCCAATCATTCTTACTTCTCCTTCATATTCACCGCCTTTCCATAGCCCTCGCTGGCAATTTGATCAAGCAAATTGGGACCTTTACTCGCAACTCACTGCTTTTAGTGAGGTTCCTTCATCCTCTATTGATGAACTCCAACACCTATTCTCGACGTCAGTTCTCACTGCAGCTTCTCATTCTATACCTCAAACCTCGGGCAGGCATTCTCAGAAGTGCGTGCCTTGGTGGTCTCCTGCTTGTGCTCGAGCAGTACGTTTGAAACGTGCTGCATGGGGTAGGTACCGGTACAATATTTATTATTACAATCAAGGGGGAAGCGCTAAACCCGGAGGATTATACAGTGCCTGGGGGGGATGTGGAAGGCATTCAGGCTTAATTTGGGGAACTGGAGCACAGATCCAATTCCCTAAATCAAGAGCCCCTCACCAACATCAAGGAACCTTCCTTGAGGGGACCAGTACAATAGAACCGATGAGAGACTTCTTGATTTTTAAGCAGAAGTGTGCAATTGCTTGCAGTGTCATCAGTGATGCTAAATGCACTTGCTGGCGAGATTATGTTTCCACCATCACCTCTGCTTCCCTTAAGTGTGCAGTCTGGAAAAAAGTGAGGAAGCAGTGGTAAATACTCTCCTGACCTGGCTCCTGTTCTACGGGTTGCCGGTGTTGACGTGGCAAACACTCTTGACGTTGCCATTGAAATTGGCACTCGTCTGGTCCGTATTTCCCAGGGGCTCCATCTCTGCCCCTCGTTTCTTTCCTCAGTCTGTCAGAGTTAGTACCCTTGAACTTTTCTTCTCTCAGAGAAGAGCAGTATCATGTGCCTTTTACACTTCAGGAACTGGAGGCAACACACTCGGCTTGCCGATCATCGGCAGCTGGGCCTGACGACATTGATATTAGGATGTTACAACATTTACATCAGTCAGCCCTTGTTGTCCTCTTACACCTCTTCAATCTTATTTGGTCACAATGAGTTCTTCCCCAGCTGTGGAAATCCGCCATTGTTCTCCCTTTCCGCAAACCGGGTACTATGGGACGTGATGCCACAGTCTCTCCACTAGTCAATATGGCTTTCGTAAGGGCCGATCTACCATAGATCCCTTATTACACTTGGATACATATGTTCGTAATGCCTTTGTGAATAACCACTCTTATTGCCATATTTTTTGACCTTGAGAAGGCATATGACAACTTGGAGGTATAATATTCTGGCCCAAGTCCACTCCTTAGGCCTCCGAGGCAATATCATCCTTCCTTAAGAACTTTTCAACCGAGACATTTCCGCGTTAGTCAATGTGCTCTCCCCGGACTTTGTCCTAGCTGGTGTCGTCCCTCAGGGATGTATGTGCTCTGAGCACAACACTTTCTCCTTGCTATAAATGATTTGGCCTCTGTTCTTCCATCCAATATTTGGTCATCACTATGTTGATGACTTCGCTATTGCTTGTGCAGGCGCTGACTGTCGCCTCATTACAGTTTCTCTCCAGCATGCGATCGACAGTGTCTCCAATTGGACCACCATGCATGGGTTTAAATTTTCCAGTACCAAAACTCGCCAAATTACTTTCACTATACCAGGGGGTTCCCAACCAGGGGTGCTCGCACCCCCTGGGGGGTACGAGATCATTCCAGGGGGTGAGAAGCGTCCGTCTTAACAGGAAATTGATTCATTTATTACTTATTAATATTCAATAATCATAGTAAAATTACCATTATCTTTATTTTCATCTATTTCAGATCATCATAACCCTTCACCATGTCGAAGAAAAGGAAATGGAATGATGACTACGTTCGTTTTGGTTTCACTTGCAACAAAGACTGAGGATCTGCAAAAGCCTCAGTGCATAATCTGGAATTTTCTCCAATGCTAATTTGAAGCCATCTAAGCTGCAAGAACACTTCAACAACCAACATGGTGGGGCCAATGTTGTGGGCCATGATTTTAAGTCGTTGCAAGCTAAAAGAGCCCGTGTTGATTCTCGAGCAACCCTTCCAAAATTAGGGTTTGTGTGTTAAACCACTGCTGATGACTTCATACCAAGTGGCATACAAAGTAGCAAAGTCTAAGAAACCTCATACTATTGCAGAAGAGCTTATCAAACCATGTGCATTAGAAATGAGTACAACTATTCTCGGAAATGAAGCAAGAAAGAAGCTTGAATTAGTGCCACTGTCAAATGTTATTCGAAGCCAAATTGACTATTTGAGTTTAGATATTTTGGAACAAGTTATCTCACATATGAAGGCTAGTCCCTTGAAAATCTCCCTTCAGTTGGACGAAACTACTGATGTTTCTAATTGAAGTCAACTTATTGCACTGGTGAGGTATGTTCATGATGGTGCCATAAAGGAGAACTTCCTTTTCTGTGAAGAACTGATAACCACTAAAGCAAAAGATGTGTTTCAGTTTGTGAAGGACTTCTTTGCAAAATATGAATTGGATATCCAAATTATTGGATGGATGGATATATATGTGTATGTGTATGTGTGTGTGTGTGGTGTGGTTGTGTGTGTGTGGTTGTGTGTGGTGTGTGTGGTTGTGTGTGGTGTGTGTGGTGTGTGTGTGTGTGTTGTGTGTGTGTGGTGTGTGTGTGTGTGGTGTGTGTGTGTGTGGTGTGTGTGTGTGTGGTGTGTGTGTGTGGTGTGTGTGTGTGGTGTGTGTGTGTGTGTGGTGTGTGTGTGTGGTGTGTGTGTGTGTGTGTGTGTGTGTGTGTGTGGTGTGTGTGTGTGGTGTGTGTGTGTGGTGTGTGTGTGTGGTGTGTGTGTGTGGTGTGTGTGTGTGGTGTGTGTGTGTGGTGTGTGTGTGTGGTGTGTGTGTGTGGTGTGTGTGTGTGGTGTGTGTGTGTGTGGTGTGTGTGTGTGGTGTGTGTGTGTGGTGTGTGTGTGTGGTGTGTGTGTGTGGTGTGTGTGTGTGGTGTGTGTGTGTGGTGTGTGTGTGGTGTGTGTGTGTGTGGTGTGTGTGTGTGGTGTGTGTGTGTGTGTGTGTGTGTGTGTGTGTGTGTGTGTGTGTGTGTGTTTGTGTGTGTGGTGTGGTGTGGTGTGGTGTGTGTGTGTGTGTGTGTGTGTGTGTGTGTGTGTGTGTGTGTGTGTGTGTGTGTGTGTGTGTGTGTGTGTGTGTGTGTGTGTGTGTGTGTGTGTGTGTGTGTGTGTGTGTGTGTGTGTGTGTGTGTGTGTGTGTGTGTGTGTGTGTGTTTGTTGATGGCACTCCTATGCTGGGAAATAAATCTGGGTTACCTCCTTGAAGTTGAACTACATAATTACAACCCTGATGTTATCCTCCTGAATGACACAGCTGGAGGAGTTGATCAACATATCAAATTGCGTAGTTACTCTACTGTAGAGAAACAGAGAGGACCCCATAGTGGAGTGGCAGTCTTAGTTAAATTAGGATATGCGTTTCGAAATATTCACGTTGACGAAGATAACATTGCAATTCAACTGACGAAGTCTTATGGTCAACTATTGATAGGAACTGGATATTTTCCTCAGACTACCAAACATAGAGTCCGTTCCCCTACATCGGATATTACGCAGAAATATTCCTACAATTCTGGCAGGAGATTTTAACGCCCATCACCCTGCCCTCTTTAACTGCAGAATTGGTAATCCACTGGGCGACTTTAAGGGAAAACAATTATTTAATATCATGACAGCCAGGAATCTTGTTTCAAGGACCATTCTTTAAGTCTTGTGTCGGGCCTTGTCCAGGGACACCAGATAGTCTTGACCAACAAAGATTGTGACCTCTTCCATTGCAGTCTCTTCTAGTGGGAATGTAGGATCTGCCCATATCCCCGTTATAATACAGCTACAAGCTTCTCCATTTAGAATACCTGTACCTCCTAAACCCAATCTCAACACCCTAGGATTTGACCCCTTCAGGGCATTTCTTGGCGACTATGAAATTTGTTTCGTTGGAAAATTTTCCTTCCACTGCAATTGACGACGCGATCAGGTCCCTTCACAGCTGAATACTTTATGCCACTTGCCAATTAGCTTCCACAAAGATCTACCAGCAATATAAACCTACGATCGGCTAAGGAAGGAACATTCGCCTCAGCAGAGGCTTTCAATAGGGGATAAACGAAAGGCACTATTATAATAAAGTGCTAAACCTAAAAGGGTCATACAGCAGACCTTGTTGAAGAGGCTCTAGCTTAGAAAGTTCCAGGAGAAGCTGCAGAATAGACAGTCACCATAATCCAGCTTCGACAAGACTAGGGCAGTATGCAAACGAAGGAGAGTCCAGCGATCTGCTCCCCCCCCCCCATGTACAATGTGTAAGAATTTTAGGGAGGTTTAGCAAACTATGGCAAGCTGCTTTCAAAGAGGAAATGCGAGTATTTCATGTCAACCGGCGATCGAAAAGGCCAAGAAACTTTACTATATAACATTCCGGGATACACAAGTACAATGCAGTATCTGGGACAAGAGGGTGTCCCAGCTATTGTGAGGGTGTAAGCTATTGAGAAGTCATCCACAAAGCAATGACCAAATATGCGATGAAAGAACGGTTGGTAGATCATTTACAGCCAAGAGAAAAATGGTAGTGCTAAGGGTGCTCCCTCCGCCTGAACAAAGTCTGAGGAAAGCGAGGCGCCAACACTGACTTCTGTGACAGGCAGGCAGGCAGCCTGTCTGCGCTGTTGGGACTGCCTCTGGTGCTTTCCCAAAGGGCCTCTCTCCTGGGGCAATATCTTCTGGAGCTATGCTGGCTACCGTTCCTCTATTGGGGGAGGGGGAAGAGGGTGTGTGTGTGGGGGGGGGGTAAAGGGTCTTGTGCTGGTGCGTGTCCACTGGTTCCGGGCCTTGGTTTTTCCGTTTGCAGTCTCATTACTTGCCGACAACTGATCTAGTCTTTCTGGAGTTCGCTCAGGACTCGCTCTGTTGATCTTGCCATGTGCAGTCACAACAGCAGCTACTCTGTCTCCCTATGATCCCCGTTGGGGAGGGGAACTTTTACCTCTACATTTGGCATCTTATTCCACGATGCACTTCTCAAACCGAGTGAAGATCAAACCAGCAAGTGGGACAGCCAATGACTTCCAAATTAGCACTTGCAGCTGCCATTACCGGTAATCTGCAGGTCAATTATGCGATTTTATTGCTCAAATAGGCTTTCGTTGTAGTTTGTACTGACGACACCGAGGCCGAGAAACTCACTACCACCACTCTTCACCAGTGAGGATTTAAAGTTACGACTTCCCCAGCTAAGGGCCAATAGAACTGTTCCTCAAGCGACTATATAAACTCATCACTACCCAAGCTATTGAAGAAATCAAAACATCCACTGAGGACCAGAACCCTTGGGCCACAGTGGAGCATTTTACCAAAATACCTAAGGCTTCCTCAATGCTAAAGGTCACCTTCTTTGACGCCAACATGGCAGCCAAAGTTTTCACTGAGGGACTGCCTATACACGATTTTCATAACCCAACATACACTGAAGCAGAGAGATTCAAGCACATCATACTGTTGTAACTTACTCCTATATGCACACCACTAAGAACTGCCCCATCAAGGATAAGAAGTTCTGCTCGACCTGCGGCAACGAAGGTCATGATTTCAAGTCTTGCACCATCACAACACTTAAATGCCTGAAATGCAAAAATGAGCACCATACCTTTGCTGCCAAATGCCCAACTAGACGAGAAATCAAGAAACAACTAGAACACCTAAAGAAAACCACTGCTCAATTTCTAACATGCTGCAATTACACAACTGCTAGCAGATACTACCAAGAATCTCAAGGCCACTCAAACCGTCCTCCACCGGTAATACATCACCTATTCCTGCTGGCAACTACCAAAATTCTTTACTGTATTATGTACGCCCATGTGCACAACGTAGCTGTACCTGGATCATTCATTTCCATCAATGAACTCTTCAGGCTCAACATGCCTGCTTTACATTCCCTGAATCTCTACCTTCGTCTGACATTAAATCCACTGCAAATATTTTAAGTGTCTCCACAGCACCACTACTACTACTACTGCAACAGATGGATCAGAGACCGACGAGACGCTGTTAAATCCCACCAATGAGAGACCACCACCACCTTCCTCCTCCATCACTACAATGGACCAATCAGCGACCTCGCCTGATGGTCATTCTTCTGCTAGCTTCCGCGCTGGACAGACGCTCTTGCTTCCGATTGGCTGCCTTGCGATCGCAGTGCTGGGAGGGGCTTTTGCTTTTTCCTTGAGAGATTGCTGTATTGAGACTGCTCCAAGCTTCTTGCTTCAAGAAGACAGACTTCCTTATAGTTAACCTCAACACCAGGATTCTGTGCATCGCTGGCTGCTTATCCAAGGACAGACCATTGGTCTCCACTCCTGTTGCTGGTTGAAGTCATCCCACCTCTGCCTGCAGGGTGTAGTCTGCTGGTCTTGTTTTTTTACAGGCTGCACGTCCACTTTTCTGCACTTTGCGCATGTGTAATTCACTGGCACACCGTTACACACATCCAGCTTCGGTGTGACACTATCTCTGAGAATAAGACGGCTTTTTTTTTTAACCAATATCTTTGTGTGACAAGGGTTAGCTCTGTTGTGCCGTAATCTCCTTAGTGGCCAGTCAAGCCCCTCTTCATTGAAGTGGTTAAAGATCCCCACACAGTGGATCGGCTTGACTACATCGCTTTGGAGACACCAGCACCTTTCTCTCCTCTCTCGACTTTTCTGGATCGGCTGGACCTGCTGCTGCGTCGGTGGGAGTATTTGTCTTGTCAGTGCCCATGGCTGGATTCCAAGTGATTTATGCACGGGAAGCCTCATCTTGGCAGGTACATTACACATGTCCCTTCAGGATTACACACTTGACTCCCCATAAGAGCCACTTATGACTTATGCTGCATCTCTTCCTGTGCTGTTGTCATGGCAACTGCACTGACAACTCGTCCTCCGACAATAGCCCTTATGTTGAAGTATTCTGAAGCTGATAAAGATACTATTAACTATGCTTCTACCTTACCCAGGCCCGCACGATTAATGTCTAAGACCAATACTGGCTACAAGTCAATCTCGATCCTGTGAACTATGACCTTTGCATTAGTAAGGATGTTCGAGACGAGCTCTCTCAGGCAGGTTTTGCTATCGACTGGGCTCCTAACCATAAGGCCAGGAGTACAGTTGTGGCAAAATCTGTGGGCTCTTCACTGGCTGCTGACTATGACCGAGACAGATGTTTTGATGACTGACATCACTTCACAAAACCAGGTTACAGTTGAGGAACTATCACCCTCCACGTTCCAACGTTCTTAAAATCATATGCTTTACCCCAGCAGAGGCTGATTTGTTTAAACATGGTGTTCGCACCAACTATTTCATTCTTTCACCCACTTCCTTGTTTCTTCTCAACTATGTCCCTGTTCTTCAGGGTTTCAAATGCCTTCACTTTGGACATTTAAAGATCGCTTGTGACAAGCAACAGCTATGTTCGAAGTGGTGTTCTACTGGCCACACATGGCAGAAATGTTCTAGCCTTCCCCACTGCTTGCACTGCTCTCAGGCACATTCTGCCACTTATTTTCAGTGCCCTTCTCGTAAGGAATGTTTCCTCCTTACACAAAGACCAACAATTTAACCTTCCAAATCCTGTCTTGACTCCATTCCCACAACCACAGCTTGCATCTTCAACCACTACCCAACCTAACACTTCTATTCAACCCGTCAATCCCTTGCCGACAACTGGAATGGCGTAGCTATTCTGGTGAAAGGCACCATCCAACATTAATTCTTATCCCTCCCATTCACACATTTTCACAGCCATGATGTGAAAATTCACACGATGCATGGTCCCATTATACTCTTTACAACTTATACTAGACCTAACTCAAACGTTAATACCCATGATCTAACCATGCTTTTCAATCTTGCACATCTCCCTGTTTACCTCCTTGCCGACCTCAATGCCAAACACGGCCTTCCATGACAACTCCAACCTTCATGGTAGACAACTCCATACTTTTGTCACACAAGCATCTCATTCACCTTGGTCCTTACTTCTCCAGTCTTCACTCATAATGGCCAAGGCACTCCTGACAATTTTCGCGAACAGAGCCAGTACACATTTACACCATTTCACAACACCTGGCCCACTTTCCGGGTCTGACCACTTTCCTGTCATTCTCCATATTTTTTCTAAGCCCATACTAATTCCTGTCCTCCCCTCCAGCTTACTCTCAGGTTGATTGGGACGTGTTCAAACACCTTGACACAATCTCACACACAACTGACAATAGGCCAGTATCAGGCAGACAAATTACATGCATTCAACATTCCATTACCCAAGCCCCTGCAGTGGCTGTACCCATGACACTACAAAGTGCGCTACTCTTTCCGCCCTTCGGAGAGAACAAAACGACTGCTCACTTATTACAGACAGTTTCCATGCTAACCAAAACAGACTTAACATTATCCGTTGGGATCTCCTCATACTACGTGTACCTATCATCCATAGTCTGGATGAAGACCACGCTCGCCACTGGCAATCTCTCAAACACTGCAGACACTCAGCGTACTAAAGATCCCAAAACTTTCTGGACCATCATCCGGAGACTCATGGGTACCCCAACATCTACGAGTTTCAGACATCACCCACAACACATCTCACCCTACTGAGGCTGTCCACATCTTCAGACATCTGGGAAAACATCTTCTACCCACATCCTCCTGACCCAGCTGCCATAGCACACAGACATTGAGCGATGGATCTCTACCCACGAAGACAACCACTCCTGATCCTCTCATCTCGAAACACACTCCTCCACTCATCCTCTTAACTCTTTCTCTGTAACTGATGTTCATTCCCTTTTAGCCCACCTTCCCAAGAAAGCTCCTGGTCACACATTCTGTCCATCTCCCACTCTGTTGCTTCTGCTATTACTGACCTCTTGAATGCTTCTTGCATCTGGTTACTTCCCTCCCTTCTTCAAATCTGCTACAGCATGCCTCATCCTGAAACCTGGAAAAGACTCGACTGACCCCAAGAACTATAGACCTACAAGCCTCCTCAAAATCTTCGGTAAGACCTTTGAACTTGTAAATGTGTGACTCAGGACTCGCCTTGAGACCAATAACTTACTTACCAAGCGTCAATTCGGCTTCCGACAGCATCGCTCTACCCAGGACGTTTTGAACATTATCCTGAATTATATACACAAACAAGGCCCAAAACTGTACCACCGCCCTTGTTGCCCAAGATGTTTAAAAAGCCTTCGATACTATTTGGCATGATATATAAAAATATAAACTTTGTACCTTTGATATCGCACTAAATATGATGAAATTATGCAACTTTCTAGATGGCTGTACGATGCGTATACGATTCAGGGATCACTATTCTGACTCGCCTTATATGCGGGTGTCCCCCAAGGCTCTGCCCCATCTCCCACACTATATTCTCTACACTAACGATTAGCCAGACCCCGTATACCCAACCACACTCACCCTCCTACACAGACGACATTACTCAGCCCATGAAAACAGATTCCTATCACGAAGAACACAACGCGAGGTTCAAATTCAAAGTTTATTCTCTATAAGGATTACAATGCTGAGTTTACAGAAATTTGGTTATTGTTTGGTTTACATGTAGTAAAATTGTGATTACAGAGTGTACCACTAGAACGCTTAGCATGGCTAAGCATTTCGGTAGACAGGATTACTGCTTGGGAACTTATGAGGAATTAAGACCAACCCCATTAGGTCAAAAATCACCTATTTTCACAAAAGGTGCGGGGTCCTGGCTCCTGTCTAACTCGAAACAAGCACCTCCCGCACTCCTATCCCACACTCCACGTCCACAGTTGTCCATGGGGTTACCCTTGACAAGACACTCAAACCTTATATTACTGCCAAGACTGCAATGACTGGGATTGCGCTCGCAAGGCTATACAAGGTGCATGGCGCACATCCTATGTCCAAACTACACCTCTATAAAGCCCTCATCCGACCTACTCTTACTCTCCACTTGCTTTGACACTAAATGCCAAGACTAACGCCTTAAAACTTGAACGCATCCAGAATCTTTCATTAACTGGGTGTTGGAGGTGAGGTGGGACGGTTTCGCCACCAGCGAATCTCTTCACCTCATGACTAATACACCAGCATTGAACGTGTTGTGGAAGACACTAATTGACAGACAACTTGACAGACTCGAGACGTACTGTGACTACTGGACTTTAAGAGACTATCAGGCATCCTTACAATGATTTAAATCTCTTCCTCGCTCTTTATGACCCTGCTCCTCTACCTTGCTACATCTAACTGCGTCTTACCTTGCACTATTATTGTCTAACAACTTAACTAACTGTAGGTAGTAGGTTGGTAGACAGCAACCACCCAGGGAAGTACTACCGTCCTGCCAGATGACTGAAACAGAAACCTGTAACTGTTTTGCATGATGGTAGGATTGCTGGTGTCTTTTTCCGTCTCAAACACGCTAGATAACAGGGATATCTTGCTACTCCAACTTACACTTTGGTCACACTTCACAGACATGCACATGCATATATATATATATATACACATACATCTAAGTTTTTTCTTCTTTTTCTACATAGCTCTTCTTTATTTCTTCTATTGTCCATGGGGAAGTGGAAAAGAATCTTTCCTCCGTAAGCCATGCGTGTCGTATGAGGCGACTAAAATGCCGGGAGCAATGGGCTAGTAACCCCCTTCTCCTGTAGACATTTACTAAAAGAGAGAAGAAAAACTTTATAAAACTGGGATGCTTGAATGTGCGTGGATGTAGTACAGATGACAAGAAACAGATGATTGCTGATGTTATGAATGAAAAGTTGGATGTCCTGGCCCTAAGCGAAACAAAGCTGAAGGGGGTAGGGGAGTTTCGGTGGGGGGAAATAAATGGGATTAAATCTGGAGTATCAGAGAGTTAGAGCAAAGGAAGGGGTAGCAGTAATGTTGAATTATCAGTTATGGAAGGAGAAAAGATAATATGAATGTGTAAATGCAAGAATTATGTGGATTAAAGTAAAGGTTGAATGCGAGAAGTGGGTCATAAGCGCGTATGCACCTGGAGAAGAGAGGAATGCAGAGGAGAGAGATTTTGGGAGATGTTAAGTGAATGTATAGGAGCCTTTGAACCAAGTGAGAGCAATTGTGGTAGGGGACCTGAATGCTAAAGTAGGAGAAACTTTTAGAGAGGGTGTGGTAGGTAAGTTTGGGGTGCCAGGTGTAAATGATAAAGGGAGCCCTTTGATTGAACTTTGTATAGAAAGGGGTTTAGTTATAGGTAATACATATTTTAAGAAAAAGAGGATAAATAAGTATACACGATATGATGTAGGGCGAAATGACAGTAGTTTGTTGGATTATGTATTGGTAGATAAAAGACTTGGGTAAACTTCAGGATGTACATGTTTATAGAGGGGCCACAGATATATCAGATCACTTTCTAGTTGTAGCTAAACAGTAAAAGGTAGATGGGATACAAGGAGAATAGAAGCATCAGGGAAGAGAGAGGTGAAGGTTTATAAACTAAAAGAGGAGGCAGTTAGGGAAAGATATAAACAGCTATTGGAGGATAGATGGGCTAATGAGAGCATAGGCAATGGGGTCGAAGAGGTATGGAGTAGGTTTAAAAATGTAGTGTTAGAGTGTTCAGCAGAAGTTTGTGGTTACAGGAAAGTGGGTGCGGGAGGGAAGAGGAGCGATTGGTGGAATGATGATGTGAAGAGAGTAGTAAGGGAGAAAAAGTTAGCATATGAGAAGTTTTTTTACAAAGTAGAAGTGATGCAAGGAGGGAAGAGTATATGGAGAAAAAGAGAGGTTAAGAGTGGTGAAGCAATGTAAAAAGATCAAATGAGAGAGTGGGTGAGATGTTAACAAATTTTGTTGAAAATAAGAAAAAGTTTTGGAGTGAGATTAACAAGTTAAGGAAGCCTAGAGAACAAATGAATTTGTCAGTTAAAAATAGGAGAGGAGAGTTATTAAATGGAGAGTTAGAGGTATTGGGAAGATGGAGGAAATATTTTGAGGAATTGTTGAATGTTGATGAAGATAGGGAAGCTGTGATTTAGTGTATAGGGCAAGGAGGAATAACATCTTATAGAGTGAGGAAGAGCCAGTTGTGAGTGTGGGGGAAGTTCGTGAGGCAGTAGGTAAAATGAAAGGGGGTAAGGCAGCTGGGATTGATGGGATAAAGACAGAAATGTTAAAAGCAGGTGGGGATATAGTTTTGGAGTGGTTGGTGCAATTATTTAATAAATGTATGGAAGAGGGTAAAGTACCTAGGGATTGGCAGAGAGCATGCATAGTTCCTTTGTATAAAGGCAAAGGGGACAAAAGAGTGCAAAAATTATAGGGGGATAAGTCTGTTGAGTATACCTGGTAAAGTGTATGGTAGAGTTATTATTGAAAGAATTTAAAAGTAAGACAGAATAGGATAGCAGATGAACAAGGAGGCTTTAGGAAAGGTAGGGGGTGTGTGGACCAGGTGTTTACAGTGAAACATAAGTGAAAAGTATTTAGATAAGGCTAAAGAGGTCTTTGTGGCATTTATGGATTTGGAAAAGGCGTATGACAGGGTGGATAGGGGGGCAATGTGGCAGATGTTGCAGGTGTATGGTGTAGGAGGTAGGTTACTGAAAGCAGTGAAGAGTTTTTACGAGGATAGCGAGGCTCAAGTTAGAGTATGTAGGAAAGAGGGAAATTATTTCCCAGTAAAAGAAGGCCTTAGACAAGGATGTGTGATGTCACCGTGGTTTAATATATTTATAGATGGGGTTGTAAGAGAAGTAAATGTGAGGGTCTTGACAAGAGGCGTGGAGTTAAAAGATAAAGAATCACACAAAGTGGGAGTTGTCACAGTTGCTCTTTGCTGATGACACTGTGCTCTTGGGAGATTCTGAAGAGAAGTTGCAGAGATTGGTGGATGAATTTGGTAGGGTGTGCAAAAGAAAATTAAAAGTGAATACAGGAAAGAGTAAGGTTATGAGGATAACAAAAATATTAGGTGATGAAAGATTGGATATCAGATTGGAGGGAGAGAGTATGGAGGAGGTGAATGTATTCAGATATTTGGGAGTGGACGTGTCAGCGGATGGGTCTATGAAGGATGAGGTGAATCATAGAATTGATGAGGGGAAAAGGGTGAGTGGTGCACTTAGGAGTCTGTGCAGACAAAACTTTGTCCTTGGAGGCAAAGAGGGGAATGTATGAGAGTATAGTTTTACCAACACTCTTATATGGGTGTGAAGCATGGGTGATGAATGTTGCAGCAAGGAGAAGGCTGGAGGCAGTGGAGATGTCATGTCTGAGGGCAATGTGTGGTGTGAATATAATGCAGAGAATTCGTAGTTTGGAAGTTAGGAGGAGGTGCGGGATTACCAAAACTGTTGTCCAGAGGGCTGAGGAAGGGTTGTTGAGGTGGTTCGGACATGTAGAGAGAATGGAGCGAAACAGAATGACTTCAAGAGTGTATCAGTCTGTAGTGGAAGGAAGGCAGGGTAGGGGTCGGCCTAGGAAAGGTTGGAGGGAGGGGGTAAAGGAGGTTTTGTGTGCGAGGGGCTTGGACTTCCAGCAGGCGTGCGTGAGCGTGTTTGATAGGAGTGAATGGAGACAAATGGTTTTTAATACTTGACGTGCTGTTGGAGTGTGAGCAAAGTAACATTTATGAAGGGGTTCAGGGAAACCGGCAGGCCGGACTTGAGTCCTGGAGATGGGAAGTACAGTGCCTGCACTCTGAAGGAGGGGTGTTAATGTTGCAGTTTAAAAACTGTAGTGTAAAGCACCCTTCTGGCAAGACAGTGATGGAGTGAATGATGGTGAAAGTATTTCTTTTTCGGGCCACCCTGCCTTGGTGGGAATCGGCCAGTGATAAAAAAAAAAAAATAACTGCCATTGTCATTTGGCGACTGTCTCTGCATTTTGGCAGAGTTGCTTGCAAATGTCTTTTCAGCCACCTCCACAGTGCTAACGCCTGAATTGCACGTTCAGTCTTGCAATTGATATACTGATGAGTGAAAACTGATGCACTATTTTTTGCCTTCCCTGCTTAGCAGTTGGGTCTAGTCCGACACTTTCCCTCTTTCTCCGACATTTCCTCTTCCCCACCTATTCTTCATCCTGTCCTCACTTGCCCCTCGCCCCTAGTGGGTCCTTACCTGTGAGTTCTGTTCTGTTCTGACCTCGCCTGTCCCATCTCAGCCACCACCAGCCAAGAGCTAAAACACTACAATATCGTGATGAAACACTCGCTGCCTCGGCCCAATCACACACTGCTTCAACTCCCACTACTGCCAGCACTCCTGTGGCTGCCTTAGCCCTGGATAATTAGCCTCTACAGAACCGACCAATACAATGACTATGCTTTTCCAAGAACTTCAACAGCGACTCCAGGATGGGACTTAAGTTCACCTGCGACTAAGCAGGTCCTCGCCACCGAACAAGTACTCCAACACGTCAAACAGCGCTTAGCAAACAACTGTGATCAAGAAAAGTTCAGATCTCTCCAAAATGGTTCACTCGAATAGTAAGCTTCCCATCGACCATTCACTCAAGCTGAGTTTCCCAGCACTGCCATTGGCTAAAGCTGGGGTGTGGCTTCAATAGACCCTGTAATGGCTGCTTTCTCGGCCCTTCCTGACACTGCCTGCTGCTGTGCAGCCCCATCAGTCCTCCTCGCATGCCAGCTGCTCACCACTGGCATGCCCTTCAAGACATTCCTGGGAGCCAAGGCTGGGTCACCGCCTGGAGAAGACCTGGGCCAGCAGTACTGGCGAGCCTTATACAATACAATGGAGTCTGGGGTGGCTGAGTGTTCTGGTGGGGGTTTGTCTGTAGCCTGTGCTTGGGCATCCCAGACAGGACCTGAGTATTCCAGGTCCTGTCTGGTTCTGGTGCACGACCCATAATCTGCATCCATTCCCTCAGGTGTTCCAAGGGGCATTCCTATTTTGCATATTTTCTTCCTGGGTCTTCCAGCGTCAGTATCTCCAGGCCTCTTCTCTGAATTCGGCTGGGTTGGCCGGTGTAAGACGAAACGAAGCTAGTGATGTCCTTACCTCTCACTTCCAAATTCTACGGCTAGGATTTCTTAGAACATGTTAATTCTGTCTAACAGTTTTCATTGCCACCTTCAGGCCCAATGTTCAGTGCCCATTCTGAATAGTGTAGTGATCTAGTTTTGTGGTGGGCTAGGCAACACTGCATCCATTGTTCAATCAAGCATTGACAACACGGTAGAGTGCAGACAATGAAATGGCTGCCGTACTGGCTGTGTTGTTGCTATAGTGCCATAGTTCTTGGTATTCATGGTATGTCAGGGAATCAACTGTATTACGTTATAGTGGGAAATTTGTTTACGTTTATATGGTACAGTACGTTATCAATTACCGGTACTATTTGTTCATTTTCTTTTGTTCTTGCAGACGTGCTATGGATTGTGTGTTCAATAAAGCCTAGAGATGAGGCCTGTTTCTCTATCAATTTATTGAACACATCCTGGGCTACCTGGTGGTGACCCTGAGCCGAGGCTAGACTAACCCCAGTTTACCAACGGCTGCTCAGGAATGGAAACACTGGTTTAAGACTTTCGAAAACTTCTTGGGAGCCTTTCCTCAGGAAGATCTAGAGAAACCAAGGCTACTCATCAACTTTGTCGCCTAAAATCTGAGGCTATTTCTGTGTAATACCTATGAAGATGCTATCAATACCCTCAAGTCTCGGTATATTAAACCCACAAATGAAGTCTTCGCACGCTATCGTCTTGCAACTCGCCGCCAGCAGACTGGGGGAATCCTTGGAGGAATACCTTCAAGCATTGAAAATTTTAAGTACAGACTCGCTTCCAAGCAGTGACAGCTGCTCAGTATTGTGAAGAGTACATCAGAGATGCTTTTATCAGTGGCCTGCAATCACCAATAATAAGGCAGCAGTTATTGGAGAATAAAACTCTCGACTTAGCACTACCTTTGACCAGATTTTGATGCTTATCAAAACGATAATGAAGGAACGTGATTTCAAGAAACATTGTTATAGTTGTTTAACGAAGCTAAATACACAGCAGGAGTTAGATATACACGAAGAACGATGCAAAATCAATCAGACACTCTTATTCCCCCAGGAAAGATCAACTGTGCACTCTAAAAATTATGCTCACTCATTCTAGTGAATATATAGGATTTTCTGGCTGAATAAAAGAGTGATTCCACTCTCCCTGCAGACAAAATAGTATCATAAGTCCATTCCGTATTATATATATCTGATCGAACAGGCCAAATAGTCAGTGTGAAGAGTTCTAAGGGTGAAGATGTTGCTAACCAATTCAGTTTGTCAATTGGGAATGGAGTGGGATAAAGAGCAGAAGACAATTACGATATCAATATGACAGGAGGAAGATAAGGAGATTAGTTTCGCAAACCACTTGCGAATTGTGTGTTACCACCTTCTAGACACCAAAACCAAGCATAGGCATAATGATCACACCTTAAAATTCAATAACTATATTGGTGTACATTGTGTTTGTTGCAATTTGCAAGATAAGGATAAGAGAAGTTATTACTTTGTCATAATATGCAAGATTGAGGAGTAATTTTAAAGGAATTGGCAGTTGACAAATACGAAATTGAGCTTCATTCAAAACAAGGACTCAAATTCTTAAGAGTGGATAAGGGCAGTGTTAGGTTTCAAGATCGAGTTTACTAAATGGGTCTTTTACCAGTTTAGTACATCAGCATATCAAGACAGGTAAATCACTGAAATCTACCGAGGCTATACTGAAAGACGAGTCCCAGTATGTTACTATTTATGTAAACAGTGCTTATGCTGTGATTATATCGACAGTAACTATGAAAAACTTACCGAGTAAAGTGAATTTTTTTTTTTTTTAATTCAATGATTAGCCAAGAGGATTACGAACATGCTTGGAGGAGGATGACGAACACGCTTGGAGGAGGATGACGAACACGCTTGGAGGAGGATGACGAACACGCTTGGAGGAGGATGACGAACACGCTTGGAGGAGGATGACGAACACGCTTGGAGGAGGATGACGAACACGCTTGGAGGAGGATGACGAACACGCTTGGAGGAGGATGACGAACACGCTTGGAGGAGGATGACGAACACGCTTGGAGGAGGATGACGAACACGCTTGGAGGAGGATGACGAACACGCTTGGAGGAGGATGACGAACACGCTTGGAGGAGGATGACGAACACGCTTGGAGGAGGATGACGAACACGCTTGGAGGAGGATGACGAACACGCTTGGAGGAGGATGACGAACACGCTTGGAGGAGGATGACGAACACGCTTGGAGGAGGATGACGAACACGCTTGGAGGAGGATGACGAACACGCTTGGAGGAGGATGACGAACACGCTTGGAGGAGGATGACGAACACGCTTGGAGGAGGATGACGAACACGCTTGGAGGAGGATGACGAACACGCTTGGAGGAGGATGACGAACACGCTTGGAGGAGGATGACGAACACGCTTGGAGGAGGATGACGAACACGCTTGGAGGAGGATGACGAACACGCTTGGAGGAGGATGACGAACACGCTTGGAGGAGGATGACGAACACGCTTGGAGGAGGATGACGAACACGCTTGGAGGAGGATGACGAACACGCTTGGAGGAGGATGACGAACACGCTTGGAGGAGGATGACGAACACGCTTGGAGGAGGATGACGAACACGCTTGGAGGAGGATGACGAACACGCTTGGAGGAGGATGACGAACACGCTTGGAGGAGGATGACGAACACGCTTGGAGGAGGATGACGAACACGCTTGGAGGAGGATGACGAACACGCTTGGAGGAGGATGACGAACACGCTTGGAGGAGGATGACGAACACGCTTGGAGGAGGATGACGAACACGCTTGGAGGAGGATGACGAACACGCTTGGAGGAGGATTACAAACACGCTTGGAGGAGGATTACAAACACGCTTGGAGGAGGATTACAAACACGCTTGGAGGAGGATTACAAACACGCTTGGAGGAGGATTACAAACACGCTTGGAGGAGGATTACCAACACGCTTGGAGGAGGATTACGAACACGCTTGGAGGAGGATTACAAACACGCTTGGAGGAGGATTACAAACACGCTTGGAGGAGGATTACAAACACGCTTGGAGGAGGAGTACAAACACGCTTGGAGGAGGAGTACAAACACGCTTGGAGGAGGAGTACAAACACGCTTGGAGGAGGAGTACAAACACGCTTGGAGGAGGATTACAAACACGCTTGGAGGAGGATTACAAACACGCTTGGAGGAGGATTACAAACACGCTTGGAGGAGGATTACAAACACGCTTGGAGGAGGATTACAAACACGCTTGGAGGAGGATTACAAACATGCTTGGAGGAGGATTACAAACATGCTTGGAGGATTACAAACATGCTTGGAGGATTACAAACATGCTTGGAAAGTATTCTAGTTGGGAAAATGCAAGACTTTAGGAGATTACTTGATGTATCTCAAGACAGATGTTGGATTGTTAGCTGATGTTTCCATGGAATGGCGTAAAACACTGATATCTACTTTCTAGATGTTTGTAATTACACAAGTTTACCCTCTTTCAGTTGGGATGAAATTAAACGTGTCATTCCCATGAATTATATAATCTGATTAAAAAATCTCAGTGGGAGGGGGGGTGTCACAAGCAGAGATAATCAGTATACCAAAGCAGATAACCCCTTAATTAACCCCAATATCGATGCTGAGAGTGGGATGAGTAGCATTTTATATCTAGACTAATGACTCTTAATGACCTGAAGTCACTTGTTCTTGGAGGATAGCATTTGGTGCACCACTATTATTCTCTCAGACTGATTAAAATCCTCGTGCAGTACCTCCGGATATAATCCAGGTGGGAGTCGGTAACGCAGGCTAGGTTTGGGAGCTTCAGCAATCAGGCCGCCTGTGGCTAAAGCTGCACAAATCGCCACGTACAGAGCCTTCTATTTATATTTAGCTTAACGGGTTGTAATAAGAGTGGGCATGACCCACTCGAGTTCTGTGCATGGCATAACCTTTCTCTTGAGTTGTCGCTTGAGAAGTCCTTTAAGTATAATGGCTGATGATAATGGAGCTCCATTTCGGTGTCTTGTGTGTGGTCTGGTGTGTAGGAATATGTGGATTGGCTATTCATATGAGAAATAAGCACCCTGACGACTATCAGAGGTGTGGAGGAGGCAATTGCCCATGTGAAGACCAGATGGACTAAGGAAGAGGAATTGGTGTTAACTATGGCTGAGGTAAAGATCCTGAAGGAAGCAATAAGAGTTGGCCATGGTGTCCCTGTGGACATGTGAGAAACTACAGAACATGATACACTGTTACATGTGTGGAGAAAATGCGGGAGGGTTTAGGGGACTTTGGTATGTTTCAAATGTTTTTAATGAGGAGAATTTATTTAGTGGAGAGTGTGTCTTAGCTGTGCAGAGTATATTGCATGAGATGGCACAAGCTATACTGAGGTACGTGTCTAAAGGTGAAGGTGATGCTGCTCGCAGAGGAAATGCCCCCCCAGTATAACAATAGGGGTGGTAGAAGAGCTCAAAGACAGCTGTATAAAGATATCCAGAAGCTATACCACAAGGATAGAACAAAGTGTGCGAAGATGGTACTTGATGGAAGATGGCGGCGCTTAGGCGCCCCGGAACAGCAAAATGCGAGTAAAGAGCGATTACAGGAGTTTTAGTTGAATTTGTTTGCTAGACCATCTGAAGAAGATATAAGACCGGTAGAGACATTGGTAGAAGATCAGTTATGGCAGTTGCAGTTACCTATTGAAGTAGAGGAGTTTAAAAAAGCAGTAGCCGCGTCTAATGGTAGTTCTGCACCAGGTCCTGATGGATGGATGCTTAAAGATTTGAAGATGTTTCCAGAGCAGTTCTGGGTTGATATGTTTAACATCTAGTTATATATTGGATACCTTCCCAAGGTATTCAAGAAGGCCAGAACTGTTCTGCTGCCGAAGGTTGATCAACCTGAGAATCCTGGCGAGTATAGACCTATAACTATATCAAGCATTATTGTTAGGGTATTCCATAAGATATTGGCAGCAAGATGCGTCCAGTGGGTTCCCCTCCACATGGTGCAAAGAGCTTTTCTGCCCACAGATGGCCTGGCTCAGAATGTTATGCTGTTGGATGCAGTAATTAGCGAAAGTAAGGAAAGATGTAAACCTCTGTATGCAATATTCTTAGATGTCAAGAAAGCCTATGACTGTAAACCATTCTTCGGTGAGGAGGGCGCTTCAGATCCACAATGTGCCTCCATTGGTGATTAGCTGTATTATGTCGACGTACTATGATGCGTCAACTGAGGTTATTGGTAAAGAGGGAAATGTGAGTAGAGGTGTAAAGCAGGAGGACCCTCTGTCATGTATCCTCTTTAACATAGTAATGAATGAAGCCCTTTTGGCCTTGAATAAGCAAGTTGGATGGCCAATGAGTGGTGCCGAGCATAGTGTCTGCCTTAGCTTTTGCAGACGATGTAGTGTTTAGTGGCTGAGTCTGAGGAAGGCCTTAATGCACAATTGCAGCTGTTTTTAAAGTACTTAGAAGCGTCAGGCTAAGAGATAAATCCGCAAAAATGTGCCACATTGAAGATCCAAACAGTTCCAAAAGCGAAGTGGTACGTAGATACGACGCATAAAACAGATTTATGGAGCTCAAGTTCGATCCCTGCAGCCAACAGCTGTATATAAATACCTGGGAATGCAATTTTCTTCAGCTGGTAGGGGAAAGGCAGATATACAAAAGTTGCGCGAGAAACTTCGAGCGCTAGATGAGGCACCTCTGAAACCACAACAGCGGTTATATTAAATAAGCGCCCGATTCCTGGCATCATACATATTATGGTGCTCGGTGGCGTCTGTCAGAATACCTTGACGTCGGACAAACTAATCAGGCAAAATGTAAGAAAGTGGCTGAAAATTCCCAAAGACATCAGTAGGCGTGTTTTATGCTCCAGCAGCTGCGGGGGGTTTGGGATGTGTGTGTTTATCAACAAGAGTTCCTATATTGCGAACAGGTTGGATGCATTTCACAACTCTGAGGATAGCACTACACGGAATTTGGCGTTGCACCCAAACACCCTGAAGGCATTAAGGTTTGTAGGTAAGAGTAGCGAGAAATGTGGTAGTAACAACTAGGAAGCAGGAGCTCAAGGAATGGATAAATGCCTTGTTGGGTTCGCTGGATGGGGCAGAACTAAAAGAACACCATTTGGTCCCGCAAGTACATCATTGGATGACGAATGGAACAAGTTTATTAAAGGGGGGGGCCTCTTATGTGGATGCCTTAAAAATTAAACAATTTAATGCCAACTAACACCAGGCGAGCGAGAGGACGAAGACATAACACAACCTGTGAGGGCTGTGAACGAGTCCTTGGGACACCTCCAGGTTTGCCCGCGGCTTCATGGACAACGGATCCGACGGCACGACAACATTGTGGATGCTATTTCTTCAGACTGCATGCAGAAGCAGCATGCGGTAGCCAAGGAGCCGTATATTCCAACTACCCTTGGCACGCATAAGCCTGATCTCTTAATTTGTGATGTGGAAAACAAAGGCTTACGTGCTCGACGTGAATATAGCAAGTGATTCTGGCATTTCAACTATGGCAGATCAGTATCGACGGAAGACTGAGTACTATGACACCGGGCAGATTAGATCCTGGACTGCCCGGTGGGCGACCCAGCAGCTTCATCTCTACAACGAACTTCGGGACAATGCTATGGCGCCATCTGCAATCAACATACAGCCTATTGACCGGCAAGAAGTTGTCCTTGGAGCTGTGATAATTACCCGAAGGGGAGTTGTCCCCCCAAAAACGTACAAAATTCTCGAAGAACTTCATCTACCAGCTTCAAAGATTTGAGTTGTACGTAGCTAAGGCCCTGGAAGGTTCCATTGCGCAGTGGAGAATGCATAACCAGTGGGGTGGCCTAAGGGTGCCGTAGATCTGGGTTGCATGTGTTAGAACATCAGGCAAGGACTTCTTAACGGGACTACGGAGTGAGAGGAGACCAAGAGGCTAGTCGTCCGCGCAGGTAGAATATTTTAGGCCCGCAAACAACTGCGAAAATCTAGAAAAAAAAAAGTGCCAGTGCTATGGTTGAAGGCCTTCCACAGAAGGGAATAAGAAAATTAACGACTGAAGAGAAGATTGCTTTCCTCGCTTCGGGGTTAACTAATGTGTGATGCAAGGGTGAAGAGGAATACTAGATTGACTGGTACCAAACCCGTGAAGCCCGAGGTAGCTAGACTCTCGGACTAACTCCCCTTGATACTGTCACACATGAATATATCAGAAGAGATGTTATCACCTTACTGCAAATCAGTTTTGAAGAATGAAGGTAGAAAGATTCCCAAATCAAATACGAAATTAGTAGCTGGCCATCTAACTCAAAAATTATCTAGCGAGTTTGGAATTGCTTCAGTTTTTAATGGAACTTGGGTTGGAGATGGAAAAGGTACATGCAGTACGTATATGAATACTGTCAAAATTTTTAGAGCCCTTCAAAAAAACTAATGTAGAGAAGAGAACGGCCACAATGTCCCATGAAGTCTAAAGCTTTCAAATTAACCAATAATGTCATTTATGGGAAATCACTGTTTAATATCACAAAGTATGGCGAGTCTTTTAGATATATCAAGGATGAGAAAGCATTTGCTAGACCTGCCAAAAATCCCTTTCTTAAAAGTATCACTCATTTGAATATTGATTTGTACATTTACTGAACAAATTAACCGTCAGTCAACTGTTACCTGGGATTTCAAATTCTCGAGATTGCTAAAAAGACGATGCATCACTTTTGGTATAAAGTGTTAAAACAACATTATGGAGATGTGGCAAGACTTATATACTGACAATTTCTATATTTTTTTAGTCTGAAATGCAAGGGTTTGTATAGCGAGTTAGAGATTCATTGCTAGGATATATGGACTTTACAAATTTGTCAAGATCATTCATTATATAACAGTGTCGGTATTGTATACCTGTCTTGCAGTGTTAGGATTACTGAAATCTGAAATGAGTGATTAAGTGAATTAGTAACTCTCAAAGCAATGTAATCTGTTAAGATTGATCTAATACTGTCAGTAGAGCCAAGGGAATTCCATCACATTTCATGCCATTATTAACTCATTCAAGGTATAAGAATGTTTCGAGAAAAGTAGATAAGTAATTATTCAACTAAGTATATTAGTAATGTGTAAGGAGAAATATGCACAGTAAAGATTTCAAAGAGGGTTGTCAGCCTTTGATGATAAAAGGTATCGCTTGGATACCAAACATTCCTCGGCTTGTAGATATTCCAGCATGTAAACGTAGGACACTAGAATGATAACACTGTTGTATGTAAAATTGGCGTGTTGTAATTGCGGAAATTATGCCTTTTTTTTGTACTAGCGAAAATTTGTGCATTACCGAAAATGTATTTTATAACAAATAGAAAATGAATGTGTAATGATTCACTCTAGGGGAACTACCATTGACTGAAATAACACACATGTGTATGTTTGGTCACCCATGACGTCACGCCCACCTGGGTTTACCTGATCGAACCTGTTGGCTGCCCATGACGTCACACTACTTGGTGGAGTATGGGTATTACCACTTGTGTACTTCTGACACGCAGTACCATTGAGTGAAATTACACAGGTGTTTACCAACTGTGTTTACCATTTGAGATGTACCAAAGAAATTTAAAGGGTAACTAAATGTGTGCCTCTTCAAGGGGGGCTCCTTGGCGTGGTGAAGAGGCTCTTGGTCTGAGGAATTAGACCTATCGGTCTTCTTCCTCAGACCGAACCTAATTACCCCCCAATCTCCCCTCCCCTATCCCATCCTCCCCATCCTCCCCTTTTTCCTTTCCTCCTCCTCCTCCCCACTCCTCCCTTTTGCCCTTCCTCTTTTTGTCCTTTGGGATTTCTCCCACAGGCGCACTAGTTCCTGGGTAGGAGAAAGGATACCGGGGTCCATCCCATTCCGTTGAGGTTCTTAGCGGTGGCGTAGTTTGCCGTGGAATCTGGATCGCCTGGGGATGTCCCGATCCCTCTCCGGTATCCCGGAGTAGCTTTGGGTGTCTTTCGGGCGACGAGTGTATCTCTGGAAGCCACCTTTCGGATTCCGGGGGTGGTGGCCGAAGGAGGTATGCTTTGTGGCGGATATCCGGCCGCCCTCTCTTTTGTCCACCGAGGTAGCTCGGCAGATGTGAGGTTGCTATCCCGGATTGTTAGTTTACTAGCATGATGGGTAGGGTATGGCACGGGTTCCATGCTGCATCTGCGCTACTTGCGGTGCTGAGGTCCTCTTGGGCGCGGAGGGAGATTTCTGGCCCTTTTATTCCTCCTAGGAACTATCCCTCCCCGGTCCCCGCTTTTTTTTTTCTTTTTTTTTTATTTTCTTTTCTTTCTTTTTTTTTCTTAAAAACAAAAAGAAAGTAACCTAACCATGGCAGCCCTAGTCCATGAACCTGGTACCCCCGGGCCCCTTCTTGATACCGCACCCCGTTCTGACCCCGCCTCGTCTTTGGACCACTCTTCAGACATTCCTCATGCCTCTGTACCTATTGCCGGTGCTGTTTCCTCACCCGCTTCAGGTACTGAGGCCTCGACTGACTCCTTCAATTTATCAGACCTTCGCTCTCCTCTGACTATGCTTCCGGCCTCTCCCTCTACGGTGCGGCAATTTTCAAATCGCCGACCCGTTCCACGTCGGACCAACTCTGGTCCCACGCCTAAACGTCAACGACAATTACCTGCTGATGATACTTCTCCACCTCCACCTTCTCGTTCTTCTCAGAAACGATCAACACGTCCTTCACTACCTTTCCACGCTCAGTTTCAGACTGAACAGTGGACTAAATTCTTCACTTTACGACCAACTTCCTCTACTGCCTATCTTTTTCTGACCATAGTATTGGCAAGGCACTCCTACGCCATGTTGGTAAAGATATTTCTTTTCATGCTCTTAAGAGCGGTACGCGCATCTGTGACCAGGCCTCCTGGTGGATCAGCGCCTGATCAACCAGGCTGTTGCTGCTGGCTGCACGCAAACCAACGTACGAGCCACAGCCCGGCTGATCAGGAACTGTCTTTAGGTGCTTGTCCAGTGCCAGCTTGAAGACTGCCAGGGGTCTGTTGGTAATCCCCCTTATGTGTGCTGGGAGGCAGTTGAACAGTCTCGGGCCCCTGACACTTATTGTATGGTCTCTTAACGTGCTAGTGACACCCCTGCTTTTCATTGGGGGGATGGTGCATCGTCTGCCAAGTCTTTTGCTTTCGTAGTGAGTGATTTTCGTGTGCAAGTTTGGTACTAGTCCCTCTAGGATTTTCCAGGTGTATATAATCATGTATCTCTCCCTCCTGCGTTCCAGGGAATACAGGTTTAGAAACCTCAAGCGCTCCCAGTAATTGAGGTGTTTTATCTCCGTTATGCGCGCCGTGAAAGTTCTCTGTACATTTTCTAGGTCGGCAATTTCACCTGCCTTGAAAGGTGCTGTTAGAGTGCAGCAATATTCCAGCCTAGATTACCGTACAGAATGCTACCCAGGCTCGTGAGCTCTCTCGTCTTTCCCATATAGATACTGTTCCTGTCACCCTTGAAAAACATCATTCCCTCAATTCTTGTAGTGGTACCGTCATTCTGCCCCATACCATAGTTCAACAAAATTTCCAGACATGTGGCACCGACATTCTAGAACAGCTGGAACTCCAAGATCTCCCAATCCTCAAGGTAGACACTTACGTTCTTCCTGCCCGTGGGCGGAGACGATACCCTAGCAATGTGGCTCGTTTAACTTTTGACAGCCGAGAACTCCCATCCTCAGTTTATATAGCAGGACATCGGTTACAAGTTCGAAAGGTGATCCCTACACCACAACAGTGTAGAAATTGCTGGCGATTTGGCCATCCAGCGAAATATTGCAGATCTATCGCCGAATGCCCAGTCTGTGGTGCCGATGACCATTCTAATACGTCTTGCAATCGATCTCCCTCTTGCCTTAACTGTCATGAGGCTCACCCTTCGTACTCTCGCCGTTGTCAGGTCTATTTAAACGAGCGGGAAATCCGTTACCTCAAAGAGACAGAAGGTCTCCCTTATGCCATGGCAGTTTCTCATCTCCACCTCCAAGGGAGACTCCCACGTGTTTCTTATTCCCGTGTTTCAAAACGTCCCCCCACTTCTGGTATCCCATCTTCTACACCCACCTCTGTGGTTACCTCTCCCATAATCACTCCTGTATCTAATCCTTTTGCTGTCCTCGGCTCAGACATCCCTACTTCAACGCCTCAGTCTAATCTCGCTTCTTCGAGTTCTCTCTTACAAGCCTCAGTATCGACGAGACCTCGTACGACACCTCTTCCCAATCGTCCCTCTACTTCTCAAAAGTCAAAAAAAGGTCCGGTAACACCTCCTACCCATCTTCCACCACCTCATTTTACCCTCCCTGTCTTTGTCCCTAGTTCTTCCCCTCTCACTGGCTCAGTTACAAGTGCAGAGGTTCACCCTCCTCCTCGTAATGTACCTTCCTCCCCTGTTCCCTCCCAAGTTTCTTCCTCTTCTGCCACCTCCCAGGTTCCTGTCTCTTCTGTCCCCTGCCACGCTTCTCCAGTTCCCTCCACCCTTTTGCCCCCCCCTACCTTGGTACAGTCCAATACAGTTCCAATCTTTACTCATCCTCCCCCTACCATTCCCAATATTGTCTCCCATACGACATCTCTGAATTCCGAAACACTTGAAGCAATCTCTGAATATATTGCAGAGACCAAACCATCAATGGACACTGATCCACCTTCCGCTCTTTCTCTCCTCTGCTCCATCTACGCAACTCCTTTCTTCACAGCGCACCGTTCCTTCGCTGCTTGAACATTTTCCACTGCCTCCGCATGTGGACTTTTCTAACCCTTCTAGTCCGTAGGAACCCTTACCTGCGGATTTCAAGTATCTTTATCATTGCCAATCATGGCCTTTTTACAGTGGAATATACGCGGCCTCAGGGGTAATCGGGGTGAGCTTCAGATGTTACTCTCCCAGTTTGCCCCTGTTGGTGTTTGCTTACAGGAACCAAAATTACACTCTGCTGTTATTTCTCACATCTCAGGCTATAATTTATTGTATTCTTCAGATCCTTTTCCTGATGGGACCTTTAATGAAAGTGCCCTTCTTCTCCGCACTGATATTCCGTACCATCAGCTATTTGTTCATACTTCGCTGCATTACACAGCAGCCCGTATCCACTTACATAGGTGGTATACGCTCTGTTCTTTATATCTCTCTCCTTCTCGGGCATTATCTATTCCGGATTTTGTCTTCCTTGTTTCGTCATTACCGCCACCGATTCTGTTACTTGGTGATTTTAATGCCCACCATTTCCTCTGGGGGGGGTCTCACTGTGATTCCCGTGGAATTCAGTTAGAGGCTTTTCTTGCCACCCACCCCCTCCATGTTTTAAATACAGGTACTCACACCCATTTTGATCCTCGGACTCATACTCTCTCTTGCATCGATCTCTCAGTTTGCTCTTCCTCTGCCGCATTAGACTTCACTTGGTCTGTTCTCCCGGACTTACATGACAGTGATCATTTCCCAATCATTCTTACTTCCCCTTCATATTCGCCACCTCTTCGCACCCCACGCTGGCAATTTAATCGGGCAAATTGGAACCTTTACTCACACCTGACTGTTTTTAAAGAGGTTCCTTCTTCGTCCTCCATCGATGAGCTTTTACACCTCTTCTCGTCCTCCGTTTTCACCGCAGCTTCTCATTCTATACCCCAAACTTCGGGCAGGCATTCTCAGAAATGCGTGCCTTGGTGGTCTCCTGCTTGTGCTCGTGCAGTACGTTTGAAACGCGCTGCATGGGGCAGGTACCGGTACAATAGAACCACAGAGCGACTCCTTGATTTTAAACAGAAGCGTGCGATCGCTCGCCATGTCATCCGTGACGCTAAACGCACTTGCTGTCGAGATTATGTATCCACCATCACCTCTGCTTCCTCTGAGTGCAGTCTGGAAAAAAGTACGAAAACTGAGTGGTAAATATTCTCCTGACCCGGCTCCTGTTCTGCGGGTTGCCGGTGTTGATATAGCAAACCCACTAGATGTTGCCAATGAAATTGGCAATCATCTGGTCCGTATTTCTCAGGGACTCCATCTATGCCCCTCATTTCTTTCCTCAAAGTCTGCCAGAGAGTTAGCACCCTTGGACTTTTCTTCTCTCAGAGAAGAACAGTATAATGTGCCTTTTACACTTCAAGAACTGGAGGCAACACTCTCAGCTTGTCGATCATCGGCAGCTGGGCCCGACGACATTCATATTCGTATGCTACAACATTTACATCAGTCAGCCCTTGCAGTCCTATTACGCCTTTACAATCTTATTTAGTCACAAGGAGTTCTTCCACAGCTGTGGAAATCCGCCATTGTTCTCCCTTTCCGCAAACCAGGCACTACGGGACATGAAACCTCCCACTATCGTCCCATTGCTCTTACCAGTGCAGTTTGCAAAGTAATGGAACGTCTAGTAAATAGACGTTTAGTGTGGTATTTAGAGACACACAACAGTCTCTCCACTCGTCAATATGGCTTTCGTAAGGGACGTTCTACCATAGACCCCTTACTGCGCTTGGATACGTATGTTCATAATGCCTTTGCGAATAACCACTCAGTTATTGCCATATTTTTTGACCTTGAGAAGGCATATGACACAACTTGGAGGTATAATATTTTAGCCCAAGCCCACTCCTTAGGCCTTCGAGGCAATCTACCATCCTTCCTTAAGAACTTTTTAACTGACAGGCATTTCCGTGTTCGGGTTAATAATGTGCTCTCCCCGGACTTTATCCAAGCTGAAGGTGTCCCCCAGGGATGTGTTCTGAGCACAACACTTTTTCTCCTTGCTATTAATGATTTGGCCTCTAGTCTTCCATCAAATATTTGGTCATCACTATGTTGATGACTTCGCTATTGCCTGTGCAGGCGCTGACTGTCACCTCCTTACAGTTTCTCTCCAGCATGCAGTCGACCGTGTTTCCAATTGGGCCACCACACATGGGTTTAAATTTTCCAGCACTAAAACCCACCAAATCACTTTCACTAGACGCTCTGTCATCTCCGATCATCCTTTGTACCTCTATGGCTCCCGTATCCCTGAACGTGATACAGTCAAGTTTCTGGGCCTCCTCTTTGATCGTAGGTTATCCTGGAAACCTCACATTACCTCTCTGAAGGCAACTTGTCACAGTCGGCTGAACCTTCTTAAAACCCTTGCTCATCTTTCGTGGGGAGCTGATCGTCGAACCCTCCTTCACCTACATTCCACCCTTATTTTATCGAAACTTGATTATGGTGACCAGATCTATTCAGCGGCATCACCTGCTACTCTCTCTAGCCTTAACCCCATTCATCAAGGATTACGTTTATGCCTTGGTGCTTTTCGCTCTTCCCCTGTCAAAAGCCTCTATGCAGAAGCGAACGTTCCATCCTTATCCGATCGCCGTGATGCCCATTGCCTGCGCTACTATGTACGCTCTCATGATCTCCGCAATCCTTCCATTTATAGAATGGTCACTGATATTAGTAGACATTCTTTATTTGTTCGCCGCCCCTGCTTACTCCGTCCCTTCTCTCTTCGCCTTCATTCGCTCTTGTCTTCTCTTCAACTACCACCTTTCTATGTACATGTAGCATCTCACTTTTCCCTACCCCCCTGGGAAGTTCCAGCTGTTCGAGTCTGTTCTTTCTCCCTCCCTTGCTCGAAAGCCCAACTGTCTACGGTCGCTTCCCGCTCTCTTTTTCTTGACCACTTTCACTCTCATTCTCATGCCATTGCTGTGTACACAGATGGCTCTAAGTCTTCTGACGGCGTAGGATTCGCAGCAGTGTTTCCGGACAGCGTCGTACAAGGGCATTTACTATCTTCAGCTAGTATTTTTACTGCTGAATTATATGCCATCCTTACAGCACTTATCCGTATTGCATCTATGCCTGTGTCATCATTTGTGGTTGTCTCAGACTCCCTTAGTGCTTTACAGGCTATACAAAAATTTGATACACCTCCCCCCTTAGTCCTCCGTATCCAACTTTGGCTACGCCGCATCTTTACTAAGCATAAAGATATTGTTTTTTGTTGGGTCCCTGGTCATGTTGACGTACAGGGCAATGAACAGGCAGACACTGCTGCGCGGTCAGCAGTACATGACCTACCAGTTTCTTATAGAGGTATTCCATGTACGGACTATTTTGCTGTAATATCTTCCCACCTTCACACCCGTTGGCAACAACGTTGGTCTACTATGCTTGGCAACAAACTTCAGTCTATTAAACCGAGTATAGGTTACTGGCCGTCTTCTTATCACCAGTGTCGAGGTTGGGAGACTACTCTCTCCCGTCTTCGCATTGGCCATACTCGTCTTACTCATGGATATCTCATGGAGAGGCGTCTTGCTCCTCTCTGTGAGAATTGCCAAGCTCCATTATCAGTCAGCCACATTCTGTTGGACTGCCCACTTTATCAACGAGCACGCAGAATTTACCTCTGTCGTCGTCTTCGCCCCGCTGCTCTCTCTTTACCTTCCCTTCTCGCTGATGGACCCACCTTTCATCCGGACTCTCTCATTGACTTTTTGACAACGACTGACTTACTTCACAGATTCTGATACTTTCAGCCCTTTCTACTTGAATCTCTTGCTACCCTCTACCCCCGTACTATCCCCTGCCCCGCTGTTTTCTGTAACCTGCTGATCATCCCCCCTCCCTTCTGCCATCCAATTCCCTTGCTTCCTTCCCTACCCTGCAGCGCTGTATAGCCCTTGTGGCTTAGCGCTTCTTTTTGATTATAATAATAATAATAACTAAATGTGTGACCCAGGAGCTGGAGTACCCAAAATATGGAAATCTCGACCCTAGAGTAGGTGGTCGATTTTAGGGTAAAACCCCCCAAAAATTTAAAATGCCAAAATTCGAAAAATCGAGGTAAAGGTTGATCCAAAGAATTTGAGGGTTAACTCAAAAATTCGAAAATTTGAGAAAAAAAAGGGGTTGGAGGTTCAGGAAGGGGGGGGGTTAAAATTCGATTCAAGGAGAGAGTAGGGATGGAACCAAGAGGAAACTTACACGATGGTAAAAACTTGATCCAAGGAATTGGAGACCACCATTTGTTAGACGCCCCTGCCTTCTCCGAACGTATTCTCTTCGCCTTCGTGCACTCCTGTCTTCTCTCCAGTTGCCCTCCTTGCACGTTCATTTAGCGTCTGCCTTTTCCGTTCCCCTTTGGGAAGTTCCGATGGTTCATGTGTGTTCTCCCCCACTACTGTGTGCCAAAGCTTTCTTACCTATGCCTGCTACTCGCTCTCTTGAGCGCTTCCGGTCACATTCATGCCATTACTGTTTATGCAGATGGTTCTAAATCTTCTGACTGTTGGGCTCGCGGCAGTATTTGCTGATGAAGTTGTCCGAGGCCACTTGTTACTGATAGTATATTTTACTGCAGTTATATGCCATCCTCATAGCACTTCATATTTCATACACGTCTCCTTCAATGTTTGTGATCATTTTGGATTCCCTCTGTTTTACAAGCCATTAAACAGCGATTCCCCTCATCCATTAGTCCTTTGCATTCAACAATGGTTGTGCCGTGTGGCTAGCAAACTTTCTGATGGGTCCCTGGACACGGTGTGCAGGGTAACGAGCAAGCAGATGCTACTGCGTGGTCAGCGATACATGATCTGGTTTCTTATACGGGTATTCTGTTCAGGGACTATTTTCCAGTCATCTCGGCCCATCTCCGCAGCCGTTTGCAACAACGGTGGTCGGGCATGCAGTAAGAAACTGTGCTCTGTTAAACCACTTTTGGGTTTGTGGCCATCTTACCACTGTTGTAGTTCTCGGGAGACTGCGCTCTCCCGGCTCTGCATTGGTCATACACGCCTTACCCATTGGTATCACGGACAGATGCCCTCTTCCTCTCTGAGGTTTGTCGGGACCCTATTTCGGTTCTTCACTTTGTCGATTGCCCAGTTTGCCAGCGAGCTCGCAGGATTTACCTCCAACGCCGCCGCCCTACCACTATCTTCTCTACTGGCAGACGACCCCTCCTTTGCCTTCCACTCACCGACTGTCAGCAACTGCCTTATTATAGGATCCGACAGCCCTTGTCCCTGCCAACCTTTCACTCTTCACCTCTGATCCCTCGTTCACCTAGTTGTTTATAATCTCCGCTCTATTTGCAGCCCTGCAGTATGACTTGTCGGTTTAGCGATTTTTTATTATAATAATCCTTACTGTGTAACTTACAAGACACTGCGAATCGCTGTAAGAATAGTTACATGGATAAGTTACACAGTAAGGATGGTAATAAGAGATCATTTACCGTGAAACTTAATGACCTGAAGTCACTTGTCCTCGGTTAATAGCATTTGGTGTACCACTATTTTCTCAGTTCAAGTGATTAAGATCCTAGTGCAGTACCTCCTGATATATTCCAGGCGAGTCTGCAACGCAGGTGGGGACTGCGCTTGTTGAGCAGTCAGCCTGTGGCATAAGCTGCACAAATTTCCACACAGCCTTTAGGAATTTAGTCTACTAGGTGTCATGCGAGTGAGCGGTGTCTCCCTCTAGTTCTGTGCACCAGCCATTTCCTTGTTCTCGTGGACTGTTCTTTGTGATGGCAGCAGTTGGTAACTGAGCTCAGTTTCGATGTCATGAGTCTGGTGTGGTTTGTAGATCAAAGGCAGGATTATCTATACACATACGAAGTAAACATCCCGACCAGTATCATAGGGATGTGGAAGGGGGCTCTCGCTTTTATGAAAAGCAGATGGTTTGAGGGGCATGTTGCTGGCCATGGCTGAAGTGAAGATTCAAAGAGGCCAAGAATTTAGGCCAAGAAGCCCCAGCGGGGATCAACATGATGCTATCGCAATCACTCCAAGAGATCAGTGGAAGCAATTAAGGGCCACAGGAAAGTTGCTTCCTACAAAACCCTTGTGAATAGGTTAATGTCAAAAGTAGTTGGTGGTGGAGGAGGACTATATGGGATTCAAGATGCGTCTCGCCAGGAGGTAGAGAGCAATGAAATTTGGGGGAGGGAAGGGCTATTTGAAATTCAGAACTCCCACAATTTATTCCAACAGTACAAACACTAACAGCACCTACTTGACACACTGGACACGTAAACACATTCAAACATCTCGGAAAATACAGAACATGTTACACTGTCACTATGGAGAAAATGAGGGAGAGTTTTGGGGAATTTGGATTTTCAAATGAATGAATTTCCTCTGAGGAATATATTGGACAAAATGTCTCAGATTATGGTTAATTAAGAATGAGCGAGGAGAGGAGCAGTAGGAAATGTACCCTGCTATTAACATACCCCAGACCAACATGGCCCACATGGCAGGACGTGTGGTGGGCTAGCTGTGGGATTTTCAAGGATAGCTCCTGATCCAAGGGGCTGACCAGGGCACGACTGAGCAGGACTCAGTGTGAATGCCTTGAGAAGATTCCAGAGCAGTGAGAGGACATCCCAGTGCATCGTTTCAGTGTAAATCGTGGAAGTGTTGTGCAGTTTGAGAGAGTTGGGTGTGGCGAGTGCCCAGGTTGGGGCCAGGCAGTGCCTCCCCCCACGCTGCCGGGGGGAGGGGGCTGAGTATGTGGGTGGGGATGAAGCCAACATTGTTGGTTTTGGAGAAGTCACATGCCCGTGTCTTTCATGATGTTCATGGGAAGAGAATGTACATTGTGTTTGTGGGCAGGACTGTGTGAACAACAGTGCACAGTGTAGGGAAGTGCCCTTCACCCCCCCCTCCCCGGACCTTGCCCCGTGTGTAGTAAACAATGACTAATCTTTTGACTGCTGCCCACGGGATGGGTGTGGGGGTGCATGGTGAACCACCTCTCTCCACTCGCGCCTCAATCATTCAACTTCCTCAGCCTCACTCGCCTCACTCGCCCAACTCCCAGCACCACCACAATGTCAGCGATGGCACTGCAGGTACAGCGCTGTGGAACAGCAAGGCAGCTGTCAGGTGTGCCACAGACAGTGTGCACTCATTTCCTCAAGCTTCAACATCCGTGCACACGGTGGGTCTCTGATGCCACCTGGGGCCCTCCGGGTGCCCAATCGACAGCCCCTCCCAGCAGACATGGGTGACAGCTGCCGCGCCTTCACCTTTACAGAGGGTCTGGGATCTTCAATGAACGTCCACCAGGACGTTGACACGTCCCCAGGGCGGCTCTCCCTTGGGCTGCTAGCGGAGTCGCTGGCCTCTCCTGCAAACAACAGATCCCGGGGCAACTTGCTGCTGTTTGCAATGGCTGTCTGGCTGTCCTGCCGAGGAGGGACAGGAACCTAGCAACGTCTGTTGGCAATGGATGAATTCCTTACAATGTTAACTGATCATTACTCTGAAAATTGGTCATGATTGTAATCATGTGTTCATGATTGTGACCAGCTCTCCCTGGAGCTCATTACCTTTGTACTTGGTCATGATTGTGACCAGACCTAGTTCATTACATTTGCAACTTGCTCAGCTATCAAAACTTTGGAGTCCAGTCCCTGGACCAATTATGTACCTCTAATCTTTCGACTACCACCCACAGGATGGGTATGGGGTGCATAATAAATATTAACCCTTTCAGGGTCCAAGGCCCAAATCTGGAGTCACGCACCAGTGTCCAAGAATTTAAAAAAAAAAAATTTGTTATTTTTTCTTATGAAATCGTAGAGAATCTTTTTGTGAAGGTAATAAAACAAAAAGTACGAAATTTGGTGGAAAATTGACGAAATTATGCTCTCGCGAATTTTGATGTGTCAGCGATATTTACGAATTGGCGATTTTGCCGACTTTGACTCCCATTTTAGGCCAATTACATTATTCCAATCAACCAAATTCTTAGCTATTTCACTAGTATTACTTCTATTCTATCGATTGAGCACAAGAAATTGCCAAGTCAACTGTTTCAACTACAAAATAAAGTGATCGGAAATTGTTAATTTGGCCAATTTAACACAAAGTTCAAAATATTCCAATTTCAAAATAGGGTCCAGAATGAACAATGTAGGTATTCCTGGCACTAAACTAACATTTCCTCTGTTCATTAGTTATGTTTTGAGGCTTTACAAATAAATTCCATTTTGATTTTTTATTCACATAATGAATTTTTATTCACACCAAAAAATAGAAGATTTACTGTTATGCAATACTGTAATGATTGTATAAATATCATCACCATATTTGTTTATGTATATTAGACCCACCAGCTGACGTGTATTAGACGTGTGAGGTCGTTTGTTTACTCTTGAATATCGGCAAAAATTTAACATTTCTGCTACTTTGAGCTCAGTTTCAAGCCATTTCCAGTGCTAAAACCAATCAAAATCATCTCTATTTCTGTAATATGTCTTCCATTCTATCAAATGAGACCAAGAAATCGCAAATACATCTATAAAAAACATACGAAAAAACACTGCAAAGTTGCTGTTTTAATCGAAAAATCATGATTTCATTTTTTTTCTCTCATTATACACAGTGTGCTGCAGGATCTGTTTTATGTGGTGCACACATACCACATAGATGTATTCTCTCATATCTAGGCCCAAATGTACCACTCACAGTTTATCAGAGTGAGCTGAGCTCATGGCGTAGATCTACGGTTTGGACCCTGAACGTAAAGCCGTAGATCTACGGGACGGACCCTGAAAGGGTTAAACTATCAATATAACAAGGAAGAAGAGAGGAACTTAGCATACCTTTGGCTAATCTTTTCAATGTATCGCTACAAACTGGTTCAAACTTTTAAAGTATCAAAAACCTACCAACCAACACTATCTTCTCCACTCTACTCTACTCTCACCATGACACCAAAACCAAACGTAGTGTAATTATAGGCATTTTCCTGCACGCACTCAGAATCTGCAGCAAGGAGTTCCTTGAGGAAGAATGCTCTCTAATTGAACAAGCATTTCCCAAACTTCACTCTCCTCATCATTTCATTAGGGACTGCAGACGGGCATTAAACATCTTTAACACACCCAGAGAAGACACTGCGGAAAAAGATACATAGTCCTCCCCACCAACTCCATTGCCAAGCATGTTTCCAACATCTTCTCCAATACTTCATTTTAAGTATCTACCTCCATATACACCACCAATGACATTACCAGTAATAGACAGGACAAGTTTCAATTCTCTGCAGGGGTATACACAATCCCCTGTAATGACCCACAAATTATACATGGGTGAAACATCCAGACCTCCAAACACGTATTTCAGAATACCAGTACGCAAGCAGATCTGACGATTCAAGGAATGCCTGTGTTCACAGAAATTCACACGCCAATTACAGAAATGCAAGACTTATCGCCAGAGAAGACAACACCAAAGAATTCTGGGATCATCACTTATCTGTATATCCAACTTCAACCAGATCAATGGCTTTATAACATAGCTGAACCCCTTGCCAAGAAACTTCATTGCTATACCACATAACATAATAATGGAGAAACACTGCAGAAGTTCTACTCATACTTATTATCCAATCTCTTCAAAGTTACCCAAGGTATTTGACTGACCCTACTCTGTCGATTATCACATACAGCATTCTCCACCTGACCCAGCATTCACAACCTGACTTCATCCTATGAATACTCTCATACCTTCCACCCAGGTAGATCTGGCTTGATAAAGCCCACTGTGAGGGTAAAACGTTGTCAATAAAGGATCCCATTGTACTGCTTGTGTGTGTATATTTCCACCTATGCATAGTATTAGTACTAAAGCCATTCTTAAAACCCTCGTTAAGTTCTGACTTTGGCATTCCATGATCTATTAAGAGTGGCCAGGGCACTAATTTCACAGCAAAAGCATTCAGAGAAGCTAACTAGGGTAAGAATTAATAACTGTCCACAGCCTACCACCCTCCATCCCAAGGTGCTATGCCTACGTATTGCAGCATTTTCCTACAGATTGGGATGAATCCTTATTCTTTGCAATGCAAGAAGCAGTGAAGAAATAAACAGGATACAGTCCTTTTGGGCTGATTTTTGGGTATAATACGAGAGGTCAACTATATGCACTCAAGGAAGGATGGCTGGGAGAAGACGCCCTCAAGATGCCTTATGATCCTAAATATAGGATTGCACGTGGAACAACTGGCTATGGTCAACTTTGAAAACAGCTCAAATCATGGAAACCTCTTCAAAGGGGGCCTTTTCAGAGGCTCTTGCTCTGAAGAATTTGACCCTTCGGTCTTTTCTCCAACCAAACCTAATCAATCCCCAATCTCTCCCCCCCCCCCTCCTTTCTCCATCCCTTTCCTACTTCTGGCATTTGGGGTCCTCCCCCTCAGGGATTTTAGCTTCTAGTTTTGGGAAAGGGTATCGCTGTCCATTCAATTTCATCTAGGTCTTTTGTGGTGGTGCGTGTGATCTCAGGATACCTGTTGGTTTTTGGGAAGTGGTGGCCGAAGGAGATATGCTTTGTGGCGGGTTTCTGACTGCCTTTTCTTCATCTGAGGTGGCTGTGGATGCTAGGTTGCTATCCTGGATTCCCGGTTTACTGGCATGAAAGGTGGAGTATGGCACGGGTTCCATGTTGCATCTGCACTACAGGCTGCACTGAGGTCTTCTTGAACGTGGGGAGAAGGCCTTGGCAGCCCTTTCATTCCTCCTAAGGGCTACCCATCCACGTTTCCCCCCTTCATTTTTTTTTCCTATCAGTGGGAGAAAGCTGGTAGGCCTACATGTGAGAATGGGTCTGCATGGTCAGTGTGCACAGTAGGAAAAAATCTGGGCACCTGCACTGCATTGTGGGAAAGTCATTTTAATACGCCTTGTTCACCATGCGTCACTAAGAAACTCCTCGCTCCATGGCGTACTAGGACACTTGTTCCCAAGTGATAGTTCAAACACGGATGGAAATGTCAGTGAAGAATTTCATTGTTTTGACGAGTTAGAGACAGAAAATAATGAACATAATACCAGTAATAGTGCAGAACACAGACGACCCTCAACCTTCCACCTCTGGTGCTGGGGCGTCTTGTTCATGTTCAGTTGTACCAGATCAAAAGAGGAAACTCTTATCTTCCCGTGTCCAGGACTCAGATGTGAGCAGTGCTAATGATAGTGATAGTGAGTATGATATCCAAACTCTTGAAAACATTTCCAGTAGCGAAAGTGAAGTGGAATATTCCCCAGTGAAGCGTCGGTAGTGTGCCATATACTATTCCAAGAGGACTGAGTACATCTTAGTACATCCCATGGCCATATAACAGGAACAGTGAAAATTAAGATGGTACTGTTACAGTGGGGATGAAAAATGTGCACGTGTCATCAGATGCAGCTGTTTTTGACCATTGTAGTAACTACCCTCAGTTCTCTATACCGTCTCACACTGTCGGTAGCCCTGAAACAAGTTATATTTTTGACCTTCTGGTGTATACTTTTAATGGAGGATTGTAGTTTCGTGAAGCATAATTGTTATATATAGTGTTAAGCACAGTCCAGCAAGTACTGCTGCGCAGTAGCTCCTGATTGAGTTGGCTTTTGTGCAGTGTTGACGTGCACTTAGCTCTGTGAAGACCTGTTTGCGCGCTCTCTACGAATTGAAGCAAGATGCCCTCCATCGAGCAACTTTACCAACAGCTTAAAGAAGAATTGAGGATGGCGAAGTTGGAGATTTGGCGACTGACCGAGGAAAACTCAAAGATTCGTAGTAGTCATCCTGTTTTGAGTCCTCAGGTCAAGAAGTGAAACTGGTCAGTGGCTGGACAGCAGGGAACGAAGTTGACAATGAAGAGGACGAATGGAAAGGTAGAAACGATGAAGAAGAAAGACTGCCATGGAAACTGTTGTGGAAACATCCAATACATTCTCAATGCTACCCGACGAATGTGAGTCTACTACTGGGAACAACACGACGAACAAACCAAGGAAGGCAAGAATGTTGTTGTTGTTGGGGATAGCCAAGTTAGGTATATGGATAGGGCGTTCTGCTTGAAGGACAGGAGTAAGAGACAGTTTGCTTTCCTGGGGCTGGGATGGAGGATATTGTTAGCCGTCTGGATGACATCATGAGAGGTAATGGGAGCAATCCTATTATCTGTCTCAGTGCTGGAGGCAACGATGTTGGCAGACGTAGGAGTGAAGACCTGATTAGCAGGTATAGGTCAGCAATAGAAATAATTAGGAGTAAGGGTGGGAACCCTGTCTCATGTGGTATTTTGCCAAGGAGGGGAGTTGGAAATGAATGGTTGTCCAGGGCAATTGGTGTCAATTGCTGGCTGGACAAATACCAAGGAAAATGAGGTAACATTCATTGACAACTGGGACCTCTTCTATAGCAGAAATGACACGTATGCCAGGGATGGGGTTCACTTATCTAGGTGTGGGGTGGGAGCACTGGCAACTGCAGTGGAGGGAGCAGTTAGGACTTTAAACTAGGAATAGTTAGTGGTATGGGTTTTGGCAGGAAAACAGTGAAGTCCCAGTGAAGTCCCAGTGAAGTCCCAGTGTAGTAATATTACGAGTTCTAGGGGGAACTAGTAATAAGCAGAACGAGGTAGATATTGAAAAGCCAGGGACTTTGGGTGATAAGGACAGTAAAAGATTTAGTAGAAAAACAGAAATGAGCAGGAAGGGTAAAGAGAAAGGAGAGTCTTTCAATGTTTATTAAGCTAATAGCCATAGTGCTAGGAATAAGAAAGACGAGTTGAGATTAGTTGCTAGTGCAGGTAACATTGATGTATTTGCCTTAACCGAGACGTGGTTTAATTAAAAGTCGGGACATACCTGCGGAATGTCATTCAGGGTTTTAAACTGTTCCAAGTAGATAGAAGTATCGGGAAGGGGGGTGGGGTGGCATTGTATGTCCGAGATCGCTTGAACTGTTGCATAAAAACGGGTATTAAGTCTTGTTATGGGGCTATAGGACCCAACATGTATTTATAAGTAACAGTTACTCTGGAATACCTAATTATATTGAATTGATGGGGACTTTGCTCTAAATGTCAGAAGGACTGATCAACCTTATGACAGAGGCAGCTGGGTCAAGCCTATTTTTCTCAATATAATAGGTTATGCTATAGACACAATTTAAGTAAGTAGTTTATAAAGTTGTATTTCTTTTTGTAAAAGTAAAATTAATGTGTGGTAGAATTGTGGTAACTGGAGAATTGTGCTTGGCAACAGTCTCTTGTTTTGGTGGGAGGAGCTTAGGTAGACTCACTCACTCAGAGTGTGTGTGAGTGTGTGTGAGTGTGAGTGTGAGTGTGTGTGTGTGTGTGTGAGTGTGTGTGTGTGTGTGTGTGTGTGAGTGTGTGTGAGTGTGTGTGAGTGTGTGTGAGTGTGTGTGAGTGTGTGTGAGTGTGTGTGAGTGTGTGTGAGTGTGTGTGAGTGTGTGTGAGTGTGTGAGTGTGTGTGTGTGTGTGTGTGTGTGAGTGTGTGTGAGTGTGTGTGAGTGTGTGTGAGTGTGTGTGAGTGTGTGTGAGTGTGTGTGAGTGTGTGTGAGTGTGTGTGAGTGTGTGTGAGTGTGTGTGAGTGTGTGTGAGTGTGTGTGAGTGTGTGTGAGTGTGTGAGTGTGTGAGTGTGTGAGTGTGTGAGTGTGTGAGTGTGTGAGTGTGTGAGTGTGTGAGTGTGTGAGTGTGTGAGTGTGTGTGTGTGTGTGTGTGTGTGTGTGTGTGTGTGTGTGTGTGTGTGTGTGTGTGTGTGTGTGTGTGTGTGTGTGTGTGTGTGTGTGTGTGTGTGTGTGTCTGACCTTCAACCTGGCAGGATCTCTGGGTCCTTCTCCTATCTTTTGGGGCATCATGATTTTAGATTTTGCCACCGAAGTGGCTAGTTTATTGTGCACCCCATATCCATCCTGTGGACGGTAGCGCGAGAGCATGTGGATACACAAAAGGCCTAGGAACTAGGCCCCAAAGGGTTAACAGGAATACATATGGATTTATATCTACATATCTATAGTTCACTTATCTGTTACAAGCAAATTTAGGAAATTTGCTTAGTATATCTGGTATCTTATTTTCATTAAAAAGATATCTTGACATGTCACATAGGTTATTATACTGTCTGTCTCTGTATTCCTCAATGAGTGGACAATTAAGCACATAGTGTTCAAGAGTGACCATATGCCTTATCACATAATTTACATTTAGTTTGATCATCTGTGTGTCTCCCAAACTGCCAAAAGTACTTGTAACCAAGCCTAAGCCTGGCCACTACAACATCAGTCAGTCTGTTCACATTGCAAGTTGCTCCATAAACATACTTATCTACGTTCATGTTATCATAGTGGGTTATAGATCTACTCAGGCTTCTAACTGCATTCCTATAACAATCATTTTCATTATTTACTTCTCTCCTAATATTATTCCTAATGCTAGACACAGTTATACCAAAGTTATATTCTACATTCTCCTTCTCGATACTCTTCTTGGCTAACATATCAACTTTATCATGAAGGAGTAATCCAATGTGTGATGGGATCCATAGCAATTGTACATTAATTCCTTTGTCCCTAATTTTTGAGTATCTATACCTGGCTTCCCCAATGAGCATGTTGTTGGAGTCATTATATGAGCCAAGAGCCTTCAATGATGACATAGAATCAGTAATGATGATAGAGTCAAGCTCAGTGTCATAGGTTAGCTTCAGCGCCATTAGGATTGCAAACAATTCAGTTTGCAGTGTAGACGCCCAGTTGTTAATTCTTATGCCTAACTCAACAAATTTATTATCGTTCTTAACTAGGGAGGTGGCAACAAGAGCAGATGCAGCCCTGCCAGAAGACTCCTGTTTAGATCCATCAGTGTATATAACTTGTGATAACTTGTTACTACCAGCTAGGTGAGAAATTTCTTCTTGAGCAGTTGCTCTAACAAGAGATTTAAGGAAGGGATTACTAGCAATGAGCTTCTTGGGAGGGACTTGTAGGTATGTGATATTAAATGAACACATCTTCCATGGAGGGGTGAAATGCTCTTGTTGCCTACAGTGATACAGTTCATGCAGGTTATAAAACTTAATGCAATTGCACATTTTCACAATCCATTTAGATCTGTGTGTATTTACCTCTAGACACTTGGTAAGATTCACTGTGACAGTGTCTGGTTCGTTTCTCAACATTCTAATACCGAGTACAGTGTTAATTTCAACAATCCTATCACTGATACTAGAAATACCAAGCTCCTTCCTCATGTTAAGAACTTTTGTAGATCTGGGACAGCCAAGAATAATCCTGAGAGCTTCATTTTGCATTAACTCCAAGGGTCGGAGAGAACTTTCTCTAGCTAATATCAACATGGGAGCAGCATAATCAATTAAGGACCTAACATAAGCTATGTACATCATTCTCACGATTCTCACATTTGCACCATAGTTGGGATTGTAGCCAGCAACAGCTTTGAGAGCATTTAGCCTAGCTTTACATTTCTTGTTTAGTTGTGGTATAGTGGATTTGTTAAAGGGTACATCTACACCAAGATATCTGTAAGTTTTAACGTAGCTAATGATTTCACCCTGCAAATAGATGGGTGGGGGATGTCGTTTGCTTGTTAATATCTTAGTTTTAGAGGAAGATATTATGAGGCCTAGTCGATTACAAATTGCTTGAACTTCATTAAGAATGGTATTCATCTTCTTATGCCCTGTTGTATGGATCATGATATCATCAGCATAGCTTATAGCTATATGTTTAGGTGAGGCAGGTAGAGCATTTAGGAGAGCATTAATCAGAATATTAAATAGCATGGGACTAAGAACTCCTCCCTGCGGTGTACCTAAAGACATTTCTTTAGAATCACTTCTGAAGCCTTGGTAAAGGACAGAGGATATGTGTGCTCCAGGGGTGAGTTTTTATAATTTAAGTTGTGGCCACCATACCCAGGGTGACTAAAGTGTGTCAAAACACTGGTTAGCCCAGAGTTATGTCAAGAGAGAAGGACAAAAGTTAATGAGGTACACCATGTGGGAGAACAGCTATGGAGTGTGTAGATCTTTGTTTTTAAAGTGTGAGGCTGCAATTGTATATTCTGTTGAGAATAGTTATATTTTTATAGTAGTAGTTTACATAACCTGTGAAGAGGGCTGGTGAAAGGGTATCAGACACACTCAAGATGATCAGTCATGATGTAAGTATTACCCCTAGACAAATAAGGCCATTAAGTAAAAGCTACCCCACACTAGAACATGTAGCGAGAACCTTACTATCAAAGTAATAAGAGACCTACCAACGTAACATGGGGGCCTGTCCAGGATCGTTATTTGACTGCTAAAATAACTCAAAACATTCTTTGAACTATATGTGCTGGTATGGGGTAATAACAGTTGCATGTTTCTGGTAGAAGATTTACCAAGGTGGGTCAGTGGAAGTGTTGTTTTCATATATTAGTTTACAGGTTGTTTTTCTCCTAAGGTGGGAGAAAGGTTGAGTAACACATTTTTGTTGTGGTTATGGTAAGTGCTATGTGCATAGTTTACATTCAATTTGTGTTATTTTATGTACCTGTGGGAAAACTTTGTCCACTGATACTGTAAGAGGGAAGCAAGTGTTTAAAGATAAAAACTATGTCAGAAGATGAGTCTTTAAACTTTTTAGGCTTCAGGGAAGAAGGTAATAATTCATCAGTAAACATGCCTGTTAACAGTGAAGATGAGGAATCACCTACTCCAGGTGATATGGAAATGGAGAGAATGAGACTTAAATTAGCAGTACTAGAGGCTCAGATGAACTTAATGAAAGCTAAGGAGGAAGAACGTCAAAAGATAGGAGAAGGACCCAGAGATCCTGCCAGGTTGAAGGTCAGCCACAGAGAGAGTCAGAGAGGGAGAGAGAAAGAAGCCTACCTAAGCTCCTCCCACCAAACAAAAGACTGTTGCCAAGCACAATTCTCCAGTTACCACAATTCTACCACACCTTAATTTTACTTTTACAAAAAGAAATACAATTTTATAAACTACTTATTTAAATTGTGTTTATGTGTCTATAGTATAACCTATTATATTGAGAAAAATAGGCTTGACCCAGCTGCCTCTCAGTCATAAGGTTGATCAGTCCTTCTGACATTTAGAGCAAAGTCCCCATCAATTCAATATAATTAGGTATTCCAGAGTAACTGTTACTTATAAATACATGTTGTATATTCTGTACATATCTATTCAGAATACAGTTATATTTTTATAGTAGTTTACATAACCTGTGAAGTGGGCTGGTGAAAGGGTATCAGAGACACTCAAGATGATCAGCCATGATGTAAGTATTACCCCTAGACAAATAAGGCCATTAAGTAAAAGCTACCCCACACTAGAACATGTAGTGAGAACCTTACTATCAAAGTAATAAGAGATCTACCAATGTAACAAGTCTGAAGTAACACGTACAGAGTCTGTTTGGATAGAATTTTCAGAGGGGCATGAAAAACTGATTTTAGGAGTGATATACCGTCCCCCAAACTTAGATAGGGACCAAGGGAGACTACTATGGGAGGAAATTGTTAAGGCCACAAGGCACGATAATGTAGTAATTCTAGGAGACTAACTTTAGTCATATTGATTGGAATTTCTTGACTGGGAATTTAGAATCATACGACTTCTTGCAAGTAGTTCAGGATTGTTTTTTGAAGCAGTTTGTGACAGAACCTACAAGGGGAAATAACCTGCTTGACTTAGTTATGGCAAACAATGAATCCCTTGTTAATAATTTAGAAATTTCAGAGGAACTGGGTGCTAGCGACCACAAATCAATTACATTTAGCATTGAATGGAAGTACGATAGTAGCGATAACTCAGTAACAGTCCCAGATTTTCGCTTAGCAGATTACGATGGGCTTAAGAGAACACTTATCTGTTGACTGGGGTAACGAAGTGAGCTATCAATATGACAGTTTTCTGAACACTATACATGCTGCTCAAAGAACGTTTATCCCATATAAAGAAATTAGATCAAATAGAAATGACCCAAAATGGATGAATAATAGGCTCAAATATCTACTAGGGCATAAGAAAGGTTATTTATAGGTGTATCAAAAGAGGTGAGGGTCATCTTATGAATCAGTATATTGACATTAAGAGGGACATTAAAAAGGGGATAAGAAAAGCTAAAAGGGACTATGAAATTAAAGTTGCTAGGGATTCTAAAACTAACCCAAAAAGTTTTTTCCAGGTCTATAGAACAAAAGTCAGAGATAAGACAGGTCCCCTTAAAAATAACTATGGGCACCTTACTGACAGAGAATGAAATGTGCTTGAATTTTAATTATTATTTTATCTGTTTTTACACAGGACGACACTAACAATATTCCAGTAATTAATTTTTATAGTGGGCTAGAAGAGGATAAATTATGTAACATCACAGCCACTAGTGAAATGGTTGTGAAGCAGATAGACTGAAGCAAAGTAAGTCGCCGAGTCCTGATGAGGTTTTTTCAAGGGTTCTTAAGGAATGCAAAATGGAACTCTGTGAACCATTAACTAATATTTTTAATTTATCTCTTCAAACAGGTGTAGTGTCTGATATGTGGAAGATGGCTAATGTAATTCCTATTTTTAAAACAGGGGACAAGTCGTTACCATCAAATTACCGCCCAATAAGCCTGACCTCAATTGTAGGCAAATTACAAGAGTCAATTATAGCCGAGATTATAAGAAGCCATCTCGATAAGCATAGCTTGATTAATGATACTCAGCATGGATTCACAAGATGCCGATCTTGTCTAACTAATTTATTAACTTTCTTCAGTAAAGCTTTTGAGGCTGTTGACCACGATAAAGAATTTGATATTATTTACTTAGATTTTAGCAAGGCTTTTGATAGAGTTCCGCACCATAGACTGTTAAAGTGGCAGCTCATGGCATTGGGGGAAAGTGCTCTCGTGGATCGAGTCATGGCTCACTGACAGGAAGCAGAGTGTCCATAAATGGGGTTAAATCCGAGTGGGGGATCCATAACAAGTGGCGTTCCACAGGGATCAGTCTTGGGCCCGTTGTTGTTTATATATATCAATGATCTTGAGGGAATTACTAGTGATATGAGCAAATTCGCCGATGACACAAAGATAGGTAGGATAATTGATTCAAACGTAGATGCTATGGAACTTCAGGAGGATTTAAACAAACTATTCTTGGTCAGAAAAGTGGCAGATGCAGTTCAATGTAGATAAATGCAAGGTTCTGAAGCTCGGGAGTGCCCATAACCCTAGTACTTATAAGTTAAATGATGTAGAACTTAGCCATACAGATTGCGAAAAGGACTTGGGGGTTATGGCGAGCAGCAACCTTAAACCAAGACAGCAATGCCTAAGCGTACGTAATAAGGCAAATAGATTACTGGGATTTATATCAAGAAGTGTAAGCAACAGTAGTCCAGAGGTCATACTGCAGCTTTATACATCATTAGTAAGGCCTCACCTAGATTATGCAGCTATCCATATTACAGAATGGACATAAATTCGTTAGAAAACATTCAGCGTAGGATGACTAAATTAATACATAGCATTAGAAATCTTTTATGAAGAAAGATTGAAGACTCTTAAGTTACATTCACTTGTTAGATGAAGAATGAGGGGAGACCTGATCGAAGTGTATAAGTGGAAGATAGGTATTAATAAAGGGGATATTAATAAGGTCTTGAGGATGTCTCTCCAAGAGAGAACCTGCTGTAATGGATTTAAATTAGATAAGTTTAGATTTAGAAAGGACATAGGAAAGTATTGGTTTAGAAATAGGGTAGTTGATGAGTGGAACAGTCTACCTAGTTGGGTTATTGAGGCTGGGACTTTGGATAGTTTCAAATTTAGGTTGGATAAGTACACGAGTGGGAGGGGTTGGATTTGAGTGGGACTTTCACAGAGCTTATTTCTTGGGTGGCATTGAAAATTGGGTTGGGCAAATGTTTTGTTAGTGGGATGAATTGTAAAGGACCTGCCTAGTATGGGCCAACAGGCCTCCTGCAGTGTTCCTCCTTTCTTACGTTCTTATGTTTAAAGTCTGCCTTGCATACACCCACCCCACCCAACTCCCAGCGCCACCCCAACTGCAGAGGGTACCTTTTCCCTCCCAGCCCACGTCAGCGATGGTACTGCAGGAACAGCACTGTGGAGTTCGACCGCGAGGTAGCTGTCAGGTGTGTCACAGGCAGTGTGCACTCCATTCAAGCTTCAACATGTGCGCGCATGGTGGATGTCTGGGTGACCGGACTGCTCCAGGTGGGAACAGCCAATAGCTCCTCCCAGCACACGGGTGACAGCTGCTGCGCCTTCACCTTTACAGAGGCCCTGGGATCTGCAATGAACTTTGCGGCCACGAGGACGTTGACACGTCCCCAGGGCAGCTCTCCCTCGGGCTGCTAGCGGAGTAGCTGACCTCTTAGGGAGGGTCGATGGTGCTCGTGCAAGTAGCAGATCCTGGCACAACCTGCTGCTGTTTGCAATGGCTGTCTGGCTGTTCTGCCGAGGAGGGACAGGCACCTAGCAACATCTGTTGGGGCAATGGATGAATTCCCTAGAATGTTAACTGATCATTACTCTGATTGTAACCATGTATGGACCTGTTTATGATTCATTACCTTTGTTAATTGTCATGATTGTGGCCAGATCTACCTGGAGCTCATTACCTTCAAATTGCTCAGCTATCAAAACTTTGGAGTCCAGTCCCTGGACCAATTACATTGGACCCCCGAGCAACGAAAGCATCGTCTAATGATAAATTCGCCTAACGAAGCGTTTTAGCATAAAATTTTTGGCCCGACCAATGATAAACGACATTTGTCCCAAACGCATCCACATGTCCCTCTGGCCTGAGAGCGCCTCAGCTGCCCTGCCTTCAGGGGGGAGACTGCCAAGTCTGAGCCTAGATACACCAAAAAATCGAAAAATATGAAAAATGAGTTAATCTTACCGAAAAATAGAGCAAAGATCTGGCAACATTTTGGTGTGTGTCTCGTCTCTGTACGATAATTACATAAAAAGCTATCATAATTATAACAATGGTAACTACGCCATCAGCGCGGCCCAGCTAACGTCATAATACCACGTGCTCCAGCGCGACTCGCTTCATAAAACAGTATCACAGGTATTTTTCCTTTTTTTTTTTTTTGCTGTATTTTTGAGCTAGATCTCCTAAATAGTAACTGGCAACCATCAGGTTAGCTGTGAGAAGGAGCTGCTCACACCATCTCAAGTCAGTGCCGACTGGAAGTCTGAAGAGAGAGAGAGGGGGTGTGTCACTTTGACAGCTGACTACCCTTGGGATGTTACTTTTCGCCTTTCGTTGTATACATTTTTGGTACACAATGCCTGCAAAGAAGAAACAGTTTGCCTATAACATTAGCAGGAAGAGAAGGAACATAGAAGCAATGATAAGGGCTAAACAAGCAGAGAGAGCAGCGGCAGCAGCTGCTGTGGTTGGTGACGCCGCCACGATGCTAGTACCACCACCCTCCTCTCAAGACCTGTCCTTGTTCACTGCTACTGAACTATTGGATATTTCATGTTCAGAAACAAGGAAGACAAAATATAGGAGCATCACCTTTGCCCAACAAGTGATAAATCCTGGCGTTTCTACCAGAAAGCAGCAGCAGCAGACCTTCCTCCACCATCTCACACCAAGATGAAAGTGCATTTCCAACTTGAACCTGCATACATGGAGGAGGTGCATAATGTCTACAAAGACCTAACATCAGATGAAATGATGCAGCGTTGTATAAAAGGCAGAACGCAAAACTCTAATGAAAGTCTGCATCACCGCATATGGTCTTACAGCAATAAAGCCAAATATCAAACCAAGAGGCATGCTGATTTCACAGTCAGCCATGCTGTTGCTGACTACAATAGTGGATATGCGAGGAGCTGTCTGGACACAGCACTGGGCTACAGACGTTCAGCAGTGACTCAAGCACAACTTGAATTAATGGAGAAGCAGATGAAGGAAAAACAGAACCGAGGTGGAAAGAAGAGGAAAAGGGAGGTGGACACATCCTACGAGCCTGGAGGACATTAGATAATCATGTTTCCACCAACATCCAGCCAAAGGTACGTAATTATTAGTGTTTTTTTGGTATATTTTTATATTGTTGTGTATAAATATCATATATGGATGCAATTACATGTATCTGTACATAATCACCTAATAATCACTGGGAATAGGATTTTGAGAATTCATTTCTTTCTTTTCAGATTGATTGGGATGGATTTTTATGATTGGCCGGCCACCAGAGAACTTCAGGATAAAGGGATCTTCATGGAACTTCAGGAATAATGTCTATATAACCAGTTCTACTCTCAAACGTATAAAGGCACCGAGTATTTTTACCCACTGTATAGTAATGTTCAATGTATTTTATGGAAAATTTTCTAGGGTGTTTATCTGTATGTACCTCAACATTATATACATACAAGTAATCTCATTGGGAGACAACCATATTGTTTACCGTAGTCACCCCGTGTAGACATGTGAGAAAACTTAACCACCTCTGGTCACTACAGGTGGCCCCTTCGACCTCACAATCTTATCCATATCTATCCGAGACCAGTATGGATTGGGTAGCACACACAAGTACGGTGCTACTAGTTAATTGTGGACTGTATAGATTATATTAGTTTAGCTGAATGAAGGGGGGGGGGGGGTAGGATACACCTGGATACATCCATCAAGAAAACATTTATACATAATCCCACCACTTACCAGATGTTCTCTGGTGGTCACTTGAGGTAGCTGGATCACTCATAACCTATCTAATTACAACATAACACCACTGGCCAGCATAGGTTTGTTATAACTAGAAGGGTTACTTAACTGTGGGTGATTGATAATCCTTATTTCTTCCATTCACCATCTCATTTTCGATGTCCTGTTACACCGACACGGTTCTCATTCCGGCAGGACGAGGTATCCGTCGGTTTGTCCCGGTTTAGAAATCGTGGATCAATGAGCTTCACTTTCCCCGCCTCGGGAACAAAAGGGTCTAACGTGTTCACTCGGAGCAAGGCGACTTATTTCACATCCCGCATTCTCTTAACTTAATGTTATCATCACTGATTACATTACCATTCACAAGACGATTTAACGTCTCATAACTATTATACAAATTAGAGGTCACTCCATTAAGATCTGAGGCCGATGAGCGAGGATTAACACACGGGTATTTCCCCTGGACACACACACCATGGCCGTGCATCTGCCACCCCGTCGAACATTATTCACTAATTTTACCACCCCTTTACATTGATCCCGTAAATCACGTTCCCTCACTCTTCACTAGGGACAGTCACGACACTTCCTATTATGAATTGAGGCCCATATCGATCCTTGGGCTCCCGTGAACGCCAGTTTCCTCCTTCCCCGGTTTCCTCAGCCTCCTCAACACATTCAAAACAATCCGCCTTCCTCCCCCGCACATCCGCGCATGCGCCAAGGGAACTCTTGGTTCTACTCCATTTTCAAATACATTTTGACTCATATCGGCACATAAAACACCTATTAGGCGCTATAGTTTCGGAAAATTAAAAATTTTCCACATTTGTTGATTTTCAAAAGTGCATTTATTTGTATTTTTTTATCCTGAACCATTATTTATGAACCGATCATTCTGAATTTTACAAAAGTTATTCAAGGGACCCTGTTTGAATTTGTAACAGAGTTGTCTTGGGTAATAATCCCTTCAGTTTTGCATAAATTGATGTAAAGTGCAAAAAAAAAAAATTAAAATCAAGTCAAGACAATATTTTTTTTGGGTACCATAAAACATGTCATTACATTATTTAAAAATGTTAGATAGTCAATTTGGCATTACTTTATCATTTGTGATTATCACCAATGATTTAGAGATTGCCAATATTGATTTTTTTTTTGTTATAAGTGTTGCTATGTCCAATTTTTCACATTTTTATTTTTTATAACTTACTTTATTGGACGATCTTGATGCAACTTTAACCACATGAGGTTCAATATGCCTAAAGTCTCTGGTAAAAAAAATCAACGAAATCGAGCAAAGGAAAAAAAAAAAAAAAGGGCCCTTCCCCCCTTCAGTTAGTGTGCTAGTGTTTACAAGCCAGTTTACCTGGACCTGGAGTTTACCTGGAGAGAGTTTCGGGGGTCAACGCCCCCGCGGCCCGGTCCATGCATACATTCGGTATATTTTGCATTATTCGTGTTTATTGTGCTTTTAACTGCTAAATAAGCCACCATGGGCCCAAAGAAAGCTAGTGCCAACCCTGTGGTAAAAAATTAGAGAATTTCAATTGAAATGAAGGAAATCACAGTATGAAAGTGGAGTCTCCCCCCCAGCTGGCCAGGTTGCATAAACCCCAATCAACCATCGCTACTATCTTGGCTAACAAAGGCAATCAAGGAAGCTGTTGTTGGGAAAGGTGAATGTTTCCAAAACCCAGATCGCAAGTACTCGATGTTGAGAGACTGCTGCTGTTGTAGATAAACGAAAAACATGTCAGGAGATAATCTCTAATGTGAAAAGGCAAGGCAGTTGCATGACGATTTAATTAAAAAATGCCCGCAACTACTGATGTTATTGAATTTAAGGCCAGCCAAGGTTGGTTTGAGACACTTAATCTTAGTGGCATACAGTGTGGTAAGGCATGGTGAAGCTCCTAGTTCGGACCAAAAAGTGGCTGAAAAGTATGTGCAGGAATTCAAGGAGTATTTAGACACTGAAAAATTAAAACTTCAAGTGTTTAATTGTGACGAAACAGGCCTGTTATGGAAGAAAATGCCAAACAGGACCTACATTACACAGGAGGAAAAAGCACTGCCAGGACAAGCCTATGAAAGACAGGGTAACTCATGTGTATTAATGCTAGTGGGGATTGTAAAGTGAAGCCTCTACTCGTGTATAACAAACTCCCAGCGTGTTCAAGAAAAACAATGTCAAGGATAATTTGTGTGATGTTGAGGGGGCAAACAGTAAGGCATGGGTCACTAGGGACATTTTCTATGACTCGTTTTATCATGCTTTTAGCCCCACTGAAAAATTACCTCCTGGAAAACAAACTGGACCTCAAGTGCCTCCTGGTATTAGACGATGCTCCTGCTCACCCTTCAAACTTGCCAGAGCGAATTTCGGGGGACTCGAGTTTTATCAAAGTGAAGTTCTTGCCTCCTAATACCACTATCCTCCAGCCCATGGACCAGCAGGTCATTTCAAATTTCAAAAAAAACTACACCAAACCAATGTTTCAAAAGTGCTTTGAAGTGACCACAGACACTCGATTGAACCTAAGTTTTGGAAAGATCACTTTAGTATCCTCAATGGCATAAACCTTATAGGCAAGGCTTGGGAGGGAGTGACTAACAGGACCTTGAACTCTGCTTGGAGGAAACTGGCCAGAATGTGTACTAGAGGGATTTTGAAGGGTTCGGGACTAACCCTCAAGAGCTCATGCTAGTTGTGGAATCTTGTGGCATTGGGGAAGTCCATGGGGTTGGAGGTTAGTGAGGAGGATGTGGAAGAGTTGGTGGAGGACGACGATGAACTAACCACTGATGAGCGGCAAGAGCATCTGCAACAGCAAGAGGACAACTGATGAAACTGCTTCAGAGGGGGGAAGAGAAATGGAGGAAGCTGCCTTCTTCAAAGATAAAGCATTACCGTACATACGTACACGTGCGTGTACAATTAATATTTGCACCAGCAACTCATTACAGTTGTGACTGGGCATGGACGTGTGAATTGCTTTCTAATTTGTTCACGATTGTAGCCATGAATAAACGTAAGTAACTATACTTACAGGATTCATTACCTTCGTAACTTGCTCAGCTATCGAAACTTTGGGGGCCCAGTCCCTGGACCCATTATGTACCTCTAATCTTTTGACTACCACCCACACCATGGGTATGGGGTGCATAATAAACTAACCCACCACACCAAACTCCACAACACCTGTTAATATCCAGTACACACCAGTAGACTGCATCTGGGACTGGCAGCAAGGTGCTAATTTTGTTCCCAATCCCCACAACTTTGATGAAAGTCAAAGTGGAATACGGCCATCTTGTACACTTGGGAACAATGCCACTGAACTGGAATGTTTCGAGTTATTCTTTAACGAACCCCTGATGGAAATTGTCAGGAAAAGCAACACATACTTCGATTACACCATGGCAAAAATATTCAAGATCACGCCTACACCAATGGAAGGAGACGACTGTGGCTGAGATGCATCTCTGCCATAATAATGCTTATGCCACGTGTATAAATGTAAAATACTGGTCAACAGACTGTCTGATTACAACCCCAGGATTCAATGATACCAGTGAATATTTATGCTAGTATTATGTATGCTTCACTTCTCAGACAAAACCAGGCCTGCCAGAAGAGAGGCTATAGAAGATTAGTAATGTTTTTATGCATCTGAAAAATTCTCTATTTTTATCCCTTCAAAAAGCTTGTTATAGACGAGTTGAATTTTGTTCAAAGGTAGTAGTTGTTCAAGCAGTATGTACCAAGCAACAGAAAACGCTTTGGTATAAAGTTGTTTGTGATTTCTACAGTGGTCTTGTATTGGATATTATTGTGTTCACTGGAAGTAATGCATTGTAAGATACCAGGAAGTTATTGGGTGTATCTGGTGATGTGGTTAGAACAATGATGGAACCATATCTTGGTAAGGGGCATATATTATACACTGATAACTGGTACACAAGCTCCTCACTCGGTGATTTTTTGCGAGTGAATGACAGATGTGTGCGGTACAGTGCGTGGAAATCTTAAGCATATGCCCAGGTTTGACACAGGCATTCATAGGTCAGGTGCAGGCGTTTGCTGCCAGTAACATGGCATTTCGGTGGTATGACAAACGAGATGTCACACTGCTGACATCAGTTCACCAAAGCTAAATGACAAACACTGGCAGGCAGAATAGAGAACAATGAACCCATTCTAAAACCTGCAGCTGTGATGAACCACACCCCTCAATATACGCTTGCGGACAAATGTGACGTGCAAATTGTTTTTTTGCCGATTCTGTTCGCAAGAGTTTTAAGTGGTACATAAAACTCATTACATCTCCTTGACATTTCCATGCTCAATGCTTATAATATGTACAAGTTGAAGACCATAAAAACCACGAAATGGTCAATTTTCTTTCATCAGACAAGTAACACCTGCAATAGAACACCGCCTGTGTACTGATGAACAACTACCCTCTCATCAGAAGAGGCGTCATGTCTTTGCACATACAACAAAATGCCCACAAAAAACGCAGACATGCTAGTTTTATGCGAGGAGTAAAACGCCACTGTGCATGACACCATGTTTCAAAATTTCACAAACTGCAGCACTTCCAAGACCATGTCCAGTGACTCTGTATATGTAATATAGAAAAAATAGAAAATATTTTCTATTGTTGGTTTGTGTAAACGTGTTTTTTAAACAATGGTAACACTGCGGTTATTATGTAGCATACAAGTGAATTTATATACAATGCCTTATATTGGTCTCACAGGCCATAAATTACTTCAAAAAGAAAGTTAGAGAAAATAATAGTTCACATGATCTTGAACTGATGTTGCCTTCACACAGCCACCGATGTATCCACCTGAAGACTGTGGACACGCTGACACCAGTCTCTCGAGCAATGGCATATAGGGACATACCACAAGCTCGCATAAGAACAAAACTGGCTCGCTCTACCGCGGGACCGGCAGTCTGCGATGTTGCCGTGAGGTTCACTGGCAAGTACTCTCCAGACCCGGCTCCCATTCCTCAAGTTGCCGGTGTCAGTACTGCAAGACGAAGCTGCCACAGATTTGAAATCTCTCATCTAGGCCTCTTGTATCTTATTTTTTTCAGTTACTGCCGTTAGACTTCTAGCAGTGTCTTGTGTATCTTATGCTTCTGAAAGTGGAGTCAACACTGTCCACCTGCCGATCGTCAGCAACTGGGCCTGATGACATTCATATTCTTATGCTTCAGAATTTACATTCTCTTGCAGTCCTCTTGTGTCTAATCTTATTTGGTCTCAAGGGGTTCTTCCTAGTTGTGGAAAACTGCCACTGTTCTGCCTTTTCATGAAAAAGGTTCTTGGGGTCATGATGCCTCGCACTATCGTCCCTTTGTTCTTACCAATGCAGTTTGCAAGTTAATGGAACATCCAGTAAATACAAGTTCGTTGCTGTAATTGAAGTCTCTCCACTGGTCAATTTGGCTTTCCCAAAAGCCACTCCACTATTGACCCTTTACTGTCCACATACCCATGTTTATAATGCCTTTGCTAATAATCACTTATTGCAGTCTTTTACATGAAAAGGAATATGACATTATGTACTTAGATATAACATCTTGCCTCAAGCTTATTCTTTAGGCCTCTGGGGCAATTTGTCACTAACTTGTCTGACCGACATTTCAGTGTGAGATAATTAACTTTCCCCAGACTTTGTCCAAGCTGAAGGTGTCCCCTAGGGATGTAATTAGCACCACTTCCAACTAGCTATAAATGATCTGGCCTCTGTTCTCCCATTTAATAATTAATCATCACTATGTCGATGACTGCTATAGCTTTCGCAGATGCTGACTATCGCCTAGTAACAGCCTCACTCCAGAATGCTGTCAACCATGTTTCCCATTGGGCCAATACTAATGGGATTAAATTTTCTGGTGCTAAAATGCACCAATTACTTTCACCAGATGTTCTGTTGTCTCGTACTCCATTGTACCTGTATGGCTCGTATACCTGAAAGTGATATGGCTAGATTCCTTTGCCTTCTGTTTGATCATTGGCTGTCCTGGAAACTTCAACCTTCCTGAAAGCAACTTGCCACAGCTAGCCCTAATTTTATCGAAATTAAATTATGGAGACCAGATTTATTCTCCAGCTTCTCCCGCAACTCGAAACTTGATCCCATCGATCATGAGGGATTACATTCACAGTATAGGGGATTTTTCGTTCTTCGCCTGTCGAGAGCCTATATGCAGAGGCGAATGTTTCATCCTTTAACGATCGCCGTGGTGCCCACTGCCTCTTATTTTGCCTGTTCTCTTGACCTTCACGATCCTTCTACATACAGAATAGTACCGGATGTCAGTAGAGGTCCATTATTTGTTCACCGCTCCTGTTCACTCCGTCCCTTTTCTATTCTCTTCACTACTTAAATTGCCTCCTTCATTGTTCATCTAGCATTAACTTCTTCCTCTCTGGGAGGTTCCGACATTACATGTTTGTTCTTTCCCAATGCCGGGAGCGAAAGTTCAAATACCTACAGTTGCTTCTCGCTCCTTTTTCTTAACGACTTCCGGTCTCATTCTCATGCCATTATAGTGTACACTGATAGTTCTAAATCCTCTGACTGTGTTGGGTTTGCAGCAGTGTTGCCGAACATCTATGTGGGGGCATTTATTAGACTGCTAGCAACTTTGGTTGTGCAGCATTTCTAGCAAAAACAGAAATCTTTATCTGCTGTGTCACTGGTCATGCTGATGTTCAGGGCAATGAACAGAATGCTGCAAGGTCAGTGATACATGACCTACCAGTTTCATAAGAGGTATATTCTAATACTATTTTCCTGTAATCTCGAGTCACCTTCACAACCGTTAGCAACACCGTTCATCCGAGGCGACTCTTGTTCCAAGCCAAATTTAGGTTTCTGGCCTTATCAATGCCGAGGATGGGAGACTTCACATTGGGCACACCCATCTTTCTTACGAGTTTCTCAGAGGCGCCCTGTTCCACTACCGTCAGGATCCAATTCAAGTTTGCCATATTCTACTGACTGTCCTATATCAACGAGCACGCAGAATTTTCCTCCGACGTCAACACCGCTCTAACACCCTTGCTTCATCTTCCCTCCTTACTGACGGTTTGACTCAGACTCCCTCTGACTTAGCAACATTCATTCCACAAACTTTGATAATACTTCCTTTAGCACACCTCAATGTTTTCTAGCTACCTTCATTATTCTCTCCACCCTTGGCTACACTGCTCCGGGAACACCCTTTGCCATGCAGTATTGTATAACCCTAGTGGGTTTAGCACTATTTTGATAAACACAATAAAACTTAAATTTTGCTCCTTTAGCCCAGGAGGCAAGGTGTTGGTCCAGGAACCTGTGCCTAGTCATGCTTAAAAAAAAAAACCTGATTTGTTGACAAAACTTTGGTATGGTCTACCACATTAATCAGATTAAATTATCGAGTCACCTAAAGGTCCCAGTAATGACTGTCCCTGATCCTGTTGACAACCCTGATACTATATACATAATTCCGGAGGCTCAAATACAATTTCTTAACTCTGATGTCCTCCAGATCCTCGCCCAAAAATATCAGGACTTGCAGAAAACAAGAGAAACACTATCCTTCAGCAAATCTATCCTGACAATTTCAGTTGTGAAAACGTGCATCTTGGGTCGTCACGATGTCGACGTAGAAACTGCAAAACCTATTAAAGTTTCTCCCTAGACCTAATTCTGTAAAGCAAAATTACTTCAGCAGGAAGTAGCATTTCTCCTCTAAAAGATTGGTGGAAGAATCGTCCATGCCATGGGTTTGCCATGCATCTTCGTTAAAAACTGATGGACTCCAGACGAGTACGAACTACCGCAAAGTAGTTGGTCAGGAGTTTTACGACTCACCGTGGGTTCAATCCCCGCCCGTACAATGGTTTACCGTAAGGTAAACCAAGTCGCAGTACCAGATGCTTACCCTCTTAATGTATAGAAGACAACTTTGTAAGGCCTTTTCTTTCTAAACTAGATCTTAAATGATACTACCAGGTACCTCTAATGAAGAGAGGAAATTTCTGTCCTCGTAATTCCAGGTCACTAACATACTGCCAAGTTTAGATGATACATCTCTCGCCTGCGTTACAGCCAGTAAAAGTAAAGTACTTCCAAGCGTTCCCAATAGTTAAGGTGTTTGACAACGTACGTACGCGTGCATGCGCGTGTGCAATAAAGGTTCTCTTACTCTAGATCTGCAATTTCACTGCTTTGAATGGAGATGTTTAAGTACAGTAGTATTCCAGTCTAGAGAAAACAAGCAATTTAGAAAGGATCATTGGCTTGGCATCTCTTGCTCTGAATGTTTCCATCCTATCATCTTCACAGTTGTGATCGTGGCATTGTTGTGATCCTTGAAAGAGATCCTCAGATATTACCACTGAGGTTCCTCACATTTTTTTCGCTCTATTGTATGATTACAAATTGTAGTATACTCAGTTTAGTTTTCCATAACGAAGTAGTTGGAATATGTCTTAATTGAACCTACTGTTTTCCACTCTGCTGATCTCGCCCTGAGCCGACGCAGTAGCTTTTCCCAGTGCCTTACGATTCCAGTGTTGGGAAAGGCTCTTTACAGTGGCTGATACTTTTTGAACCTTAGTCTTCATCACCATCAGGACTGGTGCATCGTTGGCTGCCTTTCCAAGGGCATGAAGTCTGCCTCTGCACTCCTGTTGCTGACTGAAGCCTACACACCTCAGCGGTGTCTCACGTCTGCACGCCATACAGATAGGGTTGGCTCACCTCACCGTTCGGCGACAGTTCCTCTTTCAGTCTAGACGCCTCGTGTGATGCGCCTCTACAGAAAACTAAGGTATTGCCAGGCAAGTGCATGCCTCACATACACACGTACTTGCCCAGCAGTTTCTTGTGTATCGAGACCATTTTTACGTTTTTTGACCGCTTCCGCCATTTTCGTAACTTGCTGTTACCCTGTATGTTCTCACGATGTCTCTTCCTCGACCCAATGCTAACTGTACTCTTTTTCCTCACTTACTCTAAACCTGACACTGCATTGGAGGTGCTGGACACTATTGGGAATTCAGGGGACATGATTACAGAAATAAGTCTGAAGAAGTCTGGTACCATCAGAGCTCAAAAAAGGTTTCGTGAAATACATCGAGAAATTAACCAAGTTGAAAGTCCTTGAATTTATTTTGCATGTAATTCAATATTAACATTAAAAATGTTAACATGATCACCATAATATTATTAAGAATGCTTACTTTCTTATTCCTTAAGTTCTTTCAACAAATTAACCGTATCCCACCGAGGCAGGGTGGCCCAAATTTTTTTTTTTTTTTTTTTTTTTTTTTTTTTTTTTTTTAACTTTAGTAGTGTGTACAAGAGAAGGTATTACTAACCCCTTGCTCCCAGCATTTTAGTCGACTTACGACACACATGGTTTACGGAGGAAGAATTTGTTCCAATTCCCCATGGAGATGAGAGGAAATCAAAACAAGAACGAGTAAGAAAATAGAAGACTCAGGGATGATAGGCCCTTAGCTTCGAACTACAGACCAATAAGCCTTACCTCCATAGTGGGAAAATTTATGGAGTCAATAATTGCCAAAGCAATTCGTACCCATCAGTAGTTTTACTTGGTTATTTACAACACTGGTACTTATTAAAGATAAGTACTGTTTGCAACACTGTCCTTTCCATTAGCTAAAATAATAAACTAAATGAAACTTATTATTTTGGGTCAATGTTCTCATTAAAACGTTATATTTTATTAGGAAGTTCTCCAGGTCTGTTCTAAAAGTTTTAAAAGTAAAGACCAAAAAAAATTAAAACCGAGTCTGAATTCATGTGAAAGTTAGCGGAAAATAGCATTTGGTGCACCACTACTATTCTCTCAGACTGAGTGATTAAGATCCTCGTGCAGTACCTCCGGATATAATCCAGGTGCGAGTCGGTAACGCAGGTTAGGGCTGAGAGTTTTGGCGCACTGTCCGCCTGCGGCTAAAGCTGTACAAACTGCCACGTACAGAGCCTTTTATTGAATTCAACTTTTTACGGGTTGTAATAAGAGTGGGCATGACCCATTCGAGTTCTGTACGTGGCAAATTATTCTGTCGAGTTGTCCTCAAGTATGATGGCGGTTGATAATGGAGCTCCATTTCGATGTCTTGTGTGTGGCGTGTCGGAGTAAGAGTGGGTTGTCCATCCACATGCGTAGTAAGCACCCCGACGAATATCATAAGGGTGTGGAGGAGGCGGTTGCCCATGTGAAGACCAGATGGTCTGAGGAGGAATGTGTTGGCTATGGCTGAGGTGAAGATCCTGAGTGAGGCCAGGAGTGCTGGTCAAGGTGTCCCTGCGGGGATAAATGTGTTGTTGGTCAGAGTCCACACTGGGAAGTCGGTGGAGGCAATTAAGGGCCATAGGAAAGTGGCCTCATATAGAGTTCTTATTGACAGACTGATGTCTGAGGTAATTGTTGAAGGTGGTGGTATGTTAAAGATTCAAGATGTTGACCGCCAAGAGGCGCGAAGCAATGAAACTGGGGGTAGGGAAGGGTTTTATGGAATTTAAATCTCCCACAATTTGAGTGTTCCAACAGTACAAGCACTAACAGCACCTACTAAATACAATTGACACTAGTGCATACGCGAACAAGTCAGAAACTACAGAACATGATACATTTTGTCACACACTGTGGAGAAGATGCGGGTGGGTTATGGGGAGTTTGGTCAATGTTTTTAATGGTGAGTGTGTTGCATCTGTTCAAAGTATATTGGATGAGATGGCGCAGGCTATGTTTACGTGTCTAGGAATGAAGGTGGTGCTGCTCAAAGAGGAAATGCCCCCCAGTATAACAATAGGGGTGGTAGAAGAGCTCAAAGAAGACAGCTGTAGAGAGATCTGCAGAAGCTGTATCATAAAGATAGAGCTAAATGTGCGAAGATGGTACTGGAAGGAAGATGGCGGCACTTAGGTGCTCCGGAACGTCAGGTTGTGAGCAAGGAGCAATTACAAGAGTTTTGGTTAAATTTGTTTGCTAGACCATCTGAAGATGCAAGACCAAGAAGGACACTTATTGAAGAACAATTATGGCAGTTGCAGTTACCTATTGATGTTGAGTTTAAGAGCTATGGCTGCATCCAATGGCAGTTCTGCACCAGGTCCTGATGGATGAATGCTTAAAGATATGAAGATGTTTCCGGAACAGTTCTGGGTTGATATGTTTAACATCTGGTTGTATATTGGATACCTGCCAAAGGTATTCAGAAAGGCCAGAACTGTCCTGCTGCCGAAGGTTGATTATCCGGAAGAACCAGGTCAGTATAGATCCATTACTATATCCAGTATCATCGTTAGAGTATTTCATAAAATATTGGCAGCGAGATGTGTCCAGTGGATTCCCCTCCACATGGCGCAGAGTGTGTTCCTACCCACAGATGGCCTGGCCCAGAATGTGATGTTATTGAATGCAATAATTAGTGAGAGTAAGAAGAGAATAAAGCCGCTCTATGCAATATTTTTTAGATGTAAAGAAAGCCTATGACTCTGTAAACCATTCCTCGGTGAGGAGAGCGCTTCAGATACATAATATAACTAATCACCAAAGGAGGCACATTATGTCGACGTGTATTGATGCGTCTACCGAGGTTATGGGAAAAGCTGGAAACGTGTGTAGAGGTGTGAAGCAAGGGGACCCTCTATCATGTACCCTCTAATATAGTAATGAATGAAGCACTTTTGGCCTTGAATGAGCAAGTTGGATGGCCAATACGTGATGCCGAGTCTAAAGTGTCTGCCTTGGGTTTTGCAGATGTAGTGTTGGTGGCGGAGTCTGAGCTAAGCCTTCATGCACAATTGCAGCTGTTTTTGAAGTATTTAGAAGCGTCGGGGTTGGAAATAAATCCGCAAAAGTGCTACATTGAAGATCCAAACAGTTCCAAGAATGAAAAAGTGGTATGTAGATACGATGCATAAAACAGATTTATGGAGCCCAAGTTCGTTCCCTGTAGCCATCAGCGGTATACAAGCATCTGGGAATGCACTTTTCCTCAGCCGGTAAGGGAAAGCCAAACATACAAAAGTTGCGAGAGAAGCTTCAAGCGCTTGAGGCGCCCCTGAAACCACAACAGCGGTTGTATATATTGAATAAGCACCCGATTCCTGGCATCATACATATTATGGTGCTTGGTGGAGTGTCGGAATACCTTGAGGACGTTGAACAAATTAATCGGGCAGATGGTAAGAAAATGGCTGAAGTTTCCAAAGGACATCGGTTGGAGTGTTTTATGCTCCAGCAGCTGCGGGAGGTTTGGGATGTATTTGTTTTTCAACAAGAGTTCCTATATTGTGAAGAAACAAGTTTGATGCATTTCACAACTCTGAGGATAGCATTATACAGAATTTGGGGTTGCACCCAAACACCCTGAAGGCATTAAGGTTTGTAGGTAAAAGTAATGAAAAATGTGGTGGGAACAACTAGGAGGCAGGAGCTCAAGGAGTGGATGAATGTCTTGCTGGTTTCGTTAGATGGGGCTGGACTGAAAGAACATTTGGTCCCGCAAGTCCATCGATGGATGACGAATGGAACAAGTTTGATAAAGGGAGCCACGTATATCAATGCTCTGAAGATTAAACTTGATGCCAACCAAGACAAGGCGAGCAAGAGGACGAAGACAGATTAACAACCTGTGAGGGTTGTGAGCAGCACGAGTCCTTAGGACACCTTCTCCAGGTCTGTCCGTGGCTTCGTGGACAGCGGGTCCGACGATGTAACATCGTGGATGCTATCGCTTCTGACTGCATACAGAAAAAGCATGCAGTAGCCAAGGAGCCGCAAATTCCAACAGTCCTTGGCACGCGTAAGCTCGACCTGTTAATTTGTGATGTAGAAAACAAAAAGGCTTATGTGCTAGACGTGAAGATAGCAAGTGATTGCGGCATTTCAACTATGGTGGATCAGTATCGACGGAAGGCCGAGTATTATGATACTGGCCAGATTAGATGTTGCCCTGCCTGGTGGGCAACCCAGCAGCTTTATCTCTACAGCCTATTGACCCTCAAGAAGTTGTCTTTGGAGCAGTGATAATTACCTGGAGAGGAGTTATGTCCCCCAAAAATGTACAAAATTCTGAATAAAGAATTTCATTTACCAGTTTCGAAAATTGAGTTGTACGTAGTTAAGGCCTTGGAAGGTTCCATTGTGCAGTGGAGAATGCGGAGTGAGAAGAGATCAAGCGGCAAGCCGTCTGTGCAGGTGAAAATTTTAAACCTGCTCTTAACATCACAGCCAAGAGGAAGCAGTTACCTTCCGCTAACTGCTTCTGCCGTTTACCAGTTTAGCATTAGTGGAGCTTTATTTTTTAGTTCGTGGATTAGCGGTTAGCGAAGCTAGCTTTTCGGTTAGCTGTGTCCACCACTGGGTACTGCCATTATGGTGAACAGCACTATTCTACACGACTTTGTAAACATCTTCACCTGTGCTCACAGCTCGGCTGTTAAAGTCTTCACTATCCAATTATCATCCACAATACTTATGCTTAAACTAAGTCCTACAAACATTCCTGACATAACTCTCCTCTTTAATCACTATCATTTCTTTATCTTCTTGCAGACTGTTGTGCCTCTACTACTTTGCCACTATTGTTAACCTTTTATTCCTTTAATATTGCTTTTATTTGATTTTGTCTTTGCAAACAGTACATTGAGATTTTATATTTATAATAGTGGGTTGCAATGCAAAGAACCTCTATTATGCCTAGGCATTATGGGCCAACTTAACATTACTGACTTACAGACTACTTAATACTAAGGATTTTATCAGTGTTGTACAGTAGGATAGTAATTATTTCATAGCTGAACATTAGATTATTAATTATAAGTGAATTAAATTTGTACAAGACAAAGGATATATTCGTATAGTCTAAAATGCTTTTTGTGAAAACAATGGTTCAATTATATTCCTGTCAACATTGGATAAAAGGTTCAAAGTGATCGTTGAAGTTATAATGTGGGAGTACATAAACGAGTGTGTGTGTGTACCGAGTATTTAGCATTTAGTCTAGGGTGACTAAGTGGCTTTTGAAAAGAGGCTTTGGATTTTTAGACTGGGTTACTTTAATATCTTTTGGTAATGAATTTCATATTTTAGGGCCCTTTATGTGCATAGACTTTACACTGATATGGACACGAGGTATATCGAAAAGAGATCTGTCTTGTGTTGTGGTCATGTGTCCTTTCATGTTTCCTTTAATAGTGTCATGGGGCTATAGGGCCCCAACATGTATTTATGTATGTAACAGTTATTCTGGAATACCTAATTATACTGAATTGATGGGGACAGCACTAAATGGCCCCAAGGGAAGATCACTCTTAAGGACTGAGGCAGCTCGGTCAAGCCTGTTTTTTCAATATAATAGGTTATACTCTAAACTACTTATTTAAATGTGTGTCTAAAGTTGTATTTCTTTTTGTAAAGGTAAGGTGTGGAAATGGGGAAACACTGTGGTAACTAGAGAATTGTGCTTGGCAACAGTCTTTTGTTCATTTGGTGGGTGTGGGAGGAGCTTAGCTAAGGCCCTCCCTCTCTCCTTGATGGCTTCAAGCTGGTAGGACCTCTGGGTCCTTTATTCTTTGGGCATTGTGCATGCCCCAGAAGTGAGTTTTATACCTTAACTTGTAGCCATCATAACCAGGGTGACTAAAGTGTCAAAATACTGGTTAGTCCAGAGGTTAGTCAAGAGGAAAGAAGGGCTAATTACTTCAGATGCAGCATGTGGGCTGTCCTGGGAAGCAGCTAAGTGATGTTCAGGCTTTTTTTTATATTGTACATTCTGTATATATCTGAATGAATATCTGTTTAACAGTTTATTTAAACTGTGAATAGGGCTGGAGAAACGATTTCAGAGACACTAAGGAGGATCAAACATGAAAGTATTACTCTAGTCTAGACTGATAAGGCCTTTATGTAAAAGTTAACCCTCCCTCCCCACACCCACACCCACCCACACACACACACACACACACACACACACACACACACACACACACACACACACACACACACACACACACACAAAGAACATGTAGTGAGAACCATACTCTAATAAGGGACAACAACGTAAATAGATAAATTGGAAATTAACGTCTTTGTATTAAGATTTACTTGTATATTTATATTTGTGGCCACTATGGGTCAAGTTCGAGTGTATTATCTCACTTGAGTTATCGGTCTGTGTACCGGAGTTAAATCTCCAATAAACTGAGATTGTTACACACTCCCCTCCCCTTTTGTCTCAAGTGGTGGTAAGTCACGTGACCTACTTAACCTGCACACTTGCTGTAGAGTTGAATGGAGGGTGAAACTACCAGTCAACGAATCAATACTCCTGCTCTGTTCTGATAAATTGACTGTTAGTTTTCTACAATTGGCATATTCTGTGTAATACTCTGATCTAGTATGAAGACTAGATTAGATATTATACTCTGAAGGAGTATCTGTATACAAGTCTGATTTAAGGTCTCTATAACCATGTATTTTAAGGCATTATCTAGCAACTTGGTAATAGAACACGCAGTGTTCTTGGCAAAGATACGGTATATCTGTATAATATTACTTATGTTTTATATTATAATTTAAATTTTTCATGAAAATAAGAGATATTAGACTTATTTACACCAAAACACTGCCTGTAGTTATGCTCTAAACAGAAAAGTATACGATTAAGGCCTTATATAGACCCTGGAGCCTAACAAACTCGAAAGACTTCCACGAAAACTTTCATCGAATGCAAATTCAACAATTAATCACGAAAATACCTTAGGCACATTGGCCCTCACTTCAACACCTTTAGCCCTATAGGACAGGTAAACCAGATATAATTATTACAAATAGAGCCAGCCTCTACCTTCACCACAATACACCAGCCTCCCCCCCCCTCTCTGGCTCACACCACATACCCATCACATCTCTTCAAACCGTATTCTCATTCTCTAGAGCAAACCAGGACTCTTAAACATCACTTAAACACTAACCTCTTGCATAACTTCGACAAACCTACATCAGACATTGACACAGATAGCACATACAAGACTAACAGGCTGCTGAAAATGCGTTTCCTAAAAAACAGTATACTGTCAGATACTCCTTCCATCTTTCTGAAAGGACAAAATCCATCTCCTGTACGACCATCACCGCTTTGCCACCAATCACCACAGATATGCACATGTCAGTAGAGACCACCTTGGGAAACATCCGGAGCTTGGATGAGGACCATGCCAAACACGAGTTATCCCTCATCCAGGCTGCTGACTCATGCCGCATATGGGACCTCAGGGAATTCTGGGTTTTCATCCGGAAGGTCACCGAGTCCCAAACACAAGACATTTCCAACAACGCAAACATCGTAGACCCAACACAAGAAGCACATGCCTTCAAAGACAGGGAAAATATTTTCCACCCTCACCCTCCTGACCCAGCTGCACAAGATATAGAACACTGTCTCCACACAGACATGACCTGTCCTGACCCTGACCCTATCATGCAGCTATCTTCTCACCTTCACCCATATTCTCAACACTCCTTTCTCTCAACCTCTTGTTAAATCCTTAATCTTTAAGCTTCCTCCCAAAGCAACTGGAGCTTCTGGCCTATCTCGCCACATTCTCCGCCACCTCTGACTCATTTCCGCTCTTACTCACCTTTACAATATTTGCCTTGCTTCTGGCTACTTCTCTTCCCTATTCAAATCCACTATTGCCACACTTGTCCCCAAACCCAACAAGGATCCAACTGATCCGAGGAACTATAGACCTATCAGCCTACTAAAAACCCTCGGGAAGACATTGGAACGACTCGTTAACAAAAGACGAAGGCCTCACCCAGACTAACCACCACCTGACCAACAATTTGGCTTCTGCCAACACTGCTCAACACAAGCAGCTCTTAATATCATTCTGAACTATATTCTAATCAGTAAGGCCCAAGGATGTATAACTGCCCAGGTTGCTAAGGACGTGGAGAAAGCCTTCGACAGTCTGGCATTCGGGGCTCAAGCACGAGTTATGCAACCTTTTTGACCTTCCCCTGAAAGTCAAAAAATTACTATGCAACTTCCTTGATGGCCGTACGATGCGAATTAAGTTCGGAAACCAACTCCTTCACCCTTCATGCTGGGGTCCCCCAGGGTTGTGCTCTCTCCTACTCTATACATCCTTTACACAAAGGACATTCCAGACCCCGCACTTCACAACACTAGCATATGCTGATGACATCACACAACACTCCACACACGAACAATGCAGATATCTATCACTCAGAACAACGCGAGGTAGACATAATCAGAGCCTGTGAGATTCTTTGGCACTTTAAAACTAACGCCAATAATTCTAAGATTACCTGCTTCCTAAAAGGACACCCACCACTGGTTGATCAGACCCTGATCCACCATGAAGCTTGGTCTCAGACCGGGCCACCGGGGCGTTGACCCCCCGAAACCCTCTCCAGGTAAACCACTATTTGTTGAATTTAGAACCACCACTACCAAAAATACTCATCCCACGAACACACCACCACCGTCCTAGGAATTAACTTGGACTCCTGTCTTTAACTGCATATTCACAAACACCAAAAGAGCTATGACCAGTTCTGGTCTAGGGCGACTGTAAAAGCTCAGTGTCTCACCCTCACACTAAACTACACCTGTACAAGGCCTTCATACGGCCACTTGCTCTTTCCCTCGCTGCCAAAAACATCCTGAAACTGCAGTGAATCCACACCCGATCTTACAGATTATTGAACCAATAACCTCATACCACAAGACCTAGAATGATGGTGAAGGAGAATCAACAAGAAGCAATTCGCCCAGTGAGTGGAGGGACTGAACCTGCACACTAGGAGAGGTCTCCCACATGATGGTAGGCCACAAGGACGGTATTCCCCAACTTGGAGCTTTCAAAGAAAAAGTTATTTTTTTCCCCTGGTTAATGTTTTAGGATAACACCATGGCACCACCAACACGGCACAAAACTGGAGTGGGACACGGACACTTGCGGAACCTCACAGTCTACACAGGGGCATGAGCTACTATCGCTAGTGTAGATCTAAAAGACGGGTATATTAAAACATCTGCCATTCAAAGTAGAAAGACAAAATTACCATCACAAAGGCTACAGGAACAACTACCCGACATGAACCCTAACCATAGGCCAACAAGCTTAACAGGAAAGAAAAGGAAGCCTCTATACGTAGACAACTACTCTGAATTCGATCACACACTGAGTAAACTCATACTTCCAAGACTGAGGAGGCTGGCCAAATCCAGGACATAACATCACATTGCACTGTTGGCCTTGCTATTGGCAAGACAGTCGCTCCTCACCTCAAGTATCCCTTCGATCCCTGTTGGGGAGGGGAACCTTTGATCATCGTACTAGTGTCTGCCTTACTCAAACCCAACAGTGGAGTAATAAATGACTAACCTTGCCCTTGCTGCCGCTGTAAAGACTTGCCTGCAGGTTAAATTTACAGCTATCCACTCAACCAGGATATCGATAATAGTGCAGAAAACCCTGACGATCCTCAACCTTCTACCTCTGGTGTGGGCACTCCTCAGTCACCGTCGGTTGTACCTCATCGCAAGAGAACTTATTTTCACGTGGCCAGGCCTGACTTCGGTAATGATAGTGATGTGGATTGTGATTTTACTGCTCTTGATCATTCGAGTAGTGATAGTGAGGAAACATTCACCAGTGAAGCGTCGGTATATACGCCACCGCATGCGCTCGGGTAGTGTTCCCTATGCAGTGCCCAGGGGACGGAGTGCATCCTGGAGTACATCCCGTGGTCCTACACCAGGAACAGACAGTGAAAGTGAGGATGTTGTGGCTACACTTGGCAGAGATAGACCACAGGCATCAGTAGGTGGTGGTAGTGGTGGTGGTGGTGGTAGTGGGGGTGGTAGTGGTGATGGTAGTGTCATGGTCATGCACGACTCACCAGCCCAGACTGACCCACGCTGCTGACTCCTCAGTTCAAGGACAAAACTGAGCCTCAGCCACCACAACCAGCCTATGATGTCCAGTAACCACCAGCAAACCATATCTGGGATTGGCAGCAAAATCCCAATTTTGTTCCCAAGCCCCACCACTTTGACTCTCAAAGTGGAATTCTACCAACTTGTCCCCTTGGAACCACTGCTAATTAACTGGAATTTTTTGAACTATTCTTTGACCGGCCATTGATGGAAACTATTGTCAGGGAAAGTATCAAGTATTTTGAGTACACCATGGCAAATACGATGATCTCACCACAATCAAGACTACACCGGTGGAAAGAACTATTGCAGAAATGTATTTGCTTTTTGCAACAATCATGCTTATGCCTCATGTCTATAAGCATAATGTAAAAGCACACTGGTCCACACATCTGCTAATTTCTACCCCGGTCTTCAGTGAAATCCCAGTGAACAGGTTTATCTTACTGTTACGTATGTTGCACTTCCCTGACAAAACCAGGCCAGACAGAAGTGACAGGTTATACAAGATTAGAAATTTTTCTATGTATCTCAAACAAAAGTTCAACATGTACTTTTATACATTCAAGAATCTTTTACTTGACAAATCTTTGATTTTGTTCAAAGGTAGACTGTCATTCAAATAGTATATACCGAGCAAGAGGAAACGCTTTGGTATAAAACTGTTTGTACTGTGACTGACAGTGGCCTGGTATTGGATATTGTATACACGGGAAGTAAAACATTGAAAGATACCAGGATGTTATTGGGTATCTCGGGTGACTTAGTGAGAAGCATGATGGCACCTTATCTTGGTAAGAGGCATACATTATATACCGATAACTGGTACACCAAGCCCTTTACTCAGTGATTTCTTGAGAGTGAACAAGACAAAAGCGAGTGGCACAGTGCGTTCTAATCGTAAACATGCCCAGGCTCAACGCAGGTGCTCGTGATGAGGTGCAGGCGTTTACTGCCAATGACATGGCATTACGGTGGCATGGCAAACGAGATGTCACATTGTTGACAACCATTCACCGTAACGAAATGCAAGACAGTGGCAAAGTTGATAGAATGACTAATGAACGTATTCAAAAACCAGTGACAGATTGATTATACACAAAACATGCGCTTGGTTGACAAATGTGATATGCAGATTGGCTCTCTTGTTTGTGTTTGTAAGAGTTACAAGTGGTATATAAAACTTTCCTTCTATCTCATGGACACTTCAATGCTCAATGCATATATGTACCAAATGAAGACTGACAACAGACCACCGTATGGTGAATTTTGTCTTATCAGACAACTCATAATGAAGTACCAGGTAACACCTGCTATACAACAAGATCCTCGAACTCCTCAGGATATACCCAAGCGTTTGAAGAGGGAAGGTGATCACTTCATAATACAGCTTCCTGCAACTAATTAGAAATTTGTTCAGAAGAGACGTGTTGTGTGCACAAACAAAACTACGGCAACAAAGACGCAAAGTGTGTTTATGTGCGAGGAATGCAAGGTACCTCTGTGCATGGTGCCTTGTTTCAAGGAGTTCCACAAGCTGCAGCAGTTCTAAAAACATGTTCAGTGATTGTACATATGTAAATATATGATAGAACATTTGGTCCCACAAACGCATCGATGGATGACAAATGGAACGAGCCTTGTGTAGAACTTTAGTTCATTACCCTTGTACCTAGTTCAGCTAATCAAAACTTTGGGGGGCCCAGTCCCTGGACCAATTATGCACCTCCGTAATCTTTTGATTGCTGCCCACAGGATGGGCATGGGGTGCATAATAAACATATTAAACTAACTAAACCTTATGAAGGGGGCCATGTACATTGACGCCTTAATGATCAAACAATTTAATGCCAACTAAAACAATGCATGCAAGAGGAAGAAAAGTAAATACAACCTGTGACGGTTGTGAGCAACACGAGTCCCTGGGACACCACCTGCAGGATTGTCCAAAACTCCATGGGCAACGGGTCCAACGACATAACGTTGTGGATGCCATTGCTGCGGATTGTATTCAATTAAAAGTTTATTCTCTATAAGGATTACAATGCTGAGTTTACAGAATTTGGTTATTGTGTGGTTTACATGTAAAATAATAATTACAGAGTGTACCACTAGAACACCTAGCATGGCTAGGCATTTCGGGCAGACAAATTAAATCTTAAGTTTAAAATATTACAAAATTATGAGGTAAGTTGATATTATGGCTAAGTGACTAAATACTAGTTTGTGAGTTCAGCAATGTGAATGCTTTTGTTTTGGCACAATACATAGTTTCAGTATTGGAGTATCACAGGCCAACTTATGACTAGTTAAGATACATTATTTTGAGATTGAGATTGATATTTCTGTTTATGGTCAAATGGGTGAGTAAGTGTTAACCACCAAGTGGTATTCATGTAATTAGCTGACAGGGTGTATCAGGGAGATAAGATGTTTTCTGATGGTAATTTTGAAGGTGATGAATGTGTCTGCAGTTTTAGAATTTTCAGGTAGGGTGTTCGATTTTAGGGCCTTTGACATACATTGAATTTTTGTAAAGGTTTAGTCGGACACGGGGAATGTCAGATGTTTGTGTCTGGTGTTGTGCCTGTGGGTTCTGTCAACTATCAAGAAAGTGTTTTAGGTCAAGGTTAATATTGGAATTTAAGGTTCTGTAGATGTAGATAGCACAGTAGTAAGTGTGGATGTACTGAACAGGGAGTAAGTTTAGATCTATGAAGAGTGGGGGGGGGGGGGGTGTTGCCAGGGATGGGATTTAGTGATTCTTACTGTGGCTTTTTGTTGGGTTATTATTGGCTTTAGGTGTGTTGCTGCAGTTGAACCCCAAGCACAGATAGCATAGGTAAGGTATGAATAGATAAGTGAATGGTATAGTGTGAGAAGGGCAGTTTATGGCACGTAGTATCATATCTCTGAGAGATCCCAACCGTTTTGGATACTTTTTTGGTTATGTGTTGGACATGGGTTCTGAAATTCAGGTTGTCGAGGTATAGGCCTGGCAATTAGTGTTGTCGATCTTAATGTTAATTTGCGCATCTCCTGCTCTGCTACCAAACAATGTAGTAGGTTTTGTCAGTGTTAAGCGTAAGTTTATTGGCTGTCATCCAAGTCGATATTTTGACCAGCTCCTCATTAACAATGGTGTTGAGGGTGGCAAGATTAGGGTGAGAGATGACACAAGTCGTGTCGTCAGCAAAGAGAATGGGGTTCAGGTGATGAGATACGTATGGAAGATCATTGATGTATATGAGGAAGAGCAGGGGACCAAGGACACTTTCCTGCAGAACTCCAGTATCAAGTGGCTTTGTTTTTGATGCTGTGTCTTTAATGGTGACATACTGATACCTATTAGTAAGGCAAGATTTGAAATATGCAAGCGCATGGCCTCTTATACCATAATGGTCAAGTATATTGAAGAAGCATGCTGTGGCCAAGGAGCCAGATTCCAACATTACTTGGTACACGGAATCTTGACTTACTGATTTGCGATCTGGAAAACAGGAAGGCTTTCGTGCTCGACGGGAAGATTGCGAGTGACTCCAACATCGCATCCATGGCGGATCAGTATCCACGTAAGGCCGAGTACTATGATACCGGCCAGATTAGGAGTTGGGCTGCCCGTTGGGCGACCCAGCAGCTTCATCTCTACAACACGTCACAGGACAATGCTGAGTCGCCGCATACCATCGACATACAGCCCATTGACCCTCAAGAAGTTGTCCTTGGAGCAGTGATAATTACCTGGAGAGGAGTAATGTCCCTACAAACGTACAAAATACTCAACAAAGAACTACATATACCATCCTCACAAATTGAGTTTTGTGAAGGCTCTGGAGGGTCCCATAGTACAGGAGAATGTATAACCAGTGGGGTGGCCTGAGAGCTCCTTAACCCCTGGTTTTAAACAAATAGTCACAAGAGCAGACTAAAGGACTTCCCAGCAGAAAACAGGACAAAAAGTAACAAAGGCCAGCCGTCCCAGCAGGCGAATTTTGTGCCTGCACTCACCATCACGGGGGGGGGGGGGGGAAGAATAATAGGCCAGCACGCTTAGCAGGAAAGAAAACAAGGCAGCCTCTATACGTAGACAACTACTCAGAATTCGATCACACACCGAGTAAACTCATACTTCCAAGACTGAGGAGGCTGGCCAAATCCCAGACATATCACATTGCACTGTTGGCCTTGCTATTGGCAAGACAGTTGCTCCTCACCTCAAGCATCCCTTCGATCCCCGTTGGGGAGGGGAACCTTTTATCATTGTACCAGTGTGCCTTACTCCATGATGCTTGCAAACCGTGTAAGGATCAAACCCAACAGTGGACTAAAAATGACTACTAAGCTTGCCCTTGCTGCAGCTGTAAAGACTTTCCTACAGGTTAAATTTACAGCCATCCACTCAACGAAAGACTCCTTCATCGTTGTCTGTACTATTATTTTAGCCGACACCTATGAAAACCCTCAGACCGACAGTTCATCTCCACTTTTTTTTTTTGCTGGCGAAACGTTCAGTTTTGGTCAAACTGATGGACAAACTCATCACTTCCTTACCGACTGAGGATCTCAAGACCTCTATCGAGGAACAATACCTGGGCGTCTATTAAACATCACCAAAATCCCCAACGCCTCTACAATGATCAAGCTAACCTTTTCCAACATCGATATGGCTACTAGAGCAATGTCTGACGGCCTAGCTATCTCCTATCACATCCAAGCCACAGAGCCTCAACGTTTCACCCACATCTCGCCACGCTAGACCTGCTCCTCCTATCACCACAATGCCCGACTGTCTACTGGAAGGGAAGACGTACTGCACCAATTGTTGTAAAGACGGCCATGACAAAGGAATATTCTACTACCACTACCTCTCCTACCTGCCTCAACTGCAACGGTACTCTCCACACCCTTGAAGCAAAATGCCCTCTACGCAAAGAAGTCTTGTCTAAAAAAAATCATTGAATAAACCAAGAACCCTAAATCGCCAACATACGCCACCATTGCAAAACTTCAATCTGATACCACCAAACTCCAAGTCGTACATCATCTCCATCCAGCCAGTCCCTCTGCTCTTCCTGACGCTGCTCCATCCAAGGTGTTATACTTTATGATGTATGCTCACCTCGCTAATGCTGCAAACCCTGGCTCATTAAACAATCAATTAACTGTTTCGCCTAAACATGCCAAATTCAACTTCCCAAACTCACCATCACAAGACCACCTCAAGCTAATCCCAGACACTGTTAACTTCACTTCAACCCAAGGTCCTACTCACACCTCTGACCAAGATTCTACTCCAGAACCAACACCGTCTACTGCCACCTCTCGCCACTCTCCACCAGCCCAACAAACCACAACCGACCCACACTCCCTGCCTTCTCTCAACACAATCACAGAAGACGAAATGGAACTAGAATATTATGAACAACCCTCTGACGAAGACCAAGTAGTCGTAGTAGTAGTAACCGAAGAAGAAACCAAAGTCAACCGTTACCTAAGCCAAGCCTTTAATAGATCTCTAACCTACACCACCCCCAACCTCTCAACCGAAATTATCAGTTGATATGCTCCATTTAATGAAAGAGGGAGCTGTTAAGTACACTTGCAACAAACTTCACCAAATCCTTTTTGAAAACGCGCTATCTTACCTCGTGACAAATCTGAACTGCTCCAACCTCAGAATGTAAGTATTCCACATGTCCAAGAGAGACTTCAAAAGACACTAGAGTGGCTCCATCACCAATGAAGTGTAGCCAAACACGACACTACTATAATTCACTACTACAACAGGACCTGACTCCTGATGCCCAGCCAAACCAGCTCTTCACCTCAGTCTGAAGCAAGTCAGCCAGCAACCAGCACTGTCTGCAGTCTGCTCTACTCTGGCCTCCACATGCCCTCTACACTGCCTCAGTGCCACGCAGCTGGGTTTAGCCCTGGCTTTCACCTACAACTCAAGAAGACCTCCTCGCCGACTATTCTTCGTCTGTCCACACTTCCCCACTTGTGGGTCTTACCCGAGTAGTCATTCGTTTGGACATGGTAGTCTTAGTGGTCGCTGCCGTAAGTATTCCACGAGAGAGAGAAAGATAGAGGCAATAAAGGAATATCAACGACAGATGTACATGAGACCACCCAGGATAGAAAGAACCTACCAAGAAAATGCCAGGACTGAAGAAAACGAATACAAGACGTGGAAAATACAATAAAAAAGAAACCAGGAAATTTAGACTAAACCTGAAGAAAAAGAGCCAGCCTTAAGAACTTAGGAGGGATATTGTCATCAGACACAGATAAAGGCTCAGATTGTGGTGTCTAAAGCCTCCAACTACAGAACAGGGGGATTAAAACATCTAAACGAGAAAACCTGGAGTTTACCTGGAGAGAGTCTCGGGGGTCAACGCCCCCGCGGCCCGGTCTGTGACCAGGCCTCCTGGTGGATCAGCGCCTGATCAACCAGGCTGTTGCTGCTGGCTGCACGCAAACCAACGTACGAGCCACAGCCCGGCTGATCAGGAACTGACTTTAGGTGCTTGTCCAGTGCCAGCTTGAAGACTGCCAGGGGTCTGTTGGTAATCCCCCTTATGTGTGCTGGGAGGCAGTTGAACAGTCTCGGTCCCCTGACACTTATTGTATGGTCTCTTAACGTGCTAGTGACACCCCTGCTTTTCATTGGGGGGATGGTGCATCGTCTGCCAAGTCTTTTGCTTTCGTAGTGAGTGATTTTCGTGTGCAAGTTCGGTACTAGTCCCTCTAGGATTTTCCAGGTGTATATAATCATGTATCTCTCCCTCCTGCGTTCCAGGGAATACAGGTTTAGAAACCTCAAGCGCTCCCAGTAATTGAGGTGTTTTATCTCCGTTATGCGCGCCGTGAAAGTTCTCTGTACATTTTCTAGGTCGGCAATTTCACCTGCCTTGAAAGGTGCTGTTAGAGTGCAGCAATATTCCAGCCTAGATAGAACAAGTGACCTGAAGAGTGTCATCATGGGCTTGGCCTCCCTAGTTTTGAAGGTTCTCATTATCCATCCTGTCATTTTTCTAGCAGATGCGATTGATACAATGTTATGGTCCTTGAAGGTGAGATCCTCCGACATAATCACTCCCAGGTCTTTGACGTTGGTGTTTCGCTCTATTTTGTGGCCAGAATTTGTTTTGTACTCTGATGAAGATTTAATTTCCTCATGTTTACCATATCTGAGTAATTGAAATTTCTCATCGTTGAACTTCATATTGTTTTCTGCAGCCCACTGAAAGATTTGGTTGATGTCCGCCTGGAGCCTTGCAGTGTCTGCAATGGAAGACACTGTCATGCAGATTCGGGTGTCATCTGCAAAGGAAGACACGGTGCTGTGGCTGACATCCTTGTCTATGTCGGATATGAGGATGAGGAACAAGATGGGAGCTAGTACTGTGCCTTGTGGAACAGAGCTTTTCACCGTAGCTGCCTCGGACTTTACTCTGTTGACGACTACTCTCTGTGTTCTGTTAGTGAGGAAATTATAGATCCATCGACCAACTTTTCCTGTTATTCCTTTAGCGCGCATTTTGTGCGCTATTACGCCATGGTCACACTTGTCGAAGGCTTTTGCAAAGTCTGTATATATTACATCTGCATTCTTTTTGTCTTCTAGTGCATTTAGGACCTTGTCGTAGTGATCCAGTAGTTGAGACAGACAGGAGCGACCTGTTCTAAACCCATGTTGCCCTGGGTTGTGTAACTGATGGGTTTCTAGATGGGTGGTGATCTTGCTTCTTAGGACCCTTTCAAAGATTTTTATGATATGGGATGTTAGTGCTATTGGTCTGTAGTTCTTTGCTGTTGCTTTACTGCCCCCTTTGTGGAGTGGGGCTATGTCTGTTGTTTTTAGTAACTGAGGGACGACCCCCGTGTCCATGCTCCCTCTCCATAGGATGGAAAAGGCTCGTGATAGGGGCTTCTTGCAGTTCTTGATGAACACAGAGTTCCATGAGTCTGGCCCTGGGGCAGAGTGCATGGGCATGTCATTTATCGCCTGTTCGAAGTCATTTGGCGTCAGGATAACATCGGATAGGCTTGTGTTAATCAAATTTTGTGGCTCTCTCATAAAAAATTCATTTTGATCTTCGACTCTCAGTCTGGTTAGCGGCTTGCTAAAAACTGAGTCATATTGGGACTTGAGTAGCTCACTCATTTCCTTGCTGTCATCTGTGTAGGACCCATCTTGTTTAAGTAGGGGCCCAATACTGGACGTTGTTCTCGATTTTGATTTGGCATAGGAGAAGAAATACTTTGGGTTTCTTTCGATTTCATTTATGGCTTTTAGTTCTTCCCGCGATTCCTGACTCCTAAAGGATTCTTTTAGCTTAAGTTCGATGCTTGCTATTTCTCTGACCAGTGTCTCCCTGCGCATTTCTGATATATTGACCTCTTTTAGCCGCTCTGTTATTCTTTTCCGTCGCCTGTAAAGGGAGCGCCTGTCTCTCTCTATTTTACATCTACTCCTCCTTTTTCTTAGAGGAATAAGCCTTGTGCATACATCGAGTGCCACCGAGTTAATCTGTTCTAGGCATAAGTTTGGGTCTGTGTTGCTTAGTATATCTTCCCAGCTTATATCGGTTAGGACTTGGTTTACTTGGTCCCACTTTATGTTTTTGTTATTGAAGTTGAATTTGGTGAATGCTCCCTCGTGACTAGTCTCATTTTGTCGGTCTGGGGCTCCACGCATACATGTCTGAACCTCAATTATGTTGTGATCTGAGTATATTGTTTTTGATATGGTGACATTTCTTATCAGATCATCATTGTTAGTGAAGATGAGGTCTAGTGTATTCTCCAGTCTAGTAGGCTCTATTATTTGCTGGTTTAAATTGAATTTTGTGCAGAGATTTAAAAGCTCGTGTGAGTGTGAGTTTTCATCAGAGCTGCCTCCTGGTGTTATTACTGCAACAATATTATTTGCTATATTCCTCCATTTTAGGTGCCTTAAGTTGAAATCCCCCAGGAGCAAGATGTTGGGTGCAGGAGCTGGAAGATTTTCCAGACAGTGGTCAATTTTTAACAGCTGTTCCTGGAATTGCTGGGATGTTGCATCCGGAGGCTTGTAGACTACCACAATGACTAGGTTTTGGTTCTCGACCTTTACTGCTAAAACTTCCACTACGTCATTTGAGGCATTAAGCAGTTCTGTGCAAACAAGTGACTCTGCAATGTACAGGCCAACCCCCCCCTTTTGCCTGTTCACTCTGTCACATCTGTATAGGTTGTAACCTGGGATCCATATTTCGTTGTCCAAGTGATCCTTTATGTGGGTCTCAGTGAAAGCCGCGAACATTGCCTTTGCCTCTGCAAGCAGTCCACGGATGAAAGGTATTTTGTTGTTTATTGCTGGCTTTAGACCCTGTATATTTGCAAAGAAGAATGTTATCGGACTGGTGGTATTGTTGGTACTGGGGGGGGATTTTTTTTCCGGCATTAGTATCTGTATCTGTTGGTTTGGAGTGGAGGCCATCGACTGTGGTTCCACTCCAGGAATGACTGGATTTGGTGTACGATTTCTGCCATTTCCTGCCAGTTTTTTTTCCTTCCTGGCACTAAAAAACCTCTCCCTCTTGAGTGGCTGTGGCTACCCAGGTTTTCCCATGGCCTGGATGTTTTGTATCTTTTTGTCCCCTTTAGATGGTATGCCTGGCAATTTAAGTTATAGCACAGTCTTTCCTGTACTGAAGAGGTACACATTTCAGGGTGAAAAAGCTTACAGGAAGGGAGTTTGCATTTTCCTGTTGTCATATGGGCATGACATTTTCTAGGGTGGTCATAGTTGCATGTCCCATCTGTTTTTCCAGATTTCCCATGCCAGCAGATACCAAGTGCATAGTATGTGCACAGGCTTGGTTTCCGTTTGCCTTGGGTTTCTGTGACTGTATTCCCTGTTGGTGCATGTTTCCCTGTCTTATTCCTATCCTCCTTAGCACCAACAATGGAGCTCCCACCAGTTGTTTTTGGTAATTTATCCTCACTATTGCTATTGGAGTCCTCTTGTTTGCTATTTCCTGCGGTATTTCTGGTTTGCAATATTGGTTTTATCTTATCTTTGACTACACTTGTTTCCCTACTATGGCTCCTGTCCTCTATGAGGTCATTTATATGTATTCCTTCCTGCGTATAATTCCCGACTACCTGGACAAAATCTCCAGCTTCACCATTACTGTCTCCCAGGACAATATCTCCAACTTCACCATTTCTGTCTCCCAGGACAGCACCTCCAGCTTCACCATTACTGTCTCCCAGGACAGCACTATCAGCCCCACATTTACTGACTACCAGGACATCACCTCCAGCCTTACAGTTTGTGACTACATGGCCAGTATCAAGGGCAGTACCATTCAGCCCGGACTTTTTATGTTCCCATCTGTTGTAGAAAGCTTCCAGGTTTTCTATGAAAGCAGCTTTGATGTTATCCTCTTTTAATACCCTTGTGATTTTAGTCCACAGATTTTCCTCATTTGGGCATACCCAAAAACACTTCTCTGTTTTAATACTGCTTGTAGCTAGTTCTGGGATATCTGCACAAGGGGCGTGACACCAATTTCCACAAAAATGACAATTTATCCATGTGGTAGCCCGTTTGTTTGACTGACCACAGACTACACACAGCTTCATAATGATTTGAATGGTTGATTTACTGCAAGTCTACTAGCAACCTCTTGAATATTATATTAATAACCTTAAATGAAGCTCTAGCTATTTGTATTTCTGTTTCTAACTCTTTTTGTATATTGGACAGCTTACCGTCACGTTCCTGATTTTTAATGTTTGTGTTTATAAGGGCGCCTACAAACCCATCCGTTTACAGTCTGCTTTATTGTCCAACGAAACTGTTTGAAACCAGTCCCGGGTTCGGACCAGTCAAGGGTTCGGACCAGTCGATCTGCTCTGATCAGTGGGTCACTTATTTAAAACATACTGGTCGGTGATTTGAGCTAACACATGAAGGATCTACTGGAAATTATCTACCCGAGTAATATGTGATTTGACTGATACAAAAGTATAACTTGCGTGTTGAAGAGCCGGTGATATCTGGCAGCTCCTACAATGACGTACAGTCGACCTCTTTGTTTATCAATCGCTGTATCTGGCTTTTCTATTTTTGTTTTTCCGTCTCCACCACAATAAATGCTATATTATCACTATAGTTGACTGGTGCAAATTTTGGAGGAAGGACGCTTTTTCTGTAGTAATAATTGCTTCTCGTTGTGTATATTGCGACCGCTGGTAACTACAGGTTATATGAAATTCACAGTAAAGTCTCGTATTTCAAGAAAAAGAAACTAATGAAAGTCACTCCACTCCACTAAGTACCATTATAATACTGGTTAGTTGCTACTACAACACTGTATTCTGCTATTCACTGGTATCACTAGATTATATGCGAGTACACTAGCAGGCCAGGAAGATTATTAAAAACAGCTGACCTGTGGTAAGTTTCTGGCGACTTCTGGCACCTGCCTCTATAGGCTTATCACTTCATTTACAAATTCACCTGTTTTCAAATGACACTTTAGCCTTTATCATCAATATACTAGGGAGCCACTGTAGTATACACTATACACTATGTATACTCAATGCTTTCAGGGAGACTTTCTTTCCTCTGACACAACGTTCAATTATTATTATTTTTTTCACACGGGAAACAGGCCTATGATTCCCCTCTGGCAGTAAACTCTGCTAGGTAATGCACACTAATTCTCCTTTTTTGACTCAGTATATAATGTTTTCCGCCCAAGATTGGTTCCAGGCGCTAGAGGGATGTATCGTATAGGATTGATGACACAAATTAAAGTTCTAGCACGTAAGAGCGACCGTGAAAACACCAGAAAGCCGGGAGCACAACAAGGCACGCTGACGGTAACTAAAGCAGCTGGAACCAGCTGTTAGAAAACCCGGAGGACACCTTTACAAGAATTGTGGATTAGAGCAAAGAATTCGTATAACAGCTGTAAAATAATGAGGGCCAAAGGTTTTATGACATTTGCACTGAGACTTCCTGTTAGCATTCAAATAAATTCCAAACATGTATTTTCTACCCAAAACCCATAAGATGAAACTGGGGGCCGTGCAGCACCGCCCCGCACTCCCGGGGCCGTGCAGCACCGCCCCGCACTCCCGGGGCCGTGCAGCACCGCCCCGCACTCCCGGGGCCGTGCAGCACCGCCCCGCACTCCCGGGGCCGTGCAGCACCGCCCCGCACTCCCGGGGCCGTGCAGCACCGCCCCGCACTCCCGGGGCCGTGCAGCACCGCCCCGCACTCCCGGGGCCGTGCAGCACCGCCCCGCACTCCCGGGGCCGTGCAGCACCGCCCCGCACTCCCGGGGCCGTGCAGCACCGCCCCGCACTCCCGGGGCCGTGCAGCACCGCCCCGCACTCCCGGGGCCGTGCAGCACCGCCCCGCACTCCCGGGGCCGTGCAGCACCGCCCCGCACTCCCGGGGCCGTGCAGCACCGCCCCGCACTCCCGGGGCCGTGCAGCACCGCCCCGCACTCCCGGGGCCGTGCAGCACCGCCCCGCACTCCCGGGGCCGTGCAGCACCGCCCCGCACTCCCGGGGCCGTGCAGCACCGCCCCGCACTCCCGGGGCCGTGCAGCACCGCCCCGCACTCCCGGGGCCGTGCAGCACCGCCCCGCACTCCCGGGGCCGTGCAGCACCGCCCCGCACTCCCGGGGCCGTGCAGCACCGCCCCGCACTCCCGGGGCCGTGCAGCACCGCCCCGCACTCCCGGGGCCGTGCAGCACCGCCCCGCACTCCCGGGGCCGTGCAGCACCGCCCCGCACTCCCGGGGCCGTGCAGCACCGCCCCGCACTCCCGGGGCCGTGCAGCACCGGCCCGCACTCCCGGGGCCGTGCCGCCCCGCCCCGCACTCCCGGGGCCGTGCAGCCCCGCCCCGCACGCCCGGGGCCGTGCAGCACCGCCCCGCACTCCCGGGGCCGTGCAGCACCGCCCCGCACTCCCGGGGCCGTGCAGCACCGCCCCGCACTCCCGGGGCCGTGCAGCACCGCCCCGCACTCCCGGGGCCGTGCAGCACCGCCCCGCACTCCCGGGGCCGTGCAGCACCGCCCCGCACTCCCGGGGCCGTGCAGCACCGCCCCGCACTCCCGGGGCCGTGCAGCACCGCCCCGCACTCCCGGGGCCGTGCAGCACCGCCCCGCACTCCCGGGGCCGTGCAGCACCGCCCCGCACTCCCGGGGCCGTGCAGCACCGCCCCGCACTCCCGGGGCCGTGCAGCACCGCCCCGCACTCCCGGGGCCGTGCAGCACCGCCCCGCACTCTCGGGCCGTTCAGCACCGACTCCCATTTGATAAAATGATGACAGCACTCTTGATGCTGTTACTGAAACTACCCGACAGACTACACATTTCCTAACAGTACTAGAAGCAAAGGTAAAACTCGGGACGGCACCGAGGGACTTTAGATTAGTCTAGATATTGAATCACTATACACATCGATTCCCCAAGAAACTGCAAAGGCAGTCGCTGATTTCTATGAGGAAAAACAAAAGAATTATGGAACCTGGGCATAAGAAAACCAAGAAAAGATCTAGTAAGGAGATGCATACTCCACATCATGGAAGACACCATACTAAAATTTGACGGCAAAACGTACAGACAGAAAACAGGAACAGCTATAGTGGCCTCAGCATGGCAGGGGCCTAAATCTTCGTCCACTGCAAACTAGAACTCGACAAATGAGCAGACCCCACACCATTACTAAACATTTATTGACAATATATTCTGCATCATAGGAGGGGATGAGAAAATAGAACTGGTCAGCCACAGCACCGTGTCTTCCTTTGCAGATGACACCCGAATCTGCATGACAGTGTCTTCCATTGCAGACACTGCAAGGCTCCAGGCGGACATCAACCAAATCTTTCAGTGGGCTGCAGAAAACAATATGAAGTTCAACGATGAGAAATTTCAATTACTCAGATATGGTAAACATGAGGAAATTAAATCTTCATCAGAGTACAAAACAAATTCTGGCCACAAAATAGAGCGAAACACCAACGTCAAAGACCTGGGAGTGATTATGTCGGAGGATCTCACCTTCAAGGACCATAACATTGTATCAATCGCATCTGCTAGAAAAATGACAGGATGGATAATGAGAACCTTCAAAACTAGGGAGGCCAAGCCCATGATGACACTCTTCAGGTCACTTGTTCTATCTAGGCTGGAATATTGCTGCACTCTAACAGCACCTTTCAAGGCAGGTGAAATTGCCGACCTAGAAAATGTACAGAGAACTTTCACGGCGCGCATAACGGAGATAAAACACCTCAATTACTGGGAGCGCTTGAGGTTTCTAAACCTGTATTCCCTGGAACGCAGGAGGGAGAGATACATGATTATATACACCTGGAAAATCCTAGAGGGACTAGTACCGAACTTGCACACGAAAATCACTCACTACGAAAGCAAAAGACTTGGCAGACGATGCACCATCCCCCCAATGAAAAGCAGGGGTGTCACTAGCACGTTAAGAGACCATACAATAAGTGTCAGGGGACCGAGACTGTTCAACTGCCTCCCAGCACACATAAGGGGGATTACCAACAGACCCCTGGCAGTCTTCAAGCTGGCACTGGACAAGCACCTAAAGTCAGTTCCTGATCAGCCGGGCTGTGGCTCGTACGTTGGTTTGCGTGCAGCCAGCAGCAACAGCCTGGTTGATCAGGCGCTGATCCACCAGGAGGCCTGGTCACAGACCGGGCCGCGGGGGCGTTGACCCCCGAAACTCTCTCCAGGTAAACTCCAGGTAATGGGCAAACAAGCCCCACCCATCTCAGATTCACCTCTGAACACCATACCAATGAACTACCATTTTTGGACAGTGGTATAACGAGAGGAAACTACACAGTCGCACCTATTACAAGCCAGGGAATGCCCACCAGTATCTCCACTGGTCCTCCTCTCACCCGAAAACCTTGACAGTCACTTCCCCTTTGCTCTTAGGATCAAGAGAATATGCAGTGACGACGACCACTTCGACAAAGCACTGAAGGAGATGTGGGACTTCAGGGACAGGATATCCGGACAACTGCCTCCTGCAAGCATAAGAAAAGGTGCAGGGCTTTGAACGAAGACATCTTCTGGAACCCAAAACAAGACCCTGAGACGACCGGCTAATACTACCAACACTAAGCCAGCAGTTCTCGAAAGACTCCGGGAATGAATTAAAAACTATGGCAGTGGATGGATGAATTCACTGTAGCTTCCTTGTCAAGACATCTTCACAAACAACCACGGATGCTGGCCTGGAGGAAAGACAGTTCGTACAAGGACAAGTTGATGAGAGCCGAATTTCCCAAGAAACAAGCATAATGAAATTATCCTCAAAGTGGATAGAGCGCAGGCACACAACCTAAAAACCAACTGATAAGAAGTATGTAAAGAATTGCAACAAAAGTTAAGAAATTAACAGCGTCAATGGATATTACAAGAAACCATATTATAACACTAACTATAATAACCTACAGAACTACAAATACAACTGATAATTATAACTAGGAAACCACAGCAGACATCCTTACCAGTGGAACGGGGAGAAGCTACCAAACAAATTACCGAAACTACAAGACACGGTAGATGGTTATTTCAGAAGTTACTCTGAAATGGGGAGAAATTTGTTCTAAAGGCCTGTCTTTCGTTCCAGCCTCCCCCCCCCCCTACACAGACTATGGAGAACAGAATAGACCCCTAACAAACTTAAAAAAAGCAAGTAAACAGACTTTGAAAGAGCCTTCATAACAGACATGACGGGAGAAGGAGAAACTTAAATACATGAAAAATACATGAAACCACCGAGGGAGGAGACCGAACCAGGTATGAAGCTCACAGGACTTCGGAATAAGATCAACGAGATTAAACAAGCATTAGAGACTAAGAAACCGATGAGATACAGACCGAACTTGAAAGCAAAAGAGCCAGCCTGAGCATCAAACTGTATTAAAGCATGAAATAAATGTGAATAGAGAAACCTAGAGCTAACAGAACCAGAGAACACTTCAAGAGATCAAGAATAAAAGTAAAGAACTGATTATAGGCTTGTACAACAACGGGGGAGAAAAAAGTAATGAGAGTAGCACTCAGATTCATTACTTAGCTTTAGGTGTAAGATCTCTAATATGTATTTTCTCCATAAGACACATGGAAATGGACACATCCAAAACGAGACCGGTACTATCCGGTTGTGCGGCACCAACAAGACCAGTGGACAAGCTGATGACAGCCTTGCTGATGCCATCACTGGATCTCCAAGGCCAATGGTATTGACGATTGGACAGACTTTAAATTACTTACAATTTACAACAAACATTGTCCTATAAAAACGAAACGGATCACAGATAAACAGTTTGGTTGCCCATGGCTAACCAGCAACATTCTGAAATCCATTGATAAACACAAATATGAAAAGCAATATAGACAGGGCTTAATACACAAAGATATTCTTAAACACTATTCATCAGTCCTCACCAAATAAAAGCCAAACTGAACTACTGCAGCAGATTCACTGACACAAGAGATATAAAAAGAGACCTGGAAAACACTGATTCTGGGGACCCACAAACTGAAAAAAAAGCAAGAATATTGTTCTAACTAAACCTCATGAAACACCACTGCATCCCACTGATACAGCTAACAAGATAAAAGACTTCTTCTCAACCATAGGATCTAATCTTGCCAGTAAAATCCCATGTACCAATGCCCATGCCAGGGACTACCTAGATGGGAATTTCCCAAATTCCTTCTATCTTGTACCAACTGAGCCCACGGAAGTCACCGAGATTATGAAGTCACTTAAAAATAACTGGGAATCTGTCATGTCCCACCATTATTGTACCAGCGAGCGGCCCATGCTATTTCATTACTTTTTAACAAGTCACTAGAAATTAGCACTTTCCCGAAACTACTCAATACAGCAAGAGTTACACCAATACATAAAGGTGGTGACCCTACAGATGTAAACTATAGGCCAATATCAAACTCACCATTGTTACCCAAAATCTTCGAGAAACTCGTGCACAGAAGACTATTCATTTATAACGGCACAAAACATACTCAACCCCTGCCAATATGGATTCAGGAAAAATAAAAGCACTAATGATGCAATTGTAAAAATGCTAGATCTGCTTTACACACCATTGAAAAATAAGGAATATCTGCTAGGAATTTTTATTGACCTAAGAAAAGCGTTTGACAGTTGACCACGGCATCCTACTCCACAAACTTTACCACTATGGTATGAGAAGTCATGCGCTTGCATATTTCAAATCCTACCTTTCTAATAGGTATCAGTATGTCACCATTAAAGACACAGCATCAACAACACCGCCACTTGATACTGGAGTTCCGCAGGAAGTGTCCTTGGTTCCCTGCTCTTCCTCATTTACATCAATGATCTTCCAAGCGTATCCCAACACCTGAAACCCATTCTCTTTGCTGATGACACTACTTACGTCATCTCCCACCCTAATCTTGCAACCCTCAAAACCATTGTTAACGAGGAGCTGCTCAAAATATCGACTTGGATAACAGCCAATAATCTTACACTTAACACTGACAAAACCTACTATATTATGTTTGGTAGCAGAGCAGGTGCTGCGCAACTTAACATTAAGATCGACAACACTAATTGCTAGACATGAGGGCAAATTCCTAGGCCTATACCTCAACATGAATTTCAGCACCCATATCCAACAAAAAAAAGTATCCAAAACAGTTGGGATCCTCTCCAAGATACGATACTATGTGCCACAAAATGCCATTTTCTCACTATCATTCACTCGTTTCTCCATATCTCGCCTATACTATTTGTGTTTGGGGGATCAACTGCAGCAACACCTAGAGCCAATAATAACCCAACAAAAAGCCGCAGTAAAAATAACCACTAAATCCCATCCCTAGCAACACCTCCCCACTCTTCATAGATCTAAACCTGCTCCCTGTTCAGAACATTTACACTTACTACTGTGCAACCCATATCTACAGGACTTCAAATTCCAATATTAACCTCGACCTAAAACGCTTTCTTGATAGTTGTGACAGGACCCACAGGCATAACACCAGACACGAACATCTGACATTCCCAGTGTCAGACTAAACCTTTACAAAAATTCCATGTATGTCTAAGGCCCTAAAATCTGGAATACCCTACCTGAAAACTAGAATGGCAGACATTCATCACCTTCAAAACTACAGTTAGAAAGCATCTTATCTCCCTGATACACCCCGTCAACTACATGAAAACCACCTGGTGGTTCACATTTACACTCACCCACTTGACTATAAACACAAATACGAATATTAATCTTAAAATAATGAATCCTAACTAGTTATAAGTTTGCCCATGATACTCCAATATAGAAACTATGTATTGTGCCAAAACAAAACCATTCACATTGCTAAACTCACGAACTAGTACTTAGTCATGTAGCCATACCAACTTTCTCCATAATTTGTAATAATTTAGAGTTAATAATCTAAGTCAGCCCGAAATGCCTAGCCATGCTAGGTGTCCTAGTGACCCCCTCTGTAATTAGTATTTTATTACATGCAAACCACACAATAACCAAAGTCTGTAAACCCCACATTGTAATCCTTAGAGAATAAACTATCGATTGATAGGTTAAGGTCTTAGGTCTACATTAATCATCTACAGTTGCCTCAATAGTCCTAATATTAGTTCACTAACAGCATAAACTACCTACCTCTTCCGTGAAGGGTAAATTATCAATTAAAATGTACCTTCCCACCACCTTCGCCAACCTGGGCGTGTGTGTGTGTTTTGGGTGGGTGTAAGGACCTTCCCCCCCAACCCAGCTGTTACATCCGTGACATGTTGGGATCTCCGTAGGACGTATCTGCCCTGTGGAACTTTTTAGGACCGAACGAGTTCCCACAATACCCATAAATTACACAACACAGGGCAACATGGGTTTAGAGCCGGTCACTCCTGCCTGTCCCAATTACTGGACCATTATTACAAGGTCCTGGATGCTGTAGAGCAGCGGCTTTTAACCTGGGGGTTGCGACTCCCTGAGGGGTCGTTTGGAGTTTCTCGAGGAGTCACAAAGGGTTCCGGAGAACAAAATTGATTTTCATACATTTGAACTGGTGGTAGGTTGGTAGACAGCAACCACCCAGGGAAGTGCTACCGTCCTGCCAGATGACTGTGAAACAAACCTGTAACTGTTTTGCATGATGGTAGGATTGCTGGTTTCTTTTTCTGTCTCACAAATCACAAACACGCTAGATAACAGGGATATCTTGCTACTCCTACTTACACTTTGGTCACACTTCACAGACATGCACATGCATATATATATATACATACATCTAGGTTTTTCTCCTTTTTCTAAATAGCTCTTGTTCTTTATTTCTTCTATTGTCCATGGGGAAGTGGAAAAGAATCTTTCCTCCATAAGCCATGCGTGTCGTATGAGGCGACTAAAATGCCGGGAGCAATGGGCTAGTAACCCCTTCTCCTGTAGACACTTACTAAAAAAGAGAAGAAAAACTTTATAAAACTGGGATGCTTAAATGTGCGTGGATGTAGTGCGGATGACAAGAAACAGATGATTGCTGATGTTATGAATGAAAAGAAGTTGGATGTCCTGGTCCTAAGCGAAACAAAGCTGAAGGGGGTAGGAGAGTTTCAGTGGGGGGAAATAAATGGGATTAAATCTGGAGTATCAGAGTTAGAGCAAAGGAAGGGGTAGCAGTAATGTTAAATGATCAGTTATGGAAGGAGAAAAGAGAATATGAATGTGTAAATTCAAGAATTATGTGGATTAAAGTAAAGGTTGGATGCGAGAAGTGGGTCATAATAAGCGTGTATGCACCTGGAGAAGAGAGGAATGCAGAGAGAGAGAGATTTTGGGAGATGTTAAGTGAATGTATAGGAGCCTTTGAACCAAGTGAGAGAGTAATTGTGGTAGGGGACCTGAATGCTAAAGTAGGAGAAACTTTTAGAGGGTGTGGTAGGTAAGTTTGGGGTGCCAGGTGTAAATGATAATGAGAGCCCTTTGATTGAACTTTGTATAGAAAGGGGTTTAGTTATAGGTAATACATATTTTAAGAAAAAGAGGATAAATAAGTATACAAGATATGATGTAGGGCGAAATGACAGTAGTTTGTTGGATTATGTATTGGTAGATAAAAGACTGTTGAGTAGACTTCAGGATGTACATGTTTATAGAGGGGCCACAGATATATCAGATCACTTTCTAGTTGTAGCTACACTGAGAGTAAAAGGTAGATGGGATACAAGGAGAATAGAAGCATCAGGGAAGAGAGAGGTGAAGGTTTATAAACTAAAAGAGGAGGCAGTTAGGGTAAGATATAAACAGCTATTGGAGGATAGATGGGCTAATGAGAGCATAGGCAATGGGGTCGAAGAGGTATGGGGTAGGTATAAAAATGTAGTGTTAGAGTGTTCAGCAGAAGTTTGTGGTTACAGGAAAGTGGGTGCGGGAGGGAAGAGGAGCGATTGGTGGAATGATGATGTAAAGAGAGTGTAAGGGAGAAAAAGTTAGCATATGAGAAGTTTTTACAAAGTAGAAGTGATGCAAGGAGGGAAGAGTATATGGAGAAAAAGAGAGGTTAAGAGAGTGGTGAAGCAATGTAAAAAGAGAGCAAATGAGAGAGTGGGTGAGATGTTATCAACAAATTTTGTTGAAAATAAGAAAAAGTTTTGGAGTGAGATTAACAAGTTAAGAAAGCCTAGAGAACAAATGGATGTCAGTTAAAAATAGGAGAGGAGAGTTATTAAATGGAGAGTTAGAGGTATTGGGAAGATGGAGGGAATATTTTGAGGAATTGTTAAATGTTGATGAAGATAGGGAAGCTGTGATTTCGTGTATAGGACAAGGAGGAATAACATCTTGTAGGAGTGAGGAAGAGCCAGTTGCGAGTGTGGGGGAAGTTCATGAGGCAGTAGGTAAAATGAAAGGGGGTAAGGCAGCCGGGATTGATGGGATAAAGATAGAAATGTCAAAAAGCAGGTGGGGATATAGTTTTGGAGTGGTTGGTGCAATTATTTAATAAATGTATGGAAGAGGGTAAGGTACCTAGGGATTGGCAGAGAGCATGCATAGTTCCTTTGTATAAAGGCAAAGGGGATAAAAGAGTGCAAAAATTATAGGGGGATAAGTCTGCTGAGTATACCTGGTAAAGTGTATGGTAGAGTTATTATTGAAAGAATTAAGAGTAAGACAGAGAATAGGATAGCAGATGAACAAGGAGGCTTTAGGAAAGGTAGGGGGTGTGTGGACCAGGTGTTTACAGTGAAACATATAAGTGAACAGTATTTAGATAAGGCTAAAGAGGTCTTTGTGGCATTTATGGATTTGGAAAAGGCGCATGACAGGGTGGATAGGGGGGCAATGTGGCAGATGTTGCAGGTGTATGGTGTAGGAGGTAGGTTACTGAAAGCAGTGAAGAGTTTTTACGAGGATAGTGAGGCTCAAGTTAGTGTATGTAGGAAAGAGGGAAATTATTTCCCAGTAAAAGTAGGCCTTAGACAAGGATGTGTGATGTCACCGTGGTTGTTTAATATATTTATAGATGGGGTTGTAAGAGAAGTAAATGCGAGGGTCTTGACAAGAGGCGTGGAGTTAAAAGATAAAGAATCGCACACAAAGTGGGAGTTGTCACAGCTGCTCTTTGCTGATGACACTGTGCTCTTGGGAGATTCTGAAGAGAAGTTGCAGAGATTGGTGGATGAATTTGGTAGGGTGTGCAAAAGAAGAAAATTAAAGGTGAATACAGGAAAGAGTAAGGTTATGAGGATAACAAAAAGATTAGGTGAAAGATTGAATATCAGATTGGAGGGAGAGTGTATGGAGGAGGTGAATGTATTCAGGTATTTGGGAGTGGACGTGTCAGCGGATGGGTCTATGAAAGACGAGGTGAATCATAGAATTGATGAGGGAAAAAGAGTGAGTGGTGCACTTAGGAGTCTGTGGAGACAAAGAACTTTGTCCTTGGAGGCAAAGAGGGGAATGTATGAGAGTATAGTTTTACCAACGCTCTTATATGGGTGTGAAGCATGGGTGATGAATGTTGCAGCGAGGAGAAGGCTAGAGGCAGTGGAGATGTCATGTCTGAGGGCAATGTGTGGTGTGAATATAATGCAGAGAATTCGTAGTTTGGAAGTTAGGAGGAGGTGCGGGATTACCAAAACTGTTGTCCAGAGGGCTGAGGAAGGGTTGTTGAGGTGGTTCGGACATGTAGAGAGAATGGAGCGAAACAGAATGACTTCAAGAGTGTATCAGTCTGTAGTGGAAGGAAGGCGGGGTAGGGGTCGGCCTAGGAAAGGTTGGAGAGGGGGTAAAGGAGGTTTTGTGTGCGAGGGGCTTGGACTTCCAGCAGGTATGCGTGAGCGTGTTTGATAGGAGTGAATGGAGACAAATGGTTTTTAATACTTGATGTGCTGTTGGAGTGTGAGCAAAGTAACATTTATGAAGGGGTTCAGGGAAACCGGCAGGCCGGACTCGAGTCCTGGAGATGGGAAGTACAGTGCCTGCACTCTGAAGGAGGGGTGTTAATGTTGCAGTTTAAAAACTGTAGTGTAAAGCACCCTTCTGGCAAGACAGTGATGGAGTGAATGATGGTGAAAGTTTTTCTTTTTCGGGCCACCCTGCCTTGGTGGGAATCGGCCAGTGTGATAAAAAAAAAAATTGAACTGGTGCTGGTAGTAGGTCGATACACAGCAACCACCCAGGGAAGTACTACGGTCCTACCAAGCGAGTGAAAAGCCTGTAATTGTTCTGCCATGATGGTAGGAATGCAGGTGTGGAGAAATTTTCTCCAGGAGGGGGGTATCAGCCCCCTTCAGCCCCCTTCAGCCCTCTCAGCCCTGAGGGGCCACTCAGAAGGGGCGAGCGTCTTGTTTACTGCTAGAGTGAGTAATTGATCACAGATGCCGTATGCGTGGTCAAATGACCTCTGCTCCTTGCAGCGGTGTTGCAACGTGTATTTTTATAAGAGACAGTACATCTCTTACTTAGCAGGACAATTAAGGAAAATCCTGCTCCCACTTTATTACCATAGTAAAACTAGTGTACATTGTTGTCTATGATTAAGACAGCAAGAAACGAACATTCTGCTTTGCTTCATCGAGGTGACAAGGATGCAAGGTACTAGGTCAGCGTTTTTTTTTGTGTATTAGGGCAGTGACGGCATGGAGCGGTGTGACGACGTCAGATTACTTTTGACTCTAGAGAGTGTCACACTGACGCCAGGATAACCAACAAAGAACACTGATCTGTGCGTTAGTGTGAATAAAGTGTCTCGCAAAACACGATAAACATAAGAGAGGTGTGATCAGCTTCTCTTGTGATACATTGTGAACAATAAAGACAAATCTTGTTGAACATAGTGTACCAGTGTGCGTTTCCTAGACAATGGAAGACGTGGACATCCAAGGACACTTCAGCTTCTATCAAGTCACCGATATCTGTCGAAGGTGTTGAGAACACCATAGCTCACGTTACAAAGAGCAAGGTATGTTACGAATTTCTTGTAGATCGGGGGATTGCGCAATTCTTGAGTCACAAGGAGTTTGTAATCAACCTATAATCGGGAGTAAGGTGTGGACTTTTGAGTCCAAACAAGTAAGTATTCGTCAGCCATCATCGAATGAAATATGCTGACATAACACCCCCTAGGGTTAATTTATACTTACAAATTGTATCTGTTGACAGCCCACTGTTGTGATGGTTTCGACAGCTTCTAGACCTCGTCTGCAGGGGAGGCTGTGTAGACGATTTGCTGTCATTTATCAGCTAAGTGTTTATATTTATAATAAACACAGCAGGTAAGGCCAAAAATCTCAACAGCAGGTGTATCTCAAACATTCAAGGTTGCAGGCACGTCTTGCTACTTACACTTAGGTCACACTACACATGCATGTGCAAACACGCAAACACACACGCAAACACGCACACGCAAGCGCGCGCTCACACACACACACACACACACACACACACACACACACACACACACACACACGTACGTCTCTGCATTTTCTCCTATTTAATTACTACTAGTTTATTTCCTCTCATCTCCATTTGGAAGTGCAACAGAATTCTTCCTCCATAAGCCGTACGTGCCGTAAGAGGCGACTAAAACGTCAGGAGCAATGGGCTAGTGACCCCTTCTCCTGTATAAAGTGCTGAAGACAGGAAAAACACTAAAACTGGGATGTTTGAATGTGCGTGGATGTAGTACAGATGAGAGAAATGATTAATTAAAAAGTTGGATGTCCTAGCTCTAAGGAAAACAAAGTTAAAAGGGGGTAGGGGAGTTTGTGGGGAGAAATAAATGGGATTAAGTCAGGAGCATCAGAGTTACACCTAAGGAAGGGGTAGCAATAATGTTGAAGGATTAGTTATGGTGAGAGAAGGGGGGAATATAAATGTATAAATTCATGAATTGTGTATTAAAATAAGGGTAGAATACAAAAGTGGGTCATAAGTGTGTATGCACCTGGAGAAGAGTGTAGAGATGTTAAGTGTAGGAACTTTTGAACCAAGTGAGAAGATAATTCTGGTAGGGGACCTAAATGCACATCTCTAACACACTGGCGATCTCAATCGTATTTGCAGCATCAGGAACAAGAAACTCCAGCCTAGACGTAACATCTCTATTCACCAAAGTACCTACTAAACAAGCCATCTGTCTCTTGCGCAGGAAAATTGACGATTCACTGTCTTCCTATTCCAGCCAGCGATTTCATCGACCTTGTTGAACTATGATGACCGAGTTTCTTTCGAAATTACCCCTTTCAACATACTTTTGGACTACCCATGGGTTCGCCACTTAAGTGCTGTACTGGCGAACCTATACATGGAACATCTGAAAGCCGAGCACTCAGAATCTGCAGCAATGAGTTACTCGAGGAAGAATGCTCTAATTGAACAAGTATTTTCTAAACTTCACTTTCCTCTTCACTTTATTAGACTGCAGACGCTGGGCATTAAACATTTTTAACGCACCCAGAGAAGACTGCCGAGGAGATGCAGTCCTCTTCAACTACTGTCAAACATGTTTCCAACATCTTTTCCAATATCTCATTCCAAGTATCTGCATCCACATCCACCACCATCAAGGACATTACCAGTAATAGACAGGACAAGCCTCATCTGAAGGGGTATACACAATCTCGGGTAATGACTGCAGCAAATTATACATGGGTGAAACATCCAGACGCCTCCAAACACGTATTTCAGAACACCAGTACGCAGGCAGATCTGACGATTCAAGGAATGCCTGTGTTCACAGAAATTCACACAACCATTTAATCAACTACAGAAATGAAAGACTTATTGCCAAAGATAGAGGAATTAGATACAAGAGTCTGCAAGCTGCCGCCGTCGAGTGAAGACGTCTGCGTTCCTGCTCTGAGCACTGAGACCCAAGTTTTTTCTTGGGTTATCCCGAGTAATTCTTGACCAGAGCCGAGAGGAAAACTTGCTTGCACTCCGAGTACCATCCCTTCAAGAAGGTAAGGCGTTGACTTGCTTATTTCCCCCCTCTCCTCCCTATCCCCTCATTCTTTCCCTTCCTCCTCTCACCCAAACATTTACACTAGCCCCCACACAAACACTGCTATCCTTCTGAAGGCGAAGTTGCCTAAAAAGGGCCAAAAGGCATTTTGAACATCTGTGAGGGAAAAGTTCAGTAGATAGGAGTAGCAATATAGTAACAATAGTTTCATTACCGGCTACTAGTTAAGGTAGGGCAAGTCATGCTCCCATTTTTCCCCACCTTCTCTCCCCCACCCCTAAAGTGATAGTTTGATTGCCGGCTGCTTGTTAACGTAGGGTCAGTCTAGCTCCCGCTATCCCTTCCCCTCCCTCTCCCCCCCCCCTCGAAAGGTGACGTATGGGGCTCTGGTCAAACAGTAAATCACTCGACTCGCAGCTCCCAACAGTACTCTTGGACGACTGTGAGGGTCACCTGTCAATCAACGAGAAGAACAGAAGGAATAACGTCCAGAGACTTCCCCATTTTGTATTGAACTACCTGTGCACCTGTATGAAATTGCAGGACGTAACCCCACATAACTGCAGCGGTAAAGAACCTGCTTTCCTGTCATCGGGAGAGATTACTCACTGGTATACTGTGAAGAACTAGCCAGTGGATGGTCACCAACACCTGCGACCCCCCCCCACCCCATCATCAGCAATGGCTACGATTTCAACAACTGTCACCAACACCAGACACCTAAGTTTTAAATTAGCGTTGAATTCAGTTATTTATATTTCATTTTCTTTAATGTAGGATTAATATTTCATATTTAAGTGTTTTACATTTTATATTTTCTATATAATAAAGTGTTAATGTTTGTCTGTTATTATTTTTTTCTATTCACTAATTTTCCTGAGGAGTAGCCAGCCTGGGTAATACTGTCTGAAGTTGTTATAGGGCTGAGTAAGCCTTCACAAGTGGCGACCTTGCCAGGATCAACTCTACTGAATCAAAATTCAACTCCATCTCGAATCTACCATTGGAACTTCAACGCTGCATACCACAGACGGTTACCACCAGCCATGAGTAATCATTCTCTATGGTAGGACTACGGTACAGGTATTTAAAAGATTTGGTGATTTTTATAGTCTCAATTTATTTTAAGTCAAGTCAGGAAGAATATAATAGTTAATTCTGCCACCATTCTTGTGAGCTTGAAACACTTTGGAGGATTAGACTCTAGGGACCCGAGACTTTCCAGTGACAATTTGTTTCATTGAGCTCTTTATTATGTCATAGGGCACTCTTGATTTGTTGGCGAGAAGATTGGATGGTCAAGTGACCCCATTCTACTTACTGTTTGCTCGAAGCCGGCACAGAACCCTTCATTTTCGTTAATACATATTGTTTAATTGAAGCAGGGATCGAGCCCTCTTGGTTTATTTACAGTTTGAGTAGAGCAGGAATTGAACCCTCTGTTTTCTTTAATACCCATTTCATTTCCCCTGATAGTTTAAGTTATTCTTGCAAGTATGGATGAATACCAGTTTTGGATGAACACTGGAAGTAAGTTAGGAATAACAGAAAAATTTAGAATCTTTCATTAGTGCTAAGATCCAGGAAAGACTTGAAAGAGAGAAATGAGAGAGAAGAGAATAAGGAGAGAGAATTGAAAGAAGAGAAAAAGGAGAGAACCTTGAAAGACAGGAGAAAAAGGAGAGAGAGAATTGAGAGAGAAATCCGAGAAAGACAGAAAGAGCGAGAAGACCAAAAAGAGCGTGATAGACTTGATCGTGAGGAGAGAGCAAGAGTACGTGAGGAACAAGCTAAGATATGTGAGGAACAGGTTAAATTAAGAGAACTTGAGGAAAGAGCAAAGGACAGAGAATATGAGTTAAGAGAAAAGGATCGCGAGCTCGAACAAACTCGCCTTGAATTAGAGAAGTTAACTTTCTCACAACAGCAATTAGATGAAGGAGTAATGGAATATGTGCACTAGCTGCACGTTGTTCCAACACCTAATTTACCTTGCTTCCTAAGCCGGAAACTCCTTCCCGCAGAAACAAGATACTCCACAATAGAAAAGGAATGTTTAGCCCTTGTGTGGGGTATCTCCAAACTTAAATTTTACTTGCTGGGAAAGGAATTCATTTTAGAAACGGACCACAAACCTTTGATATACCTAGAAACTTTTAAGGGAACCAACAGTCGCCTCTTGAGGTGGACATTGGCACTCCAGGCTTTTAAGTTCCATATTGTGTATATCAATGGTTCATCCAATTATTTCTCTGACTGGTTAAGTCGTGACAGTCAGTAGAAGATTTGTTGCCTTATGCGACTTCCACGTGTTAGAACTTTTTCCACGCCTATTCTTCTTATACTCCTTGACTAAGTCTTGGTATGGGGGAGTGTGAGGGAAAAGTTCAGTAGATAGGAGTAGCAATATAGTAACAAGTTTCATTACCGGCAACTAGTTAAAGTAGGGTAAGTCACGCTCCCGTTTTTTTCCCCCCTTTTCTCCCCGACCCCTAAAGTGATAGTTTGATTTCTGGCTGCTTGTTAACAGAGTCAGTCTAGCTCCCACTATCCCTTCCCCTCCCTCTTTCCCCACCCCCTCGAAAGGTGACGTATGGGGCTCTGGTCAAACAGTAAATCACTCGACTCGCAGCTCCCAACACTACCCTTGGATGACAGTGAGGGTCACCTGTCAATCAACGAGAAGAACAGAAGAAGGACTAACATCCAGAGACTTCCCCATTTTGTATTGAACTACCTGTGCACCTATATGAAATTGCAGGACATAACCCCACATCATTGCAGCGGTAAAGAACCTGCTTTCCTGTCATCGGGAGAGATTACTCGCTGGTATACTGTGAAGAACTAGCCAGTGGATGGTCACCAACACCTGTGACCCCCCACCCCCCACCCCATCAGCAACGGCTACGATTTCAACAACAGTGTCACCAACACCAGACACCCAAGTTTTAAATTAGCGTTGAATTCAGTAATTTATATTTCATTTTTCATTTTCTTTAATGTAGGATTAATATTTCATATTTAAGTGTTTTACATTTTATATTTTCTACAGAATAAAGTGTTTGTTTGTCTGTTATTTCTTTTTCTATTCACTAATTTTCCCAAGGAGCCAGCCTGGGTAATACTGTCTGAAGTTGTTACAGGGCTGAGTAAGCCTTCACAAGTGGCGACCTTGCCAGGATCAACTACTGAATCAAGATTCAACTCCATCTCGAATCTACCATTGGAACTTCAACGCCGCATACCACAGATGGTTACCACCAGCCATGAGTAATCATTCTCTATGGTAGGACTACGGAACAGGTATTTAAAAGATTTGGCGATTGTTATGGTCAATTTATTGCAAATCAAGTCAGGCAGGATATAATAGTTAATTCTGCCACCATTCTTGTGAGCTTTAAACACTTTGGAGGATTAGACTCTAGGGACCTGAGATTTTCCAGTGACAACTTGTTTCATTGAGCTCTTCATTATATCAAGGGAACTGTCATAAAAGACTCTCGATTTGTTGGTGAGAAGATTGGATGGTCAAGTGACCCCATTCTACTTACTGTTTGCTCGGAGCCGGCATAGAACCCTTCATTTTCGTTAATACATATTGTTTAATTGAAACAGGGATCGAGCCCTCTGGTTTATTTACAGTTTGAGCGGAGCAGGAATTGAACCCTCCGTTTTCTTTAATACCCGTTTCATTTCCCCTGATAGTTTAAGTTATTCTTGCAAGTATGGATGAATACCAGTTTTGGATGAACGCTGGAAGTAAGTTAGGAATAACAGGGAAAAATTTAGAATCTTTCATTAGTGCTAAGATCCAGGAAAGACTTAAAAGAGAATTGAGAGAAGAAAGACAGTTAGAAAGGGAAAGAGAAGAGAATAAGGAGAGAGAGTATTGAAAGAGAATAAGGAGGAAGAGAACCTTGAAAGACAGGAGAAAAAGGAGAGAGAGAATTGAGAGAGAAATCCGAGAAAGACAGTTAGAAAGAGCGAGAAGACCAAAAAGAGCGCGATAGACTTGATCGTGAGGAGAGAGCAAGAGTACGTGAGGAACAAGCTAAGATACGTGAGGAACAGGTTAAATTAAGGGAACTTGAGGAAAGAGTAAAGGACAGAATATGAGTTAAGAGAGAAAAGGATCGCGAGCTCGAACAAACTTGCCTTGAATTAGAGAATAAGAAGTTAACTTTCTCACAACAGCAATTAGATGAAGGAGTAATGGAACAACGTGCAGCTAGTGCACATATTCCAACAACTAATTTACCTCCCTTCACAGAGGGGGAAGACATAACACATTATCAGGTTTGAAAATACCGCTACCTTCTGTGAATGGCCTGCTGACACCTGGGCTACCAGGTTAGGAATGTTATTTTCTGGTACTGCTTTGAATATCTATGCAACTTTGTCGCAGGATATCATATGTAATTATAACCTACTAAAGAAGGCAATCCTTAAAGCATATCAAAAAACCACTAATTCTTACAGGAAAGATTTCAGGTATGCCACCTTACAGCCTGGCCAGAACTTTCAACAGTTACAGGTAACACTCTTTCGTTTGTTCGACTTTTGGATAGATAGTTCAGGAATTGATCACAGTTATGATTCTCTTAGAGACTTCATGGTTGCTGACAAGTTCCTGACAGCTCTTCCTCACCAAATACGAACATTCATCAGAGAACGTAACCTGATTAAAGCTGAGGAAGTTGCTGAGGCTGCTGACCTGTATGCTGAGGCTTACAATTCCTATAAAGACCTAAAGGGATCGAACTCTAAGGGTAAGGGTTCATCAGACCTTAAGAAATCAAAGCCTCTAGTGGAAAGTAAAATGACTATTCCTGTTTGTCATTTGTGTGTGTGTTAAGGGACAAACATCCAGATTGTCCTTCTAAGAAGGTCCAAAAAGTTGGAAGATGTTTTAAAGACTAATGACCAAGCACCCTTCTGTTCAGGAACAGTTAATGGACTTAATGTATCTACCATTTTACGAGACACTGGATGCACATGTACAGTCATTTCTGATAAGCTGTTCCCTAACCTTAAAGAAACTCATTCCTCTGCTATACTTTCAGACTACTTGGGCCGAACGGACACTTTTCCTACCATCCATTGTTACATTAGGTCTAAATGGTTCACAGGTTGGTCTGAAGCCGTACTAGCTCCCATCACTTCTTGCTCCGTACTAATAGGTAAAGTGATAGTTTGATTGCCGGCTGCTTGTTAACGTAGGGTCAATCTAGCTCCTGCTATCCCTTCCCCCCCCTCGAAAGGTGATGTATGGGGCTCTGGTCAAACAGTAAATCACTCGACTCGCAGCTCCCAACACTACCCTTGGATGACAGTGAGGGTCACCTGTCAATCAACGAGAAGAACAGAAGAAGGACTAACATCCAGAGACTTCCCCATTTTGTATTGAACTACCTGTGCACCTGTATGAAATTGCAGGACGTAACCCCACATCATTGCAGCGGTAAAGAACCTGCTTTCCTGTCATCGGGAGAGATTACTCACTGGTATACTGTGAAGAACTAGCAAGTGGATGGTAACCAACACCTGCGACCCCCCCCACCCCATCATCAGCAACGGCTACGATTTCAACAGTGTCACCAACACCAGACACCCAAGTTTTAAATTAGCATTGAATTCAGTTATTTATATTTTTCATTTTCTTTAATGTAGGATTAATATTTCATATTTAAGTGTTTTACATTTTATATTTTCTACATAATAAAGTGTTAGTTTGTCTGTTATTATTTCTTTTTCTATTCACTAATTTTCCTGAGGAGCCAGCCTGGGTAATACTGTCTGAAGTTGTTACAGGGCTGAGTAAGCCTTCACAACATCCAGTAGTTTTTTTTTTTTTTTTAATCCGGCCAATCTTTGCCTTGGGGCCCTGTCCATCACTCCTCGAGAGTAGGCTATCACAGGGCTGACCATCTTAAGTCAGCTGACTTGGGGCATATAGGATGACAATTTTTTTTTTTTTACTGTGATCTTTGGGCATCATGCCGACAGTACGAATTCGGGTTCCTGACAACCTGAAGTCTACCAAAGAAATTCTTGAATACATTTGTACTAATTCCACGGCTGCACCAGTTAAAGTCTTTCAAAGCCATTCTGGTGCAGTTCTTCTGCTCTCCTCTGAAAAGGAGCTCCTTCAGCTACTTTAGACAAATATTCTTAATAAATTACATAGCCTGGGTGTCATCCCCATTCCACCCGACAGTTACCAAGCACAACGCACTGTTTTTATTGCGAGAATCAACAGCTTCAGGAGAGGTCGCACAACTGAGGAACTTGAATTCTTAAAGCCTACAAATTTAAAAAAAAAAATGCAGGTGTCCAACAGACAAGTCGATTCCTGAGATTCCTGAAGACACTGTCAGAATGGCTAGAAATGTTTTGGTAGTAAGTATCCCCAGATCAAATTTCAATGGAACTTTTTAAGTGTCATGCAGCATCAAGTGTTATGCCTTTATGCATAACATGAATAAGTGTGGCAGTCAAAATCTGCAGCATCTGCTCTGGTGAGCACAATTTCAAGGTCTGCTCTAATATAAACAACCCTAAGTGTGCCCTCGAAGGATAAACATGCGGTATCCCCTAGCTGTCCTGTAAGAAAATTGTCCAGGCTACGAAACAGACGAACAACCAGAAAACCACAACCCACCCACCTCCAAACATGTCCCAGGCTTCAGTCCCTAGTCTCCCTGGAACTGGAAGGACCACTGCCTCCCCCACTGCCTCTAATGTTTGGAATATTGCCCCTCTTGTTGCACCTCAACCCTAACGCAGGCACAAGGAGCACCATCAATCCCTACGTCTCCATGGTCCTCTGAGGTTGATATGGTTTGGGGTTCTTTGATGTTTGTTGGCTAAGGAGATGGCAGGCAACTAATTTTGTTCCTGTTCTTAATGACAGTGCCTAATGGGATCAGTCCCATAAATATCCCAGATAATGTACAGTCAATTATGGACCAGTCCCCCCATGCCAGGCACTATGTGCCCTCTACAATTTCAAATACGCAGCCTTCCTTTCCCAATCAAGGTTCAACCGTTCTTGAACAGGATGTAGCAGCACCTCTACCCACTACGTTCCAATCTCCCGCTGAACTAGCGACAGACTTGTGCTCAAACTACCCATAATGAAGCTGACCCTACACTTCCAGTCAATTACCAGGATGCTCCAAATAAACTACCACAACTCTCCTTGCAGCTTACACTCGTGTATCTGCCGTGTCTCCACACCCTAAAAGACTACTACCACTCAATTATCAGACGTTTCTGAAGCATCTGTTAATATCACCACTACCAGCGAGGATCGGGAACTTAAGTACAACAAACTATGCAGAACTCTCCTCCCTTCGAAGAGTCTAGTAGGGAGAGCTTGCATTTCAATTGTGACCATACTTGCAGATGTCAATCCTGCAAAATATCCGAAATAATTGGGATTACAATTTTCCAACTTAATGTTAAGCATTTCTTTAATAACTGGTACCTCCTTGAAGTTGAATTGCACAATAATAACCCTGACATCCTGCATGAGACAGCTACGAGGGCAAACTAACATTAAAATACTTGGGTACTCCACTGTTGAGAAATTGAGAAGACTTAGTGGCGCGGCCATCCTAGTTAAACTAGGGTACATCTTTCAGATCATAAACATTGACGAGGACAAGTCTTGCAGTAGAACTGTCGACCACATATGGTCAGTTGTTGGTACTGTATTTTCCTCCTCGACAGTCTTACATACATCCATTCCCCTCCATGGGATACTGAGTAGGAATGTTCCCACAGTTGCAGGCGATTTTAACGCCCATCACCCCGCCTTCAACATTACAGCTGGACACCCGTTGGGACACCTTTTCAGGACCCTTTCTTTAAGTCCTTTGTCGGCCCTCGTCCAGGGACTCCTGATTTAGTCTTAACCAGAGATTGTGACCTCTTCCACTGCAGGGTCTCCTGGTGGCAATGTCAGTTCCGACCACATTCCTGTTATTACTCTGCAGGCGTCACCGTTTCGGACACCTACTCCTCCGACACTTAACCTAGCCTCTCTGGGCTTTGATCCGTTCCGAGACTACTTGTGCCATGATACTGTATCCCTTGATGACCAGCCTGTGACTATTATTGAGGACGCAATCAATCGAAGCTTCACCACCAATATAAACCTACTAGGGAAATTAGAGATTTCCCTCGTGCTGGTATTGCCCTGATTAGCTCTCGATTCCTCTCGTCAGTCTCTCCCGTAATCTTCCTGACTTGTCCACTTTTCGTGGCGCTCTCCTTCCTGCTCTTTGATATTCTGTTTTCTAAGAATCGCTACCTTCCGCGCCTTAAATCCAACACTAACATTGTCATACTATCTTCTGACAAAGGTAATTCGGTAGTCATCCTAGATCGCGAGGATTGCCTCCATAAAGCTGATTTCTTGCTCTGACTCATGTACCTACACTCCTCTCATTTCCAACACTCTTGATCGCATCAAGAAAACTTTCAACAAGAAACTAAGGACACTCTCCGACCTCTGTCCTCCTGACTTTGACCTTGTTCAACAGTTTCGTGTCCTCTGTCCCTCTCTCCCCTATTTTTATGGCCTTCCCGAAACTCTCAAACCAGATATTATTCTTAGCCCTATCATATCCTCTAGACAAGGGGTTCCCAACCAGGGGGTGCTCACACCCCCCTGGGGGGTATGAGATCATTCCAGGGGGTTCGAGAAGAGTCAGTCTTAACATGAAATTGATTCATTTATTACTTAATATTCAATAATCATAGTAAAATTACCATTATCTATTTTCATCTCTTTCAGATTACCTGGAGTTTACCTGGAGAGTGTTTCGGGGGTCAACGCCCCCGCGGCCCGGTCTGTGACCAGGCCTCCTGGTGGATCAGCGCCTGATCAACCAGGCTGTTGCTGCTGGCTGCACGCAAACCAACGTACAAGCCACAGCCCGGCTGATCAGGAACTGACTTTAGGTGCTTGTCCAGTGCCAGCTTGAAGACTGCCAGGGGTCTGTTGGTAATCCCCCTCATGTGTGCTGGGAGGCAGTTGAACAGTCTCGGGCCCCTGACACTTATTGTATGATCTCTTAACGTGCTAGTGACACCCCTGCTTTTCATTGGGGGGATGGTGCATCGTCTGCGAGTGATTTTCGTGTGCAAGTTCGGTACTAGTCCCTCTAGGATTTTCCAGGTGTATATAATCATGTATCTCTCCCTCCTGCGTTCCAGGGAATACAGGTTTAGAAACCTCAAGCGCTCCCAGTAATTGAGGTGTTTTATCTCCGTTATGCGCGCCGTGAAAGTTCTCTGTACATTTTCTAGGTCGGCAATTTCACCTGCCTTGAAAGGTGCTGTTAGAGTGCAGCAATATTCCAGCCTAGATAGAACAAGTGACCTGAAGAGTGTCATCATGGGCTTGGCCTCCCTAGTTTTGAAGGTTCTCATTATCCATCCTGTCATTTTTCTAGCAGATGCGATTGATACAATGTTATGGTCCTTGAAGGTGAGATCCTCTGACATAATCGCTCCCAGGTCTTTGACGTTGGTGTATCGCTCTATTTTGTGGCCAGAATTTGTTTTGTACTCTGATGAAGATTTAATTTCCTCATGTTTACCATATCTGAGTAATTGAAATTTCTCATCGTTGAACTTCATATTGTTTTCTGCAGCCCACTGAAAGATTTGGTTGATGTCCGCCTGGAGCCTTGCAGTGTCTGCAATGGAAGACACTGTCATGCAGATTCGGGTGTCATCTGCAAAGGAAGACACGGTGCTGTGGCTGACATCCTTGTCTATGTCGGATATGAGGATGAGGAACAAGATGGGAGCTAGTACTGTGCCTTGTGGAACAGAGCTTTTCACCGTAGCTGCCTCGGACTTCACTCTGTTGACTACTACTCTGTGTTCTGTTAGTGAGGAAATTATAGATCCATCGACCGACTTTTCCTGTTATTCCTTTAGCACGCATTTTGTGCGCTATTACGCCATGGTCACACTTGTCGAAGGCTTTCGTAAAGTCTGTATATATTACATCTGCATTCTTGTCTTCTAGTGCATTTAGGACCTTGTCGTAGTGATCCAATAGTTGAGAGACAGGAGCGACCTGTTCTAAACCCATGTTGCCCTGGGTTGTGTAACTGATGGGTTTCTAGATGGGTGGTGATCTTGCTTCTTAGGACCCTTTCAAAGATTTTTATGATATGGGATGTTAGTGCTATTGGTCTGTAGTTCTTTGCTGTTGCTTTACTGACCCCTTTGTGGAGTGGGGCTATGTCTGTTGTTTTTAGTAACTGAGGGACGACCCCCGTGTCCATGCTCCCTCTCCATAGGATGGAAAAGGCTCGTGATAGGGGCTTCTTGCAGTTCTTGATGAACACAGTTCCACGAGTCTGGCCCTGGGGCAGAGTGCATGGGCATGTCATCTATCGCCTGTTCGAAGTCATTTGGCGTCAGGATAACATCGGATAGGCTTGTGTTAATCAAATTTTGTGGCTCTCATAAAAAATTCATTTTGATCTTCGACTCTCAGTCTGGTTAGCGGCTTGCTAAAAACTGAGTCATATTGGGACTCGAGTAGCTCACTCATTTCCTTATCATAACCCTTCACCATGTGCTCATTCCATTTGCGACAACTTAAGTGAAACAGGATTTAGTACTCTTTAGTCAATTAAGAAAATCTAGAAATAGTTTGAATGCACAGGCAGACGTGCGTGTTGCTATCACCAACAGTTCCCCCAGTTATGAAAAACTCAAGCAAGAAACAGGAACAAAAGTCATTGAATTAAAATGGATTCAAACTTTTTGGAAGTCAGCCTTTTGATTTTATTATCTTTTACATATTTAAAGAAAGTAACTTTTTTGTATGGTATTTTCAAATGTTAATCGGAGACATCCTTTCTTGTCCATACATTCGATTTTTTACATATTAAAAAAATAACTTTCTAAAAGTTTGAAAGGTAGTTCTTTGACTTTTTTGTATATATTTCAAGCAAGAGTTATTTTTGTAAAGTGTATTCAAATATTGTTAAGTTTCTTTTCTCCAAGTCTGATTTTTGTTCACATTAGAAAGTGAAATAAATATCTTTTGATAAAATTTAGTATGATTCCACATCCTTTATCCTTGAACAAAGTTTAAATTGTAGGGGGTGCGAGGTTAGAGCAAAAATTTTATAGGGGAGCGGGAGTAAGAAAAGGTTGGGAACCCCTGATCTAGAGGTTCTGTCTCATTCTCTTGCTTCTTGGTTGGCCAAAACCCTCACTCCCTTTCTTGGTACTTTTTCTCATGCCCACCTCCGTCACTCCCAAGACTTCATTGAACGGGTTCGCTCTGCCAACCTGTAACATCCTTAGTCTTGACATTGAGACCCTCTTCACCAATGCCCCCCTTGATGTTGTCCTTGATTTCCTTAGAGGGAAGGCCCAGGAAGGGTTTCTACATCTCCCTATATCCTACTGATGTCTTTCTTGATCTTATCCGCCTCTGTGTGGACTAATTCCTTTTCCTTCCAAGGGAAATATTCTCAAACCTTCTGTCTCACTATGGGCTCTCCTCTCTCCCCTGTCCTTGCTAATCTTTACATGGAATATTTCGAGACTGTTCTTCCTACCATCGATGTGCACCCTTCACTGGTTCCACTATGTTTATGACATCTTTGCTCTGTGGCCTCATCACTCCAGTCTCGTCCAACCTTTTCTTGAAGCTCTTAATAATCTTGCCCCCTTCCATTAAGTTTAAAGCTGAATGGTAATCTAATTCCTTGCTTCCTTTCCTTTATGTCCATGTCCACCGCTCAGATACAAGTTTTTCCTTTTCCGTTCACCGAAAACCTATGCACAGTGGCATGTACATTCACTACTTTTCCTATCGTGCTTCCCGTCAACAAAAGTGTTCTTATCCCCCTCTTTCTCCGTGCCCTCCGCATCTGTGATCCTCAGTTCCTTCCAGCAGAAATTTCCACTCTTCATAATTCGTTTTCCCATCTTGGCTACCATTCCCATTTCATAGACACTGCCTTCTCACGTGCTAAACGTAATTTCTTCTCTCCCAAACTCTGGTAACTTCTGTCCTCTGCCTTCCCAACATTTCCAGCCATTCTAATCTCGATTCCCTCTGTCCCTTAGACATCAAGCTTACTTTCCGCCAGACTAACACTTCGCACTAATCTCGTTCATACCTCTCCTCCCTCTACAGATGTTCCTGGTGTCTACTCTTTCTTGTTCCTGTCCTCTTCAATAGTTTGGAGAAACTGGTCGACCTATTTCTGACAGACTTACGTAGCACAAAAATAGTGTTAGGCTTGCCGACACTAAATGCTCTGTTCTGTCACCTCAGATCACAGCCATCCTATTCACTGGTTTTCTGCTAAAATTGTCTTCCCTACTTCCAACTAACAGTCGCCGTCTGGTTGAATCCTCCCTAATACACAACTTTCCTTGTATGAATCTTAGTCCTGGCTTCGTCTCTGTAGATGCCTTCCTCTCACTACACTGTAAAATGCTCCAAACTTCAGAACATCCATGACAACCTGATTCCTCATTTTTTCTTCTCCCTTTCCTCTTTCCTTTTTTCTCCTCTGGGTTGTCTTTCTTGTCTCATGTTCCTTCATTATTTATTTCACCACTTCCCCTTCCCCCCCACCTCTGTGCACTTGCTCTCCCTCTGTGGGCACCTAGCTCACTTGCAGTGCTCCCCTTTGTATTTGACTGGCTCCTCCTCAATTACCCACTACTACCACCACCACCACCACCTCTTCCTGCCTATATATACCCATCCTGCTCCACTTCTGGTTAGTGTGACTTTGTAAATGGTCCAAGTCTGACCGAAACGTCGTCGTAAGCTCCTCTCTTCTATGGGCGGGTTATTTGTGTATTGTATAACAGGCATTACCGAACTCTTCTGCCTACACTGGCAATCTTACAGGGGATGAGGAGAGTTACTTGCCCTGATCTCCCAGAACAAGAACGAGTTATGGAAATTTTTCTCCAAGCTAACCAGTATAAACGTCAGCCTGCAAAGTTCTGGCACGAGATCCGCCAGCTTTTGGGGGCCAAACGTAAGACTTTGTTATCTAACACATTCCTTCATTGATGAGGATGGTGAGAATGTCTACTTACACCTTTATGACCCACTAGACCAGGCCACTGATGGATGAAGTGTGGGAGAAAATTCTCACGCACAATGCAATTAGACATTTAAATAATACTCATTATCAATGGGTTAACGAATGGAGGGATGATAACGTAGTCGATCTCCACACGCTACCTCTAAATGAAAAATCAACCCTCTCAAGTCCACCCTCTCAAGTCCACCCTCTCAAGTCCACCCTCTCAAGTCCACCCTCTCAAGTCCACCCTCTCAAGTCCACCCTCTCAAGTCCACCCTCTCAAGTCCACCCTCTCAAGTCCACCCTCTCAAGTCCACCCTCTCAAGTCCACCCTCTCAAGTCCACCCTCTCAAGTCCACCCTCTCAAGTCCACCCTCTCAAGTCCACCCTCTCAAGTCCACCCTCTCAAGTCCACCCTCTCAAGTCCACCCTCTCAAGTCCACCCTCTCAAGTCCACCCTCTCAAGTCCACCCTCTCAAGTCCACCCTCTCAAGTCCACCCTCTCAAGTCCACCCTCTCAAGTCCACCCTCTCAAGTCCACCCTCTCAAGTCCACCCTCTCAAGTCCACCCTCTCAAGTCCACCCTCTCAAGTCCACCCTCTCAAGACCTACCACCCTCAGACGTGTCAAGTTCTCGGTAGAATGCAGAATATAGCCCAGAGCCTTTCGGACATAATATTAAGGCAAGTTACATTCTTACCCCGAAACTGCAAATTATCTTGTGAATATCTTCAATGCTATCTTGGCCTCTGGCCGCTCTTAAGACAGCGAAGATATTCATTGCCAAACCCAATAAAGACCACTACAAGCCAGACAACTATCGACCCATCTCTTTACCTGAGGTCACAGGTAAAGTCCTGGAGAAAAGTATATACAACAGATTAAACTATTACATGAAATACAATCACATTTTCACTGAGAAAGTTTGGATTCCAAACTCTCAAGAGGAACCCAACTTGCTACAAATGTTCTGGATACAGTTGCCAGCCTGCGGAAACAGGGTAATCTTGCCCTCATTACGACTAGGGATGTTCAAAGTTTTTGACAGTTTGTGCCATGATGGACTCAAACTGGTCGACCTCCATGACCACAACTGAATCTTCTTCCACTTTATATAAAACTTCCTATCAGCCAATGTTATTCCTGTCGTTCCATCCGCCCCGGTGACTGGCAAATATAAGTATGAGAAAGTAATTGAAAAAAATGAATACTGAATTGCGTACAATTAATTTTAGGTGTGATATACCGTCCCCCAAATTTAGATAGGGACCAGGGGAGACTACTATGGGAGGAAATTGTTAGGGCCACAAGGCACGATAACGTAATAATTCTAGGAGACACTTAGTCAGTCATATTGATTGGAATTTCTTGACTGGGAATTTAGAATCATACGACTTTAGAAGTAGTTCAGGATTGTTTTTTGAAGCAGTTTGTGACAGAACCTACAAGGGGTAATAACCTGCTTGACTTAGTTCTGGCAAACAATGAATCCCTTAATAATTTAGAAGTTTCAGAGGAACTGGGTGCTAGCGACCACAAATCAATTACACTTAGCATTGAATGAAGTATGATAGTAGGGATAACTCGGTAACGGTCCCAGATTTTTGCTTAGCAGATTACGATGGGCTTAGAGAACACTTATCTGTTGACTGGGGTAACGAAGAGAGCTATCAATATGACAGCTTTCTGAACACCATACCTGCTGCTCAAAGAACATTCATCCCTAATAAAGAAATTAGATCAAATAGAAATGACCCAAAATGGATGAATAATAGGCTGAAATATCTACTAGGGCATAAGAAGAATTTATAGGCATATCAAGAGGCAAGGGTCATCTTATGAATCAGTATATTGATATTAAGAGGGATGCGAGGGAAAAGTTCAATAGACAGGAGTAGCAATATAGTAACAATAGTTTCATTACCGGCAACTAGTTAAGGTAGGGTAAGTCACGCTCCAGTTTTTCCCGCCTTTTCTACCCCCCACCCCTAAAGTGATAGTTTGATTGCCGGCTGCTTGTTAACGTAGGGTCAGTCTAGCTCCCGCTATACCTTCCCCTCCCTCTTCCCCCCCCCCCCTCGAAAGGTGACGTATGGGGCTCTGGTCAAACAGTAAATCACTCGACTCGCAGCTCCCAACACTACTGTAAGTACATGCCTGCCTTGTATTCTAGTGGATTTATTGGTTAAAAGCTTCACTTTTGACCAATAATAAACTTAGTCCTTTCAGTCTTGCTCTAGGTTGACTGTTGTAATAATCACCACGTCTTGAGAAATGTACACTGCCATGGAGAGTGATTATTTAAGCAGTGGGTAACCTGTCTATCTTTTCAGCTTAGATGACAGTGAGGGTCACCTGTCAATCAACGAGAAGAACAGGAGACTAACGTCCTGGAGACGTCCCATTTTGTATTGAACTACCTGTGCACCTGTATGAAATTGCAGGACGTAACCCCACATCATTGCAGCGGTAAAGAACCTGCTTTCCTGTCATCGGGATACTACTCACGGCGTTAATCTGAACTAGCCAGTGGTGGTCACCAACACCTGCGACCCCCCCCACCCCCCCATCAGCAACGGCTACAATTTCAACAAGCAGTGTCACCAACACCAGACACCCAAGTGTTAAATTAGCGTTGAATTCAGTTATTTATATTTTTCCTTTCATTTTCTTTAATGTAGGATTAATATTTCATATTTAAGCGTTTCATATTTTATATTTTCTACAGAATAGTGTGTTTGTCTGTCATTATTTCTTTTTCTATTCACTAATTTTCCTGAGGAGCCAGCCTGGGTAATACTGTCTGAAGTTGTTACAGGGCTGAGTAAGCCTTCACAAGTGGCGACCTTGCCAGGATTTTCTCTACTGAATCGAGATTCAGCTCCATCTCTAATCTACCATTGGAACTTCAATGCCGCATACCACAGACGGTTACCACCAGCCATGAGTAATCATTCTCTATGGTAGGACTAGAGGACAGGTATTTGAAAGATTTGGTGATTGTTATAGTCTCAATTTATTGTAAGTCAAGTCAGGCAGGATATAATATTTAATTCTGCCACCTAATTGTATGCGAGCTTGAAACGCTTTGGAGGATTAGACTCTAGGGACCCGAGATTTTCCAGTGACAACTTGTTTCATCGAGCTCTTCATTATATCAAGGGAACTGTCATAGGACACTTTGATTTGTTGGGGAGAAGATTCGATGGTCAAGGGATCCCATTCTACTTACTGTTTGCTCGGAGCCGGCATAGAACCCTTCATTTTAGTTAATACATATTGTTTAATTGAAGCAGGGATCGAGCCCTCTGGTTTATTTACAGTTTGAGCGGAGCAGGAATTGACCCCTCCGTTTTCTTTGATACCCGTTTCATTTCCCCTGATAGTTTAAGTTATTCTTGCAAGTATGGATGAATACCAGTTTTGGATGAATGCTGGAAGTTAGGAATAACAGAAAAATTTAGAATCTTTCATTAGTGCTAAGATCCAGGAAAGACTTGAAAGAGAATTGAGAGAAGAAAGACAGTTAGAAAGGGAAAGAAGAGAAAAAGGAGCGTGATAGACTTGATAGGGAGGAGAGAGCAAGAGTACGTGAAGAACAGGTTAAATTAAGGGAACTTGAAGAAAGAGCAAAGGACAGAGAATATGAGTTAAGGGAGAGAGAAAAGGATCGCGAGCTCGAACAAACTCGCCTTGAATTAGAGAATAAGAAGTTAACTTTCTCACAACAGCAATTAGATGAAGGAGTAATGGAACAACGTGCAGCTAGTGCACATATTCCAACACCTAATTTACCTCCCTTCACAGAGGGGGAAGACCTAACTTCTTACATTATCAGGTTTGAAAATACTGCTACCCTCTGTGAATGGCCTGCTGACACCTGGGCTACCAGGTTACCTGGAGAGAGTTTCGGGGGTCAACGCCCCCGCGGCCCGGTCTGTGACCAGGCCTCCTGGTGGATCAGCGCCTGATCAACCAGGCTGTTGCTGCTGGCTGCACGCAAACCAACGTACGAGCCACAGCCCGGCTGATCAGGAACTGACTTTAGGTGCTTGTCCAGTGCCAGCTTGAAGACTGCCAGGGGTCTGTTGGTAATCCCCCTTATGTGTGCTGGGAGGCAGTTGAACAGTCTCGGGCCCCTGACACTTATTGTATGGTCTCTTAACGTGCTAGTGACACCCCTGCTTTTCATTGGGGGGATGGTGCATCGTCTGCCAAGTCTTTTGCTTTCGTAGCGAGTGATTTTCGTGTGCAAGTTCGGTACTAGTCCCTCTAGGATTTTCCAGGTGTATATAATCATGTATCTCTCCCTCCTGCGTTCCAGGGAATACAGGTTTAGAAACCTCAAGCGCTCCCAGTAATTGAGGTGTTTTATCTCCGTTATGCGCGCCGTGAAAGTTCTCTGTACATTTTCTAGGTCGGCAATTTCACCTGCCTTGAAAGGTGCTGTTAGAGTGCAGCAATATTCCAGCCTAGATAGAACAAGTGACCTGAAGAGTCATCATGGGCTTGGCCTCCCTAGTTTTGAAGGTTCTCATTATCCATCCTGTCATTTTTCTAGCAGATGCGATTGATACAATGTTATGGTCCTTGAAGGCGAGATCCTCCGACATAATCACTCCCAGGTCTTTGACGTTGGTGTTTCGCTCTATTTTGTGGCCAGAATTTGTTTTGTACTCTGATGAAGATTTAATTTCCTCATGTTTACCATATCTGAGTAATTGAAATTTCTCATCGTTGAACTTCATATTGTTTTCTGCAGCCCACTGAAAGATTTGGTTGATGTCCGCCTGGAGCCTTGCAGTGTCTGCAATGGAAGACACTGTCATGCAGATTCGGGCGTCATCTGCAAAGGAAGACACGGTGCTGTGGCTGACATCCTTGTCTATGTCGGATATGAGGATGAGGAACAAGATGGGAGCTAGTACTGTGCCTTGTGGAACAGCTTTTCACCGTAGCTGCCTCGGACTTTACTCTGTTGACGACTACTCTGTGTTCTGTTAGTGAGGAAATTATAGATCCATCGACCGACTTTTCCTGTTATTCCTTTAGCGCGCATTTTGTGCGCTATTACGCCATGGTCACACTTGTCGAAGGCTTTTGCAAAGTCTGTATATATTACATCTGCATTCTTTTTGTCTTCTAGTGCATTTAGGACCTTGTCGTAGTGATCCAGTAGTTGAGACAGACAGGAGCGACCTGTTCTAAACCCATGTTGCCCTGGGTTGTGTAACTGATGGGTTAGGAATGTTATTTTCTGGTACCGCTTTGAATATCTATGCAACTTTGTCACAGGATATTATATGTAATTATAACCTACTGAAGAAGGCGATCCTTAAAGCATATCAAAAAACCACTAATTCTTACAGGAAAGATTTCAGGTATGCCACCTTACAGCCTGGCCAGAACTTTCAACAGTTACAGGTAACACTTTCGTTTGTTCGACTTTTGGATAGATAGTTCAGGAATTGATCACAGTTATGATTCTCTTAGAGACTTCATGGTTGCTGACCAGTTCCTGACAGCTCTTCCTCACCAAATACGAACATTCATCAGAAAATGTAACCTGATTAAAGCTGAGGAAGTTGCTGAGGCTGCTGACCTGTATGCTGGGGCTCAATTCCTATAAAGACCTAAAGGGATCGAACCCTAAGGGCAAGGGTTCATCAGACCTTAAGAAATCAAAGCCTCTAGTGGAAAGTAAAATGACTTCTTTTATTCCTGTGTCATTTGTGTGGTGTTAAGGGACATAAACGTCCAGATTGTCCTTCTAAGAAGGTCCAAAAAGTTGGAAGATGTTTTAAAGACTGTAATGACCAAGCACCCTTCTGTTCAAGAAGGGTTAATGGACTTAATGTATCTACCATTTTACGAGGCACTGGATGCACATGTATAGTAATTTCTGATAAGCTGTTCCCTAATCTTTAAGAAACTCATTCCTCTGCTATACTTTGACTACTTGGGCCGTACAGACTTTTCCTACCATCCGTTGTTACATTAGGTCTAAATGGTTCACAGGTTGGTCTGAAGCCGTACTAGCTCCCATCACTTCTTGCTCTGTACTAATAGGTAATGTAAAAGGTGCCATTCTTCCTTCTGAGGTTGACCTTTCATCACCAAAGATGGATATAAGTGTTTCAGATCCTCTTCCTGTAGAGTCGGAGATGCCCCTCGAAAGTACAGATGAGTGTCTCGTGAGATTCATGTGGGATTAAAAACCAGTGATGCTACTCTCGAAAGCGAGGTAGTAGGATCACCGGTTCACTTGTTAGATGAAAGTGAAGATATCACCTCCGATACCATAAATGTCTTGACTAGGGCTCAGACCAAAGCCCATGCTTCCCCTACTGTCCATCCTTTGATTTTCCCTGACTTTAAGCCTTTAGACATATCGAAGGACTCCTTTGTCAATTTGCAACGTAATTGCCCTTCTCTTCAGAATTGTCATAATGCTGCTTAACAAAATCAAGTTATCCAAAGGAAAAACTTTTCATATAAATTTGAATATATAAAAGGTATCTTGTACAAGTCAGTATTCAAATTAAATTCAGATGAGACAGACTATTCCATCTTAGTTGTTCCAAGTCAATGCAGAGAGACTGTTCTTAAAATGGTTCATGACCTGCCAGTGGCCGGACATTTCTCGCATCGTAAAACTTTAAATAAAATTAGGGAAACCTATTTTTGGCCAAAAATGTCCTCAGATGTCACTACTTATTGTAGATCATGTAAAGTTTGCCAACTGTCATCCTCCCGAGGTACCAGGCGAGTACCTATGGTCAAAATGCCAGTCTTTACAGTACCTTTTGAAAGAGTAGCTATTGACATCGTTGGTCCTTTATCTCCACTTTCATCTGGGGGACAGATATATATATTAACAATAGTTGATTATGCTTCGAGTTTCCCTGAAGCTGTACCCTTAAAGACCATAACTACTACAGAGGTGGCTGAAGCCCTTTTGTCCATCTTCTCCAGAGTGGGCATCTCTAGAGAAATTTTGTCTGACCGGGGGACAATTCACATCTGACTTAATGCAACATCTATACCAACTTCTGGGAGTGAAGCCTCTCTTCACCACACCCTATCATCCCAGCTGTAATGGGAGGATTGAGCGCCAGCATTCAATTCTCAAGTCCATTTTAAGGAAACTTTGCTCCCTTAAACCTAAGGAATGGCATTGTTACCTACCCTGTGCTTTGTTTGCCATGAGGGAAGTTCCTAGTGACTCTTTGGGGTTTTCACCTTTTGAACTTCTCTATGGTAGACAGGCCAGAGGTCCATTGTCCATCCTTCATGACTTATGGACTAATGAGGAGGTAAATGCTGAGGTTCAGTCTTCTTACCAGTTTCTCCTTGACCTTAGATCCAAACTTGAGACCTCAGACAGTTTCGAAAAACCTAAGCTTGTCAATGGACCAGTACAAAACCTATTTTGATTCCAAAGGTCAGAGAAGTTTTAAAGTAGGTGATGAAGTTCTTGTACTTTTGCCTATCAAGTCAAATAAATTATTAGTAGCATGGAAAGGTCCATATAAAGTATTAAAAATTTGTGGGAAAGTTGACTACCTCATAGAAGTCAAGGAGAAACCTAAGCTTTATCATATCAACATCCTTAAGAAATATTACCGAAGAAATTCGGTTAACTGCCTTAATAACTTTGACTTAGTTTTTCCACACGAACTTGATAAGACAACTGAAGAATGTAAAGTGTGTGTAATTGACACCTCTAACTTAAGACTATGATGAAGAACTACATGACTTGGCGACTCTTGATCTCTCAGACGCAACTAACATTAATATTAATGAATCTCTGGATGACCATAAGAGACATGAACTGCTTCAATGTGCGAGTAACTTTTCAGACATCTTTACTGATATTCCAGGTGTTACCTCCACGGTAGTCCATAAGATTGACTTAATGACAGAATCCCATCAAACGAAAATTATACCCAGTTCCAGTTCACCTTAGGGATGCATTTGACCGAGAGGTAGACAAATTATTAAAACTAAAGATCATTGAACCTTCAATATCTTCATATTGTTCACCAGTAGTCATGGTTAAGGAGGATAATTCATATAAACTTGCTATTGACTTCAGAGGCCTTAATGCTATAACTCGGTGGGATGCTGAGCCTATGCCCTTAATAGATAGCGATCTACAAATTTTATGACGCTTCCTTCTTTTCAGAGATTGATATTGCACAGGCATATCAAGTAATGTTAGATCCTTCTTCTAAGCAGTACACCACTTTTCCTAAACACCAAGGACTGATGCAGTATAGAACTATGCCCTTCGGTTTGGTAACTGCCTGTGCTACCTACGTGAGTGATGAGAAAGGTCTTGGGTAATATGCCAAATGTTTCAGTTTATTTTTGATAACATTTACGTAATGACATTACGTGGGGGCGAACATATCCAAACATTAACATCAGTTTTGCGTAGGTTATGCTCACATGGCCTCACTGCCAAGCTGAAGAAATGCTTCCTTGGGTATAACAAGATTAGATATCTTGGACTGATACTTTCTAACAACACTCTGCAGCCTCTCCCAAGTAAGATCAAAGCTTTATTAGAATTTAAATTCCCCAAAACCAAGAAGCTCATGTGAAGCTTTCTTGGTTCTGTAAATTTTTATGCACGGTTTATCCCGAATCTTACTGATCTTACAGGCATCTTATCGGACTTCCTTAAAAAGTCTGAAGGAACCTCTTGAACTTTCCGACGTAGCTCTGGAAAAGTTTAATGAGATTAAAAGTATCTTTTCGAAAGACCCTATACTTAAGATTCCAGATATTAATAAAACATTTTGTTTGAGAACTGATGCCTCCAATACTGGCTTAGGTGCGGTGTTACTACAATACCATGATGGTACTCCCTTCCCTGTATGCTTCCTAAGCCGGAAACTCCTTCCCACAGAAACAAGATACTCCACAATAGAAAAGGAATGTTTAGCCCTTGTGTGGGGTATCTCCAAACTTAAATTTTACTTGCTGGGAAAGGAATTCATTTTAGAAACGGACCACAAACCTTTGATATACCTAGAAACTTTTAAGGGAACCAACAGTCGCCTCTTGAGGTGGACATTGGCACTCCAGGCTTTTAAGTTCCATATTGTGTATATCAATGGTTCATCCAATTATTTCTCTGACTGGTTAAGTCATGACAGTCAGTAGAAGATTTGTTGCCTTACGCGACTTCCACATGTTAGAACTTTTTCCTCACCTATTCTTCTTACACTCCTTGACTAAGTCTTGGTATGGGGAAGTGCGAGGGAAAAGTTCAATAGACAGGAGTAGCAATATAGTAACAATAGTTTCATTACCAGCTACTAGTTAAGGTAGGGTAAGTCACCCTCCCGTTTTTCCCGCCTTTTCTCCCCCCCCCCCACCCCTAAAGTGAGTGATTGCCGGCTGCTTGTTAACGTAGGGTCAGTCTAGCTCCCGCTATACCTTCCCCTCCCTCTTCCCCCCCCTCGAAAGGTGACGTATGGGGCTCTGGTCAAAGTGAATCACTCGACTCGCAGCTCCCAACACTACTGTAAGTACATGCCTGCCTTGTATTCTAGTGGATTTATTGGTTAAAAGCTTCACTTTTGACCAATAATAAACTTAGTCCTTTCAGTCTTGCTCTAGGTTAAGAGATAAGATTTCGTTCGGATTTTTAACCCCGGAGGGTTAGCCACCCAGGATAACCCAAGAAAGTCAGTGCGTCATCGAGGTTGACTGTTGTAATAATCGCCACGTCTTTTGAGTAATGTACACTGCCATGGAGAGTGATTATTTAAGCAGTGGGTAACCTGTCTCATCTTTTCAGCTTGGATGACAGTGAGGGTCACCTGTCAATCAACGAGAAGAACAGGAGACTGACTAACGTCCTGGAGACGTCCCATTTTGTATTTAACTACCTATGCACCTGTATGAAATTGCAGGACGTAACCCCACATTATTGCAGTGGTAAAGAACCTGCTTTCCTGTCATCGGGATACTACTCACGGCGTTAATCTGAAGAACTAGCCAGTGGTGGTCACCAACCCCTGCGACCCCCCCCCCCAATCATCAGCAACAGCTACGATTTCAACAAGCAGTGTCACCAACACCAGACACCCAAGTGTTAAATTAGCGTTGAATTCAGTTATTTATATTTTTCCTTTCATTTTCTTTTATGTAGGATTAATATTTCATATTTAAGTGTTTCATATTTTATATTTTCTACATAATTAAGGGTTTGTTTATTATTTCTTTTTCTATTCACTAATTTTCCTGAGGAGCCAGCCTGGGTAATACTGTCTGAAGTTGTTACAGGGCTGAGTAAGCCTTCACAAGGGACATTAAAAAGGGGATAAGGAAAGCTAAAAGGGACTATGAAATTAAAGTTGCTAGGGATTCTAAAACTAACCCAAAAAGTTTTTTCCAGGTATATAGAACAAAAGTCATAAGATAGGTCCCCTTAAAAATGACTATGGGCATCTTACTGACAGAGAATGAAATGGGCTCGATTTTAAATAATTATTCTCTCTCGGTTTTTACACAGGAAGACACTAATATTATTCCAGTAATTAATTTTTATAGTGGGCCAGAAGATAAATTATGTAACATCACAGTCACTAGTGAAATGGTTGAGAAGCAGATAGACCGACTGAAGCAAAGTAAGTCACCGGGTCCTGATGAGGTTTTTTCAAGGGTTCTTAAGGAATGCAAAATGGAACTCTGTGAACCATTAACTAATATTTTTAATTTATCTCTTCAAACAGGTGTAGTGCCTGATATGTGGAAAATGGCTAATGTAATTCCTATTTTTAAAACAGGGGACAAGTCGTTGCCGTCAAATTACCGCCCAATAAGCCTTACCTCAATTGTAGGCAAATTACTAGCTGAGATTATAAGAAGCCATCTCAATAAGCATAGCTTGATTAATGATACTCAGCATGGATTCATAAGAGGCCGGTCTTGTCTAACTAATTTATTAACTTCCTTCAGTAAAGCTTTTGAGGCTGTTGACCACGATAAAGAATTTGATATCATTTACTTAGATTTTAGTAAGGCATTTGATAGAGTTCCGCACCAAAGACTGTTGAAGAAAGTAGCAGCTCATGGCATTGGGGGAAGGGTGGTCTCGTGGATCGAATCATGGCTCACAGACAGGAAGCAGCGTGTCCATAAATGGGGTTAAATCAGAGTGGGGTTCAGTAACAAGTGGCGTTCCACAGGGATCAGTCTTGGGCCCGTTGTTTATAATGTATATCAATGATCTTGATGAAGGAATTTCTAGTGATATGAGCAAATTCGCCGATGACACAAACATAGGTACGATAACTGATTCAAATGTAGATGTTAGGGAACTTCAAGAGGATTTAGACAAACTCTTCTTGGTCAGAAAAGTGGCAGATGCAGTTCAATGTAGATAAATGCAAGGTTCTGAAGCTCGGGAGTGTCCATAACCCTAGCACTTATAAGTTAAATAATGTAGAACTTAGCCATACAGATTGCAAAAAGGACTTGGGGGGGGGGGGGTTATGGTAAGCAGCAACCTTAAACCAAGACAGCAATGCCTGAGCGTACGTAATAAGGCAAATAGATTACTGGGATTTATATCAAGAAGTGTAAGCAACAGAAGTCCAGAGGTCATACTGGAGCTCTATACATTAGCAAGGCCTCACCTAGATTATGCAGCTCAATTCTGGTCTCCATATTACAGAATGGACATAAATGCGTTAGAAAACATTCAGCATAGGATGACTGAATTAATACATAGCATTAGAAATCTTCCTTATGAAGAAAGATTGAAGACTCTAAAGTTACATTCACTTGTTAGACGAAGAATGAGGGGAGACCTAATCGAAGTGTATAAGTGGAAGATGGGTATTAATAAAGGGGATATTAACAAGGTCTTGAGGATATCTCTCAGAGAGAACCTGCAGTAATGGATTTAAATTGGATAAGTTTAGATTTAGAAAGGACATAGGAAAGTATTGGTTTGGAAATAGGGTAGTTGATGAGTGGAACAGTCTACCTAGTTGGGTTATTGAGGCTAGGACTTTGGGTAGTTTCAAATTTAGGTTGGATAAGTACATGAGTGGGAAGGGTTGGATTTGAGTGGGACTTTCATACCAGAGCTTATTTCTTGGGTAGCATTGAAAATTGGGTTGGGCAAATGTTTTGTTAGTGGGATGAATTGTAAAGGACCTGCCTAGTATGGGCCAACAGGCCTGCTGCAGTGTTCCTCTATGTTCTATGTTCTTAAATTAGACATTAAACAAAACCTTCAACTCATCACCCTCAATCAGAAGGACCAATGTAAAGGTTTTAATAAACTTTGAAACCCATGATGCATACTTTGTCTATTTTCCTACAAACTTGGATGAATCTTTACCTTACTGCTCTTTGCTTCCAGAGAAACTGCAGCAGAGTGCAGCCCATGTGAATTTGACTTTTGGACACAAGAGGTTCACTGCAAGTGCTAAAGGATGGTTTGGAGGACATTGAACTATACGATCCCAAAGCAAGACCATACCTAGCACGTCGGATGATTAAGGACAACCTTAATGTCCAGGATATGAAAGGTATAACAAGGCATCAAAACCCTGTCCGTTTAAGAAGGGATAAAGTTAGTCCAGGAACCTGTTCTGGGTCAATCCTTGAAGGCAAGATTTACTGGCCCTATACAGATGGAGAAATATTCAGATCTCAAACTACGTAGAAGCACCACTCGGCAAAGCTCAAATGGGTAAGATCTACTACGTAAATCAGAAAAAACTTAATCTCCTCATAACACTATAATTACCTTGTCTTCTATACCTACAGACCTTTACTACGACCCACTTTTTTTTTTTTTAAAGTTCAAATAAGACTCCCTAACTGCTCTACTTCAGTCTTTGCCCTCTTATGCCGGGGCTTGTAAAAGAATCCCAAATGATATTGCCCATTTTCTGCAGTCCCGTAATGACATTTTCGAATATTCTGAAAACGTGCAGTTTCCATGACAGATGTGAGCTCTGCTAAACATTTTAAATGTACTAGAGTTAACTCAAAGAAGCAGAAACCACAAGAGGTAAATTTTGTACTAGAACATGGGAGTGCATCCTTGTGAAAAAACTATGGCTGGGTAGTACTGATGTGTACATACCACCACAGGATGAACGAAGCCAGTGCCAGACGCTTACCCTCCTCCCCATATGGATGACTAATAAATTTCGCGAGTAACGTTACTTTAGTCTCAAAATTAGACTTCAGTTCTATAAAGTTCCTTTAACTGACAAAACCAAGGAGAGCTTATTGTAATTCCAGGATGCGAGGGAAAAGTTAGTGAGTGGATGCATGAATGTTAATACAAATGGAAGAATGATTGTTAGATAATTGGCAGACACTAATTCTCTTAACCCTGAACCCTCCCATCCTCTGCCAGTCCAGTCTCTGCTACAAGGCAGCTGTCTGAATTGGGTATCTGCCAAGCAATGACACCCACCAGCCATACCAGTGTTGCTGAGAGTGGCGTAAGAGGTTAAGGAACTATGGTAGCATTGGCTACTGAATCCATCTTAGACGATATATTTACTACTATCGTAGACAGTTGATGTCAGCGAGATACTTTTGCCAGAGGTCATCGTTGACAAAATAAAGAACTATTGCAAATATACAGGAACGAGATATCCAGGCAGAAGAGGAACACAGCTGACTGGCTCTAATATTGAGTTAAAAAGTCTAGTATTTCTCTTCAGGATTATAATTATACAATGATTTTGCACCTAAATCAGGAGGCACAGCCATTTCTGTTCACCTCAGATGGTGTATTATTGAATATCTTGCTTCAGTTTTTCCATCGCAGGTTCTTAAGGGGGAAACTGCATTCAACTGTTCTGCAGGGACAAGTCAAAATGGCAGACTAGAAAGAAAAATATTTTTTAACGATGCTCCCTTGGTGAATGGCGAGGACAAGAAAAAGGTACGCAGAACGCTGCAGGCTAGTTATGCCCACGTCAGTGATGGCACTGCAGGGACAGCACCGTGGAGTTCGACCACGAGGCAGCCGTCAGGTGTGCCACAGGCAGTGTGCATTCAGTTCAAGCTTCAACATCCGTGCACATGGTGGGTGTCTGGGCACCCGGAGGGCTCCAGGTGGAACCAACCAACAGCCCCTCCCAGCAGAGGTGACAGCTGCCGCGCCTTCACTTTCAGAGGGCTTGGAATCTTCAATCAAATTGGCGTCCACCAGGACGTTGACACGTCCCCAGGGCGGCTCTCCCTCGGGCTGCTAGGGAAGTCGCTGACCTCTTGGAGAGGGTCGATGGTGCTCCTGCAAGCAGCAGTTCCCGGCGCAGCCTGCTACTATTTGCAATGACTGGCTGGCTGTCCTGCCGAGGGACAGGCACCTAGCAACAGTTGTTGGGGCAATGGATGAATTCCCTACAATGTTAACTGATCATTACTCTAATTTGTTCACGATTGTAATCATGTATGAACGTGTTTATGATTCATTACCTTTGTTACTTGGTCATGACTGACCAGATCTAGTTCACTACCTTCGTAACTTGCTCAGCTATCAAAACTTTGGAGTCCAGTTCCTGGATCAATTACGTACCTGTACTCTTTTCACTACCGCCCACACCATGGGTATGGGGTACAAACATTAAACTCTTATCCTCTCCAGTTTTTCCTCCTGGTGAGAGTTTGAGGCAGCCATAACAGTTTCTGATCACTACTTTTTTGCTCCCACAAGTTTCAAGTATGGTGTTCCACATTGTTACATTTTTACATTTCAGTGTTAGCCAGACCCGACTTTACCTTTATTAACTTTTTCTGTCATTCCTTTAAAAAACCTTTTCCCTAGCATTTGAGTGACTGCTTGTACAGTCTGTAAATTCTTTTTTTTCCAGCCTCGTGACTGCTCGGGTCATCAAGCACTCTTGAAACAAGGCGGACTGCTTGAGCTAATGCAATAACTTATCAAATTTGTCACTACAGTTTCACTAATATCCAAATACCACTGCTGACACGAGGGCACTGCAAGCAGAGAAACTCTTGAAAGATAAGACGAAGTCTGAGCCCAAGGTTCAACGACAGCCAATAAGAAGAGAGACAAGCAGCAATGGTTACAGAACCAACAATAAGCAACAAGATAGTCCAAATAATCAGACCCCCAACGAGCGACCCAACGGAACCTATAATCGGTGATGGAGAACCCAACAGACGTAGCACCAGACTAAACGCAAAACACAACTAAAGCCTACTGAGAAATGGGATCCTACACGCTAGTAGGACAAAGACGGTACACCACAACTTGGGGCATACAAGGGACACCAGGTACACCCTCTAGTAAATGTTTTAACAGGACAGATACAAGATGATTCAACTACTGTACAAATGGAGTGGGACACGAGCGCTTCAGGAACCACAAACTAAGGGAGCTTGGGCAACAATTAACAGTATACATCTTAATGACTGAATATTAAAACAATCTACCTTTCAGACTTAACAAAAAAGAACGATAAGAGGGTAACAGAACCACTACCAGAAGTGCCGACGGATCACAGACCAACGAAAATACTTAACAGGAAGGAGAACAATGCCACGAGCATTCTAAGACGACTCTTTAGGGAACTAGATCACTCACCATTGATACGTTATTTCCCAGACTGCGAAGAAACAGGACAAATACCAGATATAGGACAGAGACCCCCGAGAATAACCAACATGCCGGATTTTTACCCCTACCCGGACTGGTTACTTAACACTGATAACCGAAACAATATACAAGTCTAGCAGCCATACAGAAAACCTACATGTAGCGCTTTAACAACAAAATGTCATTAAAAATTTCATATTCAACGAATTTGCAGAGGACACGGCAAAAGATATCTTTAGCCTTTACTTTAATGGACAAAGATGTCGACCCACCCAAAAAACCCCACTGGTAGAACTAGGGAACAAATCTTCCAGAGGGCACCGACACTTGGTACTGTGGCAACAAGTATTAGACCTAGACGATAACGTTAAAAAACCAGAATGTGTAAAGGAAAGACCACGGAACCTATAATAGTACCCGACACGTAACGGATTAAACAATTAGTTACAGGAACAGAAGACAAATTAAAACCCTGGTAAACACTAAAAACACAAACTATCAAAATCGGTAACCAAACGGGAAATAAAACTTTCAAGAACTATGGAAAGAAATACAGTAACAATTACACTAACTACAACAAATACAAGAATTACAATGGAAACGACTAAAGGAAACTTCTACAAACACTTATAACAAGTCATATTACAAAAAACCTAACCCGAGCTACTACCCCAAATATAACATTTTCGCCCAGAAACGAACGAATACCAATACAGGGAAGGGGGGGGGGTACAACCCAAACCACCAGAAGAGGGAATGGAGAACACTGGGAAGACAAGACAATACAGACAATATAAGCAAACAGATTACCAAGAATACCAGAATTGGAAAAACTGGTAATATCAGAAGTACCACTGGCATTGAGAAAAGGATCCTTAGCAAAGGACTATCATATGTACCCAGATGTACTCTCGACATCACAGTCTCCCTACGATTCCCGTTGGGGAGGGGAGCCTCTACCTGTTCAACGATGTTCGCACATCGTGTTAAGATCAAACCAGTCAGTGGTGTTATAAATGATTCCACTAAACTATTACTTGCTGCCGGTACAAGAACCTGCCTACATCTTAAATTCACAGCGATCCACTCACTCAAGGACTCCTTCATTGCCGTCTGCACCGACGACAATGAAGCAGCTAAACTTATGGACAACGCTGCAATGAATACATTGCCAGACCGACGAATCAACATATCACTGTCCCCATCTTCGCTGGCGAAATGTTTTTGCTAAACTGGATAAAATAATCACATCCTTACCAACGGATGAACTGAAGACCTCTAGGAGCAGAACACCTGGGACTGTAGACACGAATTCCCAATGCCTCATCTATGATCAAAATCATCTTTTCAGATATGGCTACCCAAGTGCTCTCTAATGGACTAGCTATCTCATTACCACATGCATCCACGCCACGCCTGAACATTTCGCCCATGTCTCCCTGTTGGAACTGTTACTCTTAACACTCAACCAAGGACTGTCCCATTAAAGACAGTTCTGTTCTACCTGTGAAAAAGGTCATGACTTCAAAGCCTGCACCACCACCAATGCCACTCCATGTCTTAACTGCAGTCAAATGCCCACTATGAAAAGTAGTAATGTAGAAAAAAAATTAAAGAAACCAAGAATAGCACCAAATTGCTGACATGCCACCATTTCAAAACCGTCACCACTATTTCTACAAGCCACACGGCAGTCATCTATCCAGCAATTCCCTCTACTCCCTGCCGCTGCTCCCTCTAAGGTGCTGTATTGCATAATGTATGCACACCTTGCAAATGCAGCAAACCCAGGCACATTCAACACTACAATTAACGAACTATTCCGTCTTAACATGCAATCATTTAACTTTCCTGACTCGCCAACATCACAGGACTTCAATATTATCCCAAACCTCGTTAATTTGACATCAGGCCCAAATCCTGACTGCCACCAAAAAACTCCTGAGCCACCCCCAATGACTACTACCACCTCAACAACCAGCCAGACCGGAAATATTAGACTCCCAGCCTCCTCTCGACACAATCACAGTAGAAACTGAACAAGAATTTTATTACAAGTCCACCGACGAAGCAGGTAGCGAAGACTCCAGCACATCCTCTTGGGAAAACCTTACTTTCTACACCTCTCCCTCGAATGCTGACACCATGACCTGTACTGAACTCTACAAAGGCCTCGGTGATGGAACAGTTACGTATGCCTGCGAATCACCTTCACTTCACACTCGCGCAAGTTCGAGTTAATTAAGCCTCTTCGTTTCACTTTTTCCAACAAGACAACGCTATACCACCTCTCCAGGAGCAGCTTCAAGAAGTTTGAAAATGGCTCCACTGCAAACCTGCCTCCTCAACTACTAAAATAACTCCATGTCTGCTGCCATCTGATGGTCCTACCTGCCTGCCCTCCTGCGACCTGGACACTGCCAGCTCTCAAGACCTCACCTACCACGAGACTCGTGCGCAGCTTGCTCGTTTTTTTTTTTTTTCTCTCCAAGTCTGTCCCACGATCGCCTTAGCTGCTGGGTTAAGCCCTGGCTATTTCTACGACTAAGAACGCTCCTCTCCAGGGCTATTCTCCGTCTGTCCCATCTTCCTCGCTCATCCCACTGGGATCTTACCTGCACTTGTTTGTTCGTTGGTTGGTTCATATGTACCCGGACCCCCCCTAGACGGAACCAACTAGAGGGGAACAAAGGAATCCTTGCATAAACTAGAGGAAAAATTTAAGGAGTTCACACAGGACATGACAAGGGAGAAGACCAGAACTAAGTACAAGAGAGCACCTATTAAAGAAATACACGAGGGCACCGAGGATACAGATGGAACCAACCAAACTAATACCAGGCTTGAAGACCCAGATTAAGATAGAAAAACTAAATGCAAGAAAACCGAATTATTCGAGACCAAATCTTAAGAAAAGAACAAGTCTACATAACCTAGATAGTAGAGATGACATTGTAATATTGGATGCAGACAAAGGGTCAAAAATAGTATTTAAGGTAAACTCCAGGTAAACAATATCAAGGCAGCTTCTAAACATGTAGACACCTACCCGAGACTAGATAAATCAGAAGAGACCTTCATGGAAATTACGGTACGAAGCAAGGAACTCGTCCTAGAATTATACAATAACCGAGGTACTAAAGGGGGTAGACCGCCAAGTCTGAGCCTAAGATACACCAAAAAATCGAAAAATATGAAAAAAGTTAATCTTGCCGAAAAATAGAGCAAAGATCTGGCAACATTTTGGTGTGCGTCTCGTCTCTGTACGATAATTACATAAAAAGCTATCGTAATTATAACAATGGTAACTAAGTCATCAGCGCGGCCCAGCTAACGTCATAATACCACGTGCTCCAGCGCGACTCGCTTCATAAAACAGTATCACAGGTATTTTTTTTCCTTTTTTTTTTTGGTGTATTTTTGAGCTAGATCTTCTAAATAGTAACTGGCAACCATCAGGTTAGCTGTGAGAAGGAGCTGCTCACACCATCTCAAGTCAGTGCCGACTGAAAGTCTGAAGAGTGTGTGTCACTGACAGCTGACTACCCTTAGGACGTTACTTTTCGCCTTTCATTGTATACATTTTTGGTACATAATGCCTGCAAATAAGAAACAGTTTGCCTATAACATTAGCAGGAAGAGGAGAAGGAACATAGAAGCAATGATAAGGGCTAAACAAGCAAAGAGCAGCGGCAGCAGCTGCTGTGGGTGGTGACGCCGCCAAGATGCTAGTACCACCTCCCTCCTCTCAAGACCTGTCCTTGTTCACTGCTACTGAACTATTGGATATTTCATATTCAGAAACAAGGAAGACAAAATATAGGAGCCCCGCAAATATGCCCACCTCCACCACGGCTGCTACTACCACAACTACTACCTCCACTGCTGCTACTACCACAACTACTACCTCAACTACTACCTCCACTGCTACTGCTACCACAACTACTACCTCCATGGCCCTCTCTACGGCCACTGTCACAACTACTACCTCCACGGCCACTACCTCCACGGCCATTCCATATGTGGCCACCAAACGTTCACATGGTCGACCCAGAAAAGACGTACCTGTGGCCACACGACGTCCAGTTGGGTGACCAAAAGGATCTAAGAGCAAAAGACATCCCAATTACTTTGTATTGATCCCATATGAGGCCAGTACCACCACCACCACCCAAGATGTGGCCACCAGCACCTCCACCCAAGATGTGGCCACCAGCACCTCCACGGCCACTTCATCTCATATGACCACATCTGTGGCCAGCACCTCCACTGCCACCCCAGGTGTGGCCAACAGCTCAGATATTGATACTAGTGTTGCGAGTGATAATCCAGTGTCGAGTGATAATCCAGCGTCGAGTGATAATCCAGTGTCGAGTGATAATCCAGTGTCGAGTGATAATCCAGTGTCAACACCTGCATCTGCTGAGGTGTCAAGTGCCACAAAGTGTCATTATTTAATAAGGTAAATCCTGAGTTTAGTGACGTGAATATGAAGATGGTCGATTGTAATAAATTATATAATACTGTCTTATCGCGAATGTATTGCACGGAGTGTTGGGTCGAAATAATGGAAACTAAATATTATGACCAACATCTAGAGACAGTTATTGTTCTAGTGTCTCCTGTGTGTGGACATCACTTGGGGGAAATACCTTGTGTGAATAATGTAGAGAATGAGATAACTGGCAGGATGGTGTATGGGGAAATGGTAGCAGGTGAAGGATACAATGCATTTGCTCGTAGAAATGCATTGTGCACTCTTCCACATATCACTCTAGAAACATACAATAAATGTGCATCTATGAAAACAAAAAAATGTGTCGAGTCATGCCAGAAAATACTTGCAGAATCTAGGGACATTATTGTTCAGGAATATGGCAAATTGAAAATTGAACCAGATGTCAATGGAATTCTTGACATTGATGTAACATATGACGGTACATGGCACAAAAGGAGACATCACTCAAATATAGGCATTGGTATCGCTATCGATGCAGTGACGAAATTAGTGGTTGATTATCAAGTTTTGTGCAAGTACTGTCATGTGTGCGCCTATATGGAAAGTTCTTACAGCAAACAGACAACATGTCTTGAAAAATATGAACAGTATTACGATGAACACGAACATAAATGCTACAAACTATTCAGGAACAGCTGCAAAGATGGAAAGTGAAGCAGCAGCAACAATTTGGCAACGATCTCTTGACAAAAAACTGAGATACAAATCAATAGTGAGTGACGGTGACAGCAGTACGTATAAAACCATTGTTGACCTCAACGATGGTGAGGGACCATATCCAGGTGTAAATGTTGAAAAACAGGAATGTATCAATCATTATTCAAAACGTCTAAAGACCAGACTAACAAATTTGGTGAAGTCACAATATGTTGAGAAAGAATTGAAGACTGGAAGGAAGAGGAAGGAGTTCGCCATGAAGAAAAAGGGCATGCTGACAAAATTTGTAATTGATAAGTTATCACAGTACTTTCATAAGAACCTGAGAGAGAAGATCGGTCATGGAGTTGAAGATATGAGGAATTCTATCATGGCAAGCTTCTTCCATTGTTCCTCAACTGATGAAAAACCTCAGCATCACCTTTGCCCAACAGGTGATAAATCCTGGTGTTTCTACCAGAAAGCAGCAGCAGCAGACCTTCCTCCACCATCTCACACCAAGATGAAAGTGCACTTCCAACTTGAACCTGCATACATGGAGGAGGTGCATAATGTCTACAAAGACCTAACATCAGATGAAATGATGCAGCGTTGTATAAAAGGCAGAACGCAAAACTCTAATGAAAGTCTGCATCACCGCATATGGTCTTACAGCAATAAAGCCAAATATCAAACCAAGAGGCATGTTGATTTCACAGTCAGCCATGCTGTTGCTGACTACAATAGTGGATATGCGAGGAGCTGTCTGGACACAACACTGGGCTACAGACGTTCAGCAGTGACTCAATCACAACTTGAATTAATGGAGAAGCAGATGAAGGAAAAACAGAACCGAGGTGGAAAGAAGAGGAAAAGGGAGGTGGACACATCCTACGAGCCTGGAGGACATTAGATAATCATGTTTCCACCAACATCCAGCCAAAGGTACGTAATTATTAGCGTTTTTTTTTTGGTATATTTTTATATTGTGTGTATATCATATATGGATGCAATTACATGCATCTGTACATAATCACATAACAATCACTGGGAATAGGATTTTGAGAATTCATTTCTTTCTTTTCAGATTGATTGGGATGGATTTTTATGATTGGCCAGCCACCAGAGAACTTCAGGATAAAGGGATCTTCATGGAACTTCAGGAATAATGTCTATATAACCAGTTCTACTCTCAAACGTATAAAGGCACTGAGTATTTTTACCCACTGTAATGTTCAATGTATTTGTTGATTTTTTTCAAAAGTGCATTTATTTGTATTTATTTGATCCTGAACCATTATTTATGAACCGATCATTCTGAATTTTACAAAAGTTATTCAGGGGACCCTGTTTGACTTTGTAACGGAGTTGTCTTGGGTAATAATCCCTTCAGTTTTGCATAAATTGATGTAAAGTGCAAAAAAAAAAATTAAAATCAAGTCAAGACTATTTTTTTGGGTACCATAAAACATGTTATTACATTATTTAAAAATGTTAGATGGTCAATTTGGCATTACTTTATCATTTGTGATTATCACCAATGATTTCGAGATTGCCAATATTGATTTTTTTTTTTTTTTGCTATAAGTGTTGCCATGTCCAATTTTTCACATTTTTATTTTTTATAACTATTTATTGGACGATCTTGATGCAACTAACCACACGAGGTTCAATATGCCTAAAGTCTCTGGTAAAAAAAAAATAAACGAAATCGAGCAAAGGAGAGAAAAAAAAAGGGCCCTTCCCCCCCTAAAGGTTTAATGAATGTAGCTCTTAGGGACTATTAGGTTTTAAGCCTAAAATACCCAACATGTACTTTCTCCCTGAAACACACAGGAGTATGGACAGACACTGGAACATTGAAGTCAAGATCGGTACTCTCGGGCTGTGCTGCACCTATGCGACCAATTGATAAGATCATGACTGCACTTTTAATGCCGCTCTTAAACCTGTTACCAGAGATTGAAAGAACACGTTTTCTAACAGAGGAAACCAGAGAACAAATAAAGACGGCCCCGATGGACCTACGCTTGGTGTCATTAGACAGTCGCTTTACCCATCTATCCCACAGGCAGAAGCAGTATCAGTTGCGGAGTTCCACGAAGAGGATCTGGCAACGACAAGAATACCTGATGTCTCCGGGGATTCGACGACCTCCAAACAAAGAACTGGTACAAAAATCACTCCTACACATGGAGGACACGATCCTGAAGTTTAACAAGACCTATAGACAAAAAACGGGAACGGCGATTGGGGGCCTCGGTAAGTGTCGCAGTGGCCGAGACCTTCGTCCACTAAGCTAGAAAGGAACAAACTAAGAATCCTCTCCCAATGCTGCTGTACAAGATATATATAAACTATCTTGTATAATCGAAGGTAGATGAATGGTTCAGAGAACCGACAAGTTGATAAATTAGACATGTGCAACACTTGGGTATCTTTACTGAGGAAATTTTTCGCCACAGTGGCTTTATCAGTCCATACAAAGGAGAAAATTGTATGGACATTGTTCTCCTTCGTATGGACTGATGAAGCCACTGGTGAAACTCTCCTCAATAGAGATACCAAAGTGTTGCACATGTGTAATTTATCATAATCGAATGTGGAGACTAAAAGATTTGTGTCCTGAGCAAACGGAGCACACCCATCACAAATTTAAGTCAGAACAGTTATGAGTTCCCTTTTTAGACAGTAATCTACTTGAATGAAAAAAGAAAGTCGGACCTACTACCAGCCAGGCCACGAACACCAGTACTTACACTGGACATCTTCGCATCCTTAATCTCTCGGGCAATCACTCTTTCACTAGTCCCGAGGATAAAAAACCTGCTGAAGAAAAATATTTTAAGAAATCACTGAACGAGATGTGGGACTTCCTCAGAGTCAGAGGTTACCCAAACAGCTGTTTGGATGAAGCAGAAGAAAGACTGAGTGCCCTGGACAGGAGCACAATTAATGAAACCTGGACAGACCCACAGATGGAAGAATTCTACTTACCTCGCTTTACAGTCGACAGTTCGCAACAGATTAGTTAAGAATTAACAACACTTTGGAAATGGATAAATGACCAATTTGGGCAGGCCTCCCACTGCTGCCACCAATTGTCGTGGGGTTCGAAAGGAGATAACGAGGGTTGAAGAGACTTGTTGGATGGTAACTATATATTGTCAGACTGGTAAGGGAGCCCAACCTACCGTGTGTAGACATATGTGAGGACTGAGGAAGTTAGAGGTACTCGCGCACACATGCGCATCACGTGACATCACAGTCACTAGGTCTAGTAAGGGATCGTATATATAAAAAACAGATGGTACTATGATACTCAGATAAGCTATACAACACGTGTAAGGGGATCAACCATGCTGACACTGGGCGGAATATTTTCCTAAACAACCACCTATGCTGGCCTGGAAAAAAGATAATTCCCTAGAAGACAAACTTATGAGAGCAGAATTCCCAAAGAGAAGATAACAGCTGGTCAAAGAAGCAGACAAAAAGTAGACAACCTGAAGTCACTTGTTCTTTGAGGATAGTATTTGGTGCACCACTTACTATTTTCTCAGACCGAGCGATTAAGATCCTCATGCAGTACCTCCGGATATAATCCAGGTGGGAGTCCGTAACACAGGTTAGGCTTGGGGGCTTCAGCAACCAGGCCGCCTGTGGCTAAAGCTGCACAAATCGCCAAGTACAGAGCCTTTTCTAAATTTAGTTTAACGGGTTGTAATAAGAGTGGGCGTGACTCACTCGAGTTCTGTGTGTGGCAAAACCCTTTCTCTTGTGTTGTTTGAGAAGTCCTTAAATATAATGGCTGATGAAAATGGAGCTCCACTTCGGTATCTTGCGAGTGGTCTGGTGTGTAGGAGTAAGAGTGGATTGTCTATTCATACAAGAAAGAATCACCCTGACTATCATAGGGGTGTGGAGGAGGCAACGGTTCATGTGAAGACCAGATGGACTAAAGAGGAATTTGTGTTGGCTATGGCCGAGGTAAAGATCCTGAAGGAAGAAATAAGAGTTGGTCATGGTGTCGCTGCGGGGATGAATTTGTTGTTGGCGGATGTCCACACCGGGAGGTCGGTTGAAGCAATTAAGGGCCACAGGAGGATGGCTTCCTATAAAGCTTTAGTTGAAAGACTTGTGTCTGATACTGGTGATGTTGGTAGTTTAAGGATTCAAGATGTTGACTGCCAAGAGGCACGAAGCAACTAAATTGGGGGTAGGGAAGTGTGTTATGGAATTGAAATCTCCCACAAAGTAAGTGCTCCAACAGTACAAGCACTAACATGACACCTACTTAGTACAATTGATGCTAGTGCATACACGAACACATGCGAGAAACTACAGAACATGATACACCTTGTTACAGGTTGTGGAGAAAATGCGGAAGGGTCTTGGGGATATTGGTATTAATGTTTTAAATGTTTTAAATGTCTTTAATGAAGAGGATTTATTTAGTGGAGTCATTTATCTGTGCAGAGTATAATAGATGAGATAGCGCAAGTTATGTTGAGGTATGTGTAAGAATGAAGGTGATGCTGCTCGCGGAAGAAATGCCCCCCCAGTATAACAATAGGGGTGGCAGAAGAGCTCAAAGAAGACAGTTTTATAGGGACATCCAGAAGCTATATCATAAGGATAGAACTAAGTGTGTGAAGATGGTACTTGATGGAAGATGGCGGAGCTTAGGCGCCCCGGAACAGCAAAACTTAACTAAGGAACAACTACAGGAATTTTGGTTGAATTTGTTTGCTAGACCATCTGAAGAAGATATAAGATCAGTAGAGACAGTGGTGGAAGATCAGCTATGGCAATTACAGTTACCTATTGAAGTGGAAGAATTTAAAAGAGCAGTAGCCGCGTCTAACGGTAGTTCTGCACCAGGTCTTGATAGATGGATGCTTAAAGATTTGAAAATGTTTCCGGAGCAGTTCTGGGATGATTTGTTTAACATCTGGTTATACACTGGATACCTGCCCAAGGTATTCAGGAAGGCTAGAACTGTTGCTGCCGAAGGTTGATCAACCTGAAAATCCTGGAGAGTATAGACCGATAACTATTTCAAGCATTATTGTTAGGGTATTCCACAAGATTTTGGCAGCAAGATGCGTTCAGTGGGTTCTTCTCCACATGGCGCAAAGAGCTTTTCTGCCCACAGATAGCCTTGCTCAATGTGATGCTGTTGGATGCGGCGATTAACGAAATTAAGGATAGATGTAAACATCTGTATGCAATATTCTTAGATGTCAAGAAAGCCTATGATTCGGTAAACCATTGTTCAGCAAGGAGAGCACTTCAGATCCATAATGTGCCTCCCTTGGCGATTAATTATATCATGTCGACGTACTATGATGCATCAACTGAGGTTATAGGTAAAGAGGGAAAGGTGTGTAGAGGTGTAAAGCAGCGGGACCCTCTGTCTTGTATCCTCTTTAATATGGTAATGAAGCACTGTTGGCCTTAAATAAACAAGTTGGATGGCCAATGAGTGGTGCTGAGGATAAGGTGTCTGCCTTAGCTTTCGCAGATGATGTGGTGTTAGTGGCCAAGTCCGAGCAAGGCCTTAATGCACAATTGCAGCTGTTCTTAAAATACTTAGAAAGAGTCAGGTTTAGAGATAAATCCGCAAAAATGTGCCACATTGAAGATCCAGACAGTTCCAAAAGTTAAGTGGTACGCAGATACGACGCATAAAACAGATTTATGGAGCTCAAGTTCGATCCTTGCAACCGACAGCTGTGTATCAATACCTGGGAATGCATTTTTCTTCAGCTGGTAGGGGAAAGCCAGATATACAAAAGTTGCGCAAGAAACTTCGAGCGCTAGATGAGGCACCCCTGAAACCTCAACAGTGGTTATATATATTATGGTGCTCGGTGGCGTCTGTCAGAATACCTTGAAGACGTCGGACAAATTAATCAGGCAAAACGTAAGAAAGTGGCTGAAATTTCCCAAAGACATCAGGAGGAGTGTTTTACGTTCCAGCAGCTGCGGGGGTTTGGGATGTATTTGTTTATCAACAAGAGTTCCTATATTGCGAAGAAACAGGTTGTATGCATTTCACAACTCTGAGGATAGCACTATACAGAATTTGGCGTTGCACCCAAACACCCTGAAGGCATTAAGGTTTGTAGGCAAGAGTTGAGTGAGGAATGTGGTTGTAACAACTAGGAAGCAGGAGCTTAAGGAATGGACAAATGCCTTGTTGGGTTCGCTGGATGGGGCAGGGCTAAAAGATCATTTAGTCCCTCAAGTACATCATTGGATGATGAATGGAAAAAGTTTATTAAAGGGGGCCTCTTATGTGGATGCATTAAAAATCAAGGATAACTTAATGCGAACTAAGAGACGAGCAAGAGGACGAAGACAGAATAACAACCTGTGAGGGCTGTGAACAACGCGAGTCCTTGGGACACCTTCTCCAGGTTTGCCCACAGCTTCATGGACAACGGGTCCAACTGCATAACATCGTGGATGCTATTTCTTCAGACTGCATGCAGAAGAATCATGCAGTAGCCAAGGAGCCGCATATTCCAACAACCCTTGGCATGCGTAAGCCTGATCTCTTAATCTGTGATGTGGAAAACAAAGGCTTACGTACTGAACATTAAAGTAGCAAGTGATTCTGGCATTTCAACTATGGTAGATCAGTATCGACGGAAGGCTGAGTACTATGACACCAGGCAGATTAGATCCTGGACTGCCCGGTGGGCGACCCAGCAGCTTCATCTCTACAACGAACTTTGGGACAATGCTATGGCGCCATCTGCAAATAACATACAGCCTATTGACCCACAAGTTGTCGTCCTTGGAGCCGTGATAATTACCTGGAGGGGAGTTATGTCCCCAAAAACGTACAAAATTCTCAAAACTTCATCTACCAGCCTCAGACTGAGTTGTACGTAGTTAAGGCCCTGGAAGGTTCCATTAGGCAGTGGAGAATGCATAACCAGTGAGGTGGCCTAAGGGTGCTCTAGATCTGGGTTGCATGTGTTATAACATCGGGCAAGGACTTCCTAACGGGACTACGGAGTGAGAGTAGACCAAGAGGCTAGCCGTCCGTGCAGGTCGAATATTTCAGGCCCGCAAACACTGCGAAAATGGAGAGAGAAAAAAAACTCAATTTGATCACACCGAGTAAACTCGCTTCCAAGACTGAGGAGTACCCAAATCCAGGACATAACATCACATTGCACTGTTGGCCTTGCTATTGGCAAGACAGTCGCTCCTCACCTCAACAAGTATACCTTCAATCCCAGTTGGGGAGGGGAACCTTTGATCATCATACCAGTGTCTGCCTTACTCCCTGCTGCTTGCAAACCGTGTAAGGATCAAACCCAACAGTGGAGTAATAAATGACTACTAACCTTGCCCTTGCTGCCGCTGTAAAGACTTTCCTATAGGTTAAATTTACAGCTATCCACTCAACGAAAGTCTCTTGATGACCTTAAGTCACTTTCTCGGTGAATGGCATTTGGAGCACCACTTTCTATTTTCAGTTCGAGTGATTAAAATCCTCGTCCAGTATCTCCAGATATATTCCAGGTGGGAGTCAGTAATGCAGGTGTGGCTGAGAGCTTCGGTGATCAGTCAACCTGCAGCTAAATCTGCATATCCTGCTGCGGGTGGAGCCTTTTGTTCGAATTAAGCTTTTAACAGGTTGTCATACGAGTGAGCGAGCCTTACTCGAGTTCTGTGCGTGGCAAACCCTACCTCTGTCAAGTTGTCCTTTTGATGATGGCGGCTGTTTGTAATGGAGCTCCGTTTCAATGTCTTGTGTGTGGTCTGGTTTGTAGGAGTGGGTTGTCCATCCATACAAGGAGTAAGCATCCCAACGAATATCATAGGGATGTGGAAGGGGCGGTTGCCCCTGCCAAGAGACAGCGACGAAATTGGGGAGGGAGGGAAGGTTTGTCTGGAACTCAAGTCTCCCACAATTGAAGTGTTCCAACAGTACATGCACTAACAGCACCTTGAAACACAGTACACATGCATATGTGAACACATGCCAGAAACTACAGAACATGTTACACTTTGTGGAGAAAATGGAGGGATTTGGGGATACTGGTTTCAGCAATGATTGTATAGCCTCTGTCCAGGGTGTCTTGGACGAGATGGCGGAAACTATGCTTACATACGTATGTCACCAGAAATGATGTAGACAGAAATCAGAGATGTCCCCCAGTACAACAGGGGAGGAATAACAGCTAAGAGACAAGTTTGTAGAGATCTGCAGAAGCTATATAAGGATAGGTCCAAGTGTGCCAAGATGGTCCTAGAAGGAAGATGGCGGCACCTGGATGCCCCAAAACAGCAAGCTGTATCTAAAGAGCAGCTATAGGAGTTTTGGTTAAACCTGTTTGCTAGACCATCTGAGGATGATGCAAGACCAAGGCGGATGCTTATTGAACTATGGCAGCTACATTTACCTGTAGATGTCGAGTTTAAGAGAACGGTAGCTGTGTCCAACGGCAGTTCTGTGCCAGGTCCTGATGGATGGATGCTTTAAGATATGCGAATGTTTCTCGAAAAGTTCTGGGTCGATTTGTTTAACATCTGGTCATATATCGGATATTTACCGAAGGTTTTTCGGAAGGCCAGAACTGTTTTGCTGCCTAAGGTGGATCGTCCTGACCAGCCATCACTATTTAGTATTATTGTGTGTTTCATAAAATATTAGCAGCGAGATGTGTGAACTGGGTTCCCCTCTATATGGCACGAAGCATTCCTACCCACAGATGGCCTGGCCCAGAATGTGATGTTTGATGCAATAATTGAGTAAAACAAAGAAAACCTCTGTAAACAATATTCTTAGATGTAAAGAAAGCGTACGACTAAACCATTCCTCGGTTAGAAGGGTGCTACAAATACAGTATGCCACTGTTGGTGATCGATTATGTCAACTTGTGCATCTGAGGTTATGGGAAGAGTGAGAGAGTGAGAGAGTGAGTGAGAGAGCGAGTGAGTGAGAGCGAGTGAGTGAGTGAGTGAGAGCGAGCGAGTGAGAGCGAGTGAGTGAGAGCGAGTGAGTGAGAGAGCGAGTGAGTGAGAGAGCGAGTGAGTGAGTGAGCGAGAGCGAGTGAGTGAGTGAGAGCGAGTGAGAGAGCGAGTGAGTGAGAGCGAGAGTGAGTGAGTGAGAGCGAGTGAGAGAGCGAGTGAGAGAGCGAGTGAGCGAGAGCGAGTGAGTGAGAGCGAGCGAGCGAGTGAGAGAGCGAGTGAGTGAGAGAGCGAGTGAGTGAGAGAGCGAGTGAGTGAGAGCGAGTGAGTGAGTGAGAGCGAGTGAGTGAGTGAGTGAGCGAGTGAGCAAGTGAGTGAGTGAGCGAGCGAGTGAGTGAGAGAGCGAGTGAGTGAGTGAGAGAGCGAGTGAGAGTGAGTGAGTGAGTGAGAGTGAGTGTGAGTGAGTGTGAGTGAGTGAGAGTGTGAGTGAGTGAGAGTGTGAGTGAGTGAGAGTGTGAGTGAGTGAGTGAGTGAGTGTGAGTGAGTGAGAGTGTGAGTGAGTGTGAGTGAGTGAGAGTGTGAGTGAGAGTGTGAGTGAGAGTGTGAGTGAGTGATGTCAGCATAGTTGCTGATCCCTGTGTTATATAGCATAGCATATTAGTATCATCCATGTGCTTTAGATAGGAGATCCCTTTTAGGCCTGTGACTGACGTCACGGGATGCGCATGTGTAGGTTCGTACCTCTGCCCCGGTCTCACTCAGCAGTAGACCATCCAGGCTAGTACACGGCAAGGCTGGGCTCCAGTTCCCATCATCACAGTGACAATATATCTTAACCATCCAACAAGTGTGTGTACCTTCAACCCTTGATATCTCCATTTAAGAACCCCTACGATAAATGGTGGCAGCGGTGTGGGCGTAAAATTTATAATTATGCCGATGTACGGAGATTTCTTTCGACCAGCAAGACGGCCAAACTGTGACTAGGCCTACCGAGAAGGTTAACTCCAGCCAGCTACCTCAAGTCAGCTACTCGCCCAAGTTCCTACCAGCTTCTACACCATCCACTGGTCAGTCTCTTTGTATTAGTGTTTATCTGCTTATTTGCATCACTCCCGAGGGGTTGACCCGAGTTTGCAAAATAAGCCAGCTTCCAGTCTGTGGTGAGGAAGCCCAGTCGAGCCTAGTCTACTTCATCCAATTCCTTTGCCTGCCAAGCCAGCTTCCACCCCTGCTGTGCTCATCGTGAGAAGTTATCAAGCTATTCTGTGTGAAGGGTTAAGATAAGCCAGCTAGCAACTAACCCAGGTGTCTTACCCCAGTACTCAAGTAAGCCACGTGAGTAGTCTTCATCGCTTGTGATTCAAGCTCCAAGCCATCCTGAGTGCTTTTTTTTCATCCTTGTGGTGTTGTAGTATTTCGTGGGTGTATTTTAAGCTAGACAGCTTAGAATATCTTCGCGGCAGTGTGACTGTTCTCAGCGAGGCTTACGCCGTTCAACCCATAGGCCCAGCCACCCACGACCACGTGTGTCGCACCATTGCCGGTCTTAGCCCTGTTATACCCACAAACCCAACTACACTCACCACGCGGCCTCAGACGCCTCACTCAGCCATTACCCACTCGCCTAACTTCTTCAGTGTTTTGGTAAACTAAGGGTTGTAGCACCATATTTTAAGGACCACATAGGGGGTCAAGAGCTAGTGTGTTTTCGCGCCACCGTTAAAAGCCTCCTGTGTGTCTCGTCGATGTAAGCGCAATTCTACGATGTGTGCAGAGGACAGCAGCAAGACTACATAAACAATCTTCTCTCCACTACCATCAACCCCATTCTTCAAGTCGTTACAGCGATAATTTTTTTCAAAGAGACATTTGCGAGTGTCGAGACATTTCTTTTGCGTTTCCAGTGATTTTTCTCTTAGTGACATTCAGTGACTATCAGACTCAGTGTTTATCATGTACCGATTGCATTAATTTCTTTTAATCTCCTTAATTCAGTGTTAATTTTCGTGCATTATCTTATGTCTGTTGTGTTGTGTCTTTATACACTTGAAGTAAGTACTTAGTGGTTTTCCTTTGTTGTGTGTGTGCGCACAGCATGAATATAGAACTTGTGTTTACACTTCAGAATCACCTAGTGTTCTCAGTATTCCAGTGAAGTATTTCAGTAAATTTTTCACCTCATTCTGCATCACAACTCAGTGTTGTCTTATAATTTTTTTCTTCTTCCCAGCTTGTGTATTTTTGTTTTGTTCCCTGTGTTGAACATTCTTGTGTTCGTATTCTTTCATTTAACCAGTGTCTAATTTGTCTTATTTCCACAGACAATAGTGCCATTATTTTGTGCAAGCAAGAATCATTTTTACAAAATTTTTCACACATCAAGTTTCATTGCAAGAAAATTCTAGTATTGTGTTTATGTTGATGTGTTGTGTTCTGCATCACTAAGTGTTCAAACTTTTTTTGTGTGTTTTAGCACCTATTATTTTTCACGTTTCATTGAACAAATTCACTCTTAGTGCAATTTTTAAGTTCTTCTTTTAGAGTAAATTGTTCTTTTGCTTGTTAAGTGTTGCTTGAGTGCAGTTAAGAGTTAGTGTTCAATCAGTTCATTCCTTGATATGTTTCTTTTGTGTAATAATTTTTATTATTGCACATTGACTCATTTTGCAATAATTCTTGTGCAAATATTGTGTTGCCATTAAAGTCCTTCTTGCAGAAATTTTATGAAGTACTTTTTGATTAGCAATTGTTATTTTGCAACATTGCTACAGTATTTCAGTGCAGTTTCATATGCCCTGTTCTGTGCATAATATTTTATTTTGTGTCATTTTATTTTATTTCAGTGAATTGTGCCTCTGTTTTATTTTTTTGCACAAGTTTTATTGAGTCCATTTCATCATTTTATTGTGTATTTCCCTGTTGCATTGAAAGTAAAGACAGCTCACTGTGCCATTCATTCAATTTAAAGTGAAAGTTGAGCAAATCAGATTTGAGTGAAGTACAAGTTCTCTTGATTTTCAAAGTGTTCATTCAGTTGCATATTTTTCTTGTGAGTTCTTTACTTACTGTGTAACCTGTCAACTTTTAATTACTTATGCAGAATCGTTAAGCATTTTTTTTTTCCCCCCATTTAAGTTCAGTGTTGTGTGTTCTCGGCCACATTTTCTTTTGTTCTCTAAATTCTTTTTTTACATTTTGCAAATATGTCTCAAGTTTTCTCAAGCGATGCCTCAGCACATGTTGCTAGTACAACCATTAATGCGTCAGCCCAAAATTCGAGTAACTCCTTATCAAACAATAGATATACTCAGACTTCTAGCCTGCATAATTTCAGTCATGATCCGTATGATGCTATGCCATTGTTCAATGGTGACCCAGACAACCTTGAAGGTTGGTTTACCGCAGTTGGAGCCAGAGCTAATTCTTCAGTTGATGGTCTTCCATCTGAGAGTTGTTTAATAAGTATCGGAAAGGAGAGTAACCCGTTCTCCAGCAGCCTCAAATGTATTTAACTTAATTAGTATGAAGGACTTCCAAGATCTAACCAGGTGGCAAGATTATTAACAGTTAATTCGCAATTATCTTTGACAGGTGCGAGAAACCGATCTGTTCATTGTTCTCAAAGAATTAGTTTGCACAGCTCCGAGACCAGAAGAGTCATTAGACGAGTTTGCTCTTCGTCTTAATAACCTATGTCCTCATTCGTTAAAGCAGGTCAAAATTCCAAGTACCTTAAAGATAACTATAAACCAGCCCTTGAAGGGTTTGCCAAATTAGCTGTATTTGGAGTTATTAAACTAATGCCACCGACATCTATGTATGTATACAATTCAAGTCCGCTAGATGCTACTATGGGACCGCTTGCAGCTCTAATCCATGTACGAAATTTGTGTCCCGAGGGAACCTTCCCTTATCGTAAGTCTATGCCAAACACCTTGTCCAATCCTGTACCTCTAGTTTGTGCTACTACCAAAACTCCCAACCTTAATCACTCACGTCCATCATCCAAAGCAAGTGTTAAGAGCTATCATTCCCGTAGCACTCGTAGTATGTACAGTACCCACAGTCAAAGAATTTGCTACAATTGTGGTTACCATGGCCATATTGCTATTAATTGTCATGACAGTCACCCTAAGAAGCGTCGTACTGATGATGAGTACCAGTCAGATCTTCCCTACTGTACTTATCATAGAAATCATGGACATGACACATCTGAGTGCAATGCTCTCTACAACATGCAGTACTCTAGGTCTTTCCGTGGCCGTTCCAACCGCAGAGCCAGGAGAGGAAACAGATGTCGTGGTTCACAAACTAACCAGAACCAGGCTCATTCTTCCAATTCTGGGGAATCCGAGCGCCCAAGTCTACTCGTCCAGTCGTGACAGGTGATAATGGGTACACCATCCCAGTCCAAAATTCCTATGAAGCCTTAGCCAGCCTCGAGATTGACAGCCCTGCTGTTGATGCTGCTTCACACGTCTCTGACGTAGAGGAATTTGGGGATGAAGTAGAAAATGCCTTCTCCGATGACAACGCGCCTTTCTGTTTGCATATAACTCCTAACAAAACGATTGGTCCTTTAGTACAAGCTTCTGTCCATAATGCGCCCATTCACGTGTTCATGGACTCTGGTGCGCAAGTTAATGTCATTAGGTCTAGCTTGTTTAAAGAGAAGCAGTTACACCGTGTCCTCCTCGTTGAACCAGCTACTGTAACCTCCCTTAGTGGAGTAGCTGGTTCCCTTCTGCGAGTCCGAGGGCAGACTTCGCTCACCTTTACTATCCAAGGAAGAGACTTTACTGCTGCTTTTCTTGTTGTCGACCAGATTACTTTCCCTGGTGACCTTCTACTGGGATTTGCTCCTATGCGAGACTTACGCATTGTGCTCGACCCGTACCGATGGCATGCCCAAATTGACGACTTGATCGTTCCATTCTGGGGTTACCAGCTTGGATCAGAAATCAGTCATACTGCTGCAGAGTATGATGTACGCATTAAGTCCTTACAAGCCAATGCATTCTCCAGTAGTGTACCCAAGCGGTCAGGCACTGGTAATTCTGTCACTCCCATCTGTGTTCCACCTACACCTTCAGACTTGCAGGATAGTGTTCCATCATTGCCTCAAGTGTCCAAGGACACTCAGACTGCCTTGAGTGCACAGCCTATCCCTGCAATGACTGCTAGTTCGAGTAGTAGTTTCTCCACAGGGGATGCCTTGACCTGCAAGGTCAAAGGTTTATTTGTTGAACCTTCCTTACACATTGTAAGAGACAGTAAGATCCATTTACTCATTGCTAACACTTTGGGTCACAGTGTTCGTCTCAGAGCAAATACCAACCTCGTTGACCTAGTTCACTATCCTTACCCTGTTCAAGTACAGGATGACGTGCCACCTGACCAGTGGGTCGGTGCTATTTCAACAGTGGAGACCTCATCCACTCTGCTGGATCAATCTATCCCACCAGTTGAGGAGAAGGACTTAGCTCCCACTGATTTCCCAGACGAAGTCCAGCGCTTGTTGACGCTGTTGAACAAACGTCGTACAGCCATTGCTTTACCAGGTGAGAAGATGGGTATAAAACTTATTGTCCCATCGTATTCCACTTGAACCTGGTACTAGACCTATTTATATACCTGCGTACAGAATGCCTCATTCCCAAGTTGCTGTTGCAGAGGAACTGATCAATCAAATGCTCAATGAAGAAGTTATTGCACCTAGCAATTCACCCTGGAATGCGCCCTTGATCCTAGTGCCTAAGAAGGACGGCACTTGGCGCCCGGTGATTGACTTTAGGAAGTTAAATGCGAAAACCATTCCAGATAGTTTCCCACTTCCTGTACTAGGTGACCTTTTACGCAATATCGGAGATAAAGTCTTCTCAACCCTGGACTTGTTACAAGGGTTTTGGCAAGTCCCTCTTCACGAGGACAGCCAAGAGTTAACTGCATTCTCCACTCCCACAGGTCATTATCACTTCCTCCTTATGGCGTTTGGATTACAATCCTCCCCTATCATGTTCTCAAGGCTCATGACTAATATCTTTAGAGGTCTTATTGGTAATGCACTTATGGTGTACTTAGACGACGTAATCGTCATGTCTAAAGACGTGGGGACACACTTGAAAAGACTTGATGTAGTACTTGGTAAGCTTGAAGAAGCCAATTTAAAGATCAAACTGTCTAAATGTCAATTTTTCAGATCAGAAATTAAGTTTCTTGGTCACGTAGTCACTCCTAGAGGGGTAACGACTGACCAAAGTAAAGTAACTGTAGTACTAAATTTTCCAACTCCCAAAACTGCTGATGCCGTAAGATCCTTTGTGGGCTTAGCAGGTTTTTATAGATCTTTCATTGCCAATTTTTCTTCCATAGCTGCTCTTCTAACTGAGTTGCTTAAGAAAGATGCTCCTTTTGTTTGGACCTTCCGTCAAGAAACAGCATTCCAAACTCTAAAAGAAAAGCTAACATCTGCTCCAATTTTGAAATTTTCAGATTTTTCTAAGCCCTTCTATCTGACAACTGATGCTAGTTCAATTGGCATAGGTGCCGTACTAGCTCAGAAGACTGATGGCAAGTACAACGCAGTTGCATTTGCTAGCCGAGTCCTTACGAAGGCTGAACGTAATTATACAGTAACGGAGCAAGAAGCTTTAGCAATAGTATGGTCTTTAAAGCACTTCAGAGACATAATTTACCAGTACCCTGTTCATGTCTCGACAGACCATGCACCACTGATACCTTTATTCCAGAACAAACAGCCTACTGGAAGGTTAGCCAGATGGACCTTGACTATCCAAGAGTTCAGTCCCACTTTTGAACATTTACCTGGCAAGTCGAATGTAGTCGCAGATGCTTTATCGCGACACGTTAGTGTAGTTACTGCAGATCCTCCATTTACTGTCGAGGATGTCAAAAATGCCCAAAGAACAGATCCCATGTGGTCTGGTGTGATTCGATTCCTGCTCCAGGAAGATCTTATTCTTACTGTGAAGCCACCAGCACCCATTAGTGACTTTGTAATGAGCCAAGAATTACTGTATCGAACAGCCGAGTTGGGTACTCCAAGCAGAAGAGTTTACCAGTTAGTAATTCCACAGTCACTAGTGAACGTAGCTCTACAGCTAGTTCATGATGCACCAGGTGTTGCACACCCTGGTATGGATCGTTCTGTGAAACAAGCCAGAATTAAATACTTTTGGTCACATATGGCAACTGACATTTCCGAGTATGTTAAGAAATGTAGTGTCTGTATGCAACAAAGGAAATGTCAATGGTCCTAATCCAATCCAAGTGTACCCAACCACTAGCAAACCATGGGAAAGAGTTGCCCTTGATTTGTTAACCAATTTTAAATGTTCCCTCCAAGGCAACAAACATCTGTGTGTTATGGTAGACCATTTCACCAGATATTGTGAGTTAGTTCCTATTGCAGATAAGACTGCAGAGACAGTAGCTAAAGCGTTTAAAAAACGCATTATCTGCAGGCATACCACCCCCAAGTCCTTAGTAACAGATAATGGAGGTGAATTCTGTAATGAGATTCTTGAAAATTTGTGTACTTTATACAAGATAATAAATCCACCATTGTTCATCATCCTGCCAGCAATGGGTTAGCCAAAAAAACCATAAAAAAATGTACTTGATGTCCTGAGAGCCACTATCAACCCCAATAGTGAAACTTGGGATGAAGTCATACCAGATGTTCAATGTGCCATAAATTCTGCTTACAATGCTTCCATAGGTGATGCTCCACATTATGCATTGTATGGTGTAGACAAGCGTTTACCCTATGAGTTGTTATATGACACTCCGAAACCTAATTACATCCCTGATGATTTTGTAGCAACTCGTACCAGCATGGCTCAGAGTGTTTTTAGAAGAATCCGTGGAACACTTCATAAATCAACAGCAGAATTTACTAGAGTAACTAATAGCCGTGCTAAGCTGTCAAAAGTCAAAGTAGGTTCAAGAGTAATGCTGACAAATTTCAAAAAAACATCCGAGATGCCTAAGCTCGATCAAAAGTTTGTCGGACCTTATCGAGTAGTAGAACATATCTCTGGTAATAAGTATAAGGTTAGAGAAATTAGTACTGGTAAGTACAAAGAATCGCATTTAGATCATATGAAATTAGTATGCGATGTTGATATTGCTACCCAGACTAATATGACAGATGCTGAAAATCCTCTTGACTCTGTACCCTCTACCTCAGATACTCAGTCATATAACCAACCTGAATGTCATTACTCCTTGTGTACTCGACAAGTAATGAGAAACCCACAAGTATCTTTTGTAGATACTTGTTCAGATCTCCCTCAGTCAAGGCATGTGTTAGCCATTGCAGAGGAATTCGATCCTCCCAGAGATGATAACCATTCTGCATATGTAAACCTCACCCTCGCAGAATTGGGTTTAAATGTACATAGTCTGTATAACTAGATGTCCGAGATGAAGAAAATTGTCAACTGTTTGTTATTAACTGATTAGTTTTTCAGAAATGTTTTTTTTTTTTTATTCACGTTCCCTCCGTATTCTGAGAATTTGACAGTAATAGTCTGAGTGCACCAGATGCTTTTGCTGTTAATTTCACCTTATATATATATATATTTATTCTTCCTCAGAATCCGTAGAGTGCTTGAATACAGATCGATCGATCAATTCCATCCATATTGTATAATGGTTTGTTTTTATAGTTTGTAATGAATACGTTAAAACCATTACATTACGTAAAACTCATGTTGTAACATCCATTATGATACCATCCATTAGTTCTAAGTTATATACGAATTTGTTATTGTATAGAATCAGCCCAGAACCGCCTGCCTGTTCAGCCTATAGATAGTAGTGCATGTCGAGACATACGTAACATGACCGAGCTGTCAGCATAGTTGCTGATCCCTGTGTTATATAGCATAGCATATTAGTATCATCCATGTGCTTTAGATAGGAGATCCCTTTTAGGCCTGTGACTGTGATGTCAAAGGATGCGCATGTGTAGGTTCGTACCTCTGCCCCAGTCTCACTCGGCAGTAGACCATCCAGGCTAGTACACGGCAAGGCTGGGCTCCAGTTCCCATCATCACAGTGACAATATATCGTAACCATCCAACAAGTGTCTCTACCTTCAACCCTCGATATCTCCATTTAAGAACCCCTACGATAGAGAGCGCACGAGCGCGAGAGAGCGCGCGCGAGAGAGTGCGAGAGAGCGCGAGAGAGAGCGCGAGAGAGAGCGCGAGAGAGAGCGCGAGAGAGAGCGCGAGAGAGCGCGAGAGAGAGAGCACGAGAGAGAGAGCACGAGAGAGAGCGCGAGAGAGAGCGCGAGAGAGAGAGAGCGCAAGAGAGCACGCGCGAGCGTGTGCGTGTAGGAGTAAAGCAAGGGGACCCTCATGTATTCTCTTCAATATAGTAATGAATGAAGCACTACTGGCATTAAACTAGCACATTGGATGGCCAATAGCTGACGCTGAGTCGAAAGTGTCTGCCTTGGCGTTTGCTGATGTGTTGGTTGCCGAGTCCAAGCAAGGCCTTCATGCACAGCTGCAGCTGTCAGTTGGAGGCATCTGGGTTAGAGAAACCCATAGAAGTGTGCCACATTAAAACTTCAAAACAGTACCAACAATACACAAACAACCCACACATAGAAGAGCTTACGACGACGTTTCGGACCGACTTTGACCAAAGTCGGGCCGAAACGTCGTTGTAAACTCCTCCTATGTGCGGGTTATTTGTGTATCGTTCCAGTCACAGTATTGTGCCTTTTTTTGTTATTTAAGTACCAACAATGAGGAAATGGTACTTGGACAACACAAAACGGAGATCTACGGAGCCCAAGTACATTCCCTTCAACCAACGGCAGTGTTTAAGTACTTGGGAATGCATTTCTCTTCAGCCGGTAGGGGAATGCTGGACATCCAAAAGCTTCGCAAGTTCTTGCAGCACTAAGCTCCCCTCAAACCACAACAGTTATTTATATTAAACAAGCACCAGATTCCCAGTATCATACATATGGTGCTGGGTGGAGTGTCAGAATACCTTGAGGACGTCGGACAAATTAATCAGGCAGATGATTAAGAAATGGCTGAAGCTACCAAAAGATACATCCGTAGGCGTTTATTATGCTCCGGCAGCTGCGGGCAGTTTATGGTGTATTTGTCAACAAGGGTTCCGATATTGTGGAAGAACAGGCTAGACGAGTTTCACAACGAAGATGATTCCGTAATACGTAACCTGGCACTGCATCCAAACACCCTCAACCCTTTCAGCGTCCAAACCGTAGATCTATGCCAAAATTCTAGCTGCATCGAATTTAGCACAAAAAGGCTGGTAGGCCTACATGCGAGATAACAGGTCTGCATGGTGTGCGCGTGCTGTAAAGAAAAATTCTAGGCACCCGCATAGCATTGTGGGAACGCTGGCTCGGTTACCTTTGTTCACCATGCCTCATCACAAGGCAGCTCTCACTCCAAGGAAAATTGGGACTCCTTCCTATCTGATAGTTCTGACTGATGGAAGTGGAAATTAAGAAGTTCTTTGGCTTTGATCAGTTAGTGACCGAAAGGAATGACCAGGATATCTATTATAGTGCAGAAAACCCTGACGATCCTCAACCTTCTACCTCTGGTGTGGGCACTCCTCAGTCACCGTCAGCTGTACCTTATCGCAAGAGAAAAACTCATTTTCGCGTGGCCAGGTCTCTGACTTCAGTAATGATGATAGTGACGTGGATTGTGATTTTATTGCTCTTGATCATTCGAGTAGTGATGATGAGGAAACATTCACCAGTGAAGCATCGGTATATACGCCACTGCATGCACTCGGGAAGTGTTCCCTATGCAGTGCCCAGGAGACGGAGTGCATCCCGGAGTACATCAAGTGGTCCTACACCAGGAATACAGTGAAAGTGAGGATGATGTGGCTACACTTGGCATATAGACCACAAGCATCAGTAGGTGGTGGTAGGGGTGATGGTAGTGCCATGGCCATGCATGACTCACCAGCCCAGACTGGGACCCACGCTGCTGACTCCTCAGCTCAAGGACAAAACGGAGCCTCAGCCACCAGCCCACCACAACCAGCCTATGATGTCCAGTATCCACCAGCAAACCGTATCTGGGATTGGCAGCAAAATCCCAATTTTGTTCAAGCCCCACCACTTTGATGACTCTCAAAGTGGAATTCTACCAACTTGTCCCCTTGGAACCACTGCTAATTAACTGGAATTTTTTGAACTATTCTTTGACCAGCCCTTGATGGAAACTATTGTCAGGGAAAGTAACTAGTATTTTGAGTACACCATGGCAAATACGGTATCACCAGTCAAGACTACACCGGTGGAAAGACAACTGTTGCAGAAATTTATTTGCTTTTTGCAACAATAATGCTTATGCCTCGTGTCTATAAGCATAATATAAAAAGCACACTGGTCCACACATCTGCTAATTTCTACCCCGGTCTTCAGTGAAATCATCCCAGTGAACAGGTTTATCTTACTGTTACACATGTTGCACTTCTGACAAAACCAGGCCTGACAGAAGCGACAGGTTATACAAGATTAGAAATGTTTCCATGCATCTCAAAAGTTCAACATTTACTTTTATCCATTCAAGAATCTTACTTTACGAATCTGATTTTGTTCAAAGGTCTAGTCATTCAAATAGTATATACCGAGCAAGAGGAAATTGTTTGTACTGTGACTGACAGTGGCCTGGTATTGGATATTGTTGTATACACGGGAAGTAAAACATTGAAAGATACCAGGATGTTACTGGGTATCTCGGGTGACGTAGTGATAAGCATGATGGCACCTTATCTTGGTAAGGGGCATACATTATATACCGATAACTAGTACACAAGCCCTTTACTCAGCGATTATTGCGAGTGAACAAGACAGATGCTCGTGGCACAGTGCGTTCTAATCGTAAACATATGCCCAAGCTCATCGCAGGTGCTCGTGGTGATGAGGTGCAGGTGTTTACTGCCAATGACATGGCATTACGGTTTCATGACAAACAAGATGTCACATTATTGACAACCATTCACCGTAACGAAATGCAAGACTGGCAAACTTGATAGAATGACTAATGAACATATTCGAAAACCAGTGACAGTGATTGATTATACACAAAACATGCGCTTGGTTGACAAATGTGATATGCAGATTGGCTCTCTTGTTTGTGTTTGTAAGAGTTACAAGTGGTATATAAAACTTTCCTTCCATCTCATGGACATTTCAATGCTCAGTGCATACATGTACCAAATGAAGACTGACAACAGACCACCGTATGGTGAATTTTGTCTTGTCAGACTACTCATAATGAAGTACCAGGTAACAACACCTGCTATACAACAAGGTCCTCGAACTCCTCAGGATATACCCAAGCGTTTGAAGAGGGAAGGTGATCATTTCATAATACAGCTTCCTGCAACTAAGAAGAAATTTCCTCAAAAGAGACGTGTTGTATGCACAAACAAAACTACGGCAACAAAGACGCAAAGAGACTGTTTATGTGTGAGGAATGTAAGGTACCTCTGTGCATGGTGCCTTGTTTCAACGAGTTCCACAAGCTCCAACAGTTCTAAAAACATGTTCAGTGATTGTACATATGTAAATATATGATAAAACATTAGTATTATACAAGATTTGTGCATGTTTTTTTTTATTGCAATAAAGTGGTAAATAATATGACAACTTGAGTGCAGTTGTGTTCAATACATTGAGTTTATATATATACACATTATATATAGGAAATAGTCGATGTTGCTGCCACCCGGTCATTTTGGGTCAACTTCCCGCTGCTGTATCTCGGTAAGTACTAATCAGAATTTTTTTTTTGTTTTATTACCTTCACAAAAATATACTAATTCTGTAAGAAATTTTTTTTTTCAAAATTTCTTGGACACTGGAGGCACCCCTTCCGATTTTGGCCTTGGACCCTGAAAGGGATGCCCGGGTGTTGCGCATGTGTCTTAATTTCATTTTGTCGGTATTATATACCATTCTTGAACTACTACTACTACCTCCTCTTCCTGCCTATACATAGCCATCCTGCTTCACTTCTGGTTAGTGTGACTTTGTAAATGGTCCAAGTCGGACCGAAACGTCGTCGTAAGCTTCTCTTATGTGCGGGTTGTGTGTGTACCCTGAAAGGGTTAAGGCATTAAGGTTTGTTGGACAGAGTGAGGGATGTGGTCATGACTACTAGACGGCAAGAGCTGAAGGAATGGACGAACTTATTGGTGGGTTCACTAAATGGAGCGGGACTGAAAGAACATTTGGTCTCTCAAATACATCGATGGATGACAAATGGAACGAGCCTTGTGTAGAGCTAGAGTTCATTACCCTTGTACCTAATTCAGCTATCAAAACTTTGGGGGCCCAGTCCCTGGACCCATTACGTACCTCTAATCTGTAAATACCTTTGTAACTTGTCATGATTGTGACCAGACCTACCTGGAGTTCATTACCTTTGTAACTTGCTCAGCTATCAAAACTTTGGAGTCCAGTCCCTGGACCAATTATGTACCTCCGTAATCTTTTGACTGCTGCCCACAGGATGGGCATGGGGTGCATAATAAACATATTAAACTAACTAAACCTTATGAAGGGGGCCATGTACATTGACGCCTTAATGATCAAAATTTAATGCCAACTAAAACAATGTGTGCAAGAGGAAGAAAAGTAAATACAACCTGTGAGGGTTGTGAGCAGCACTAGTCCCTGGGACACCACCTGCAGGTTTGTCCAAAACTCTATGGGCAACGGGTCCGACGACATAACGCTGTGGATGCCATCGCTGCGGATTGTATAGTGAAGCATGCTGTGGCCAAGGCGCCACAGATTCCAACATTACTTGGTACACGGAAGCTTGACTTGCTGATTTGTGATCTGGAAAACAGGAAGGCTTTCGTGCTCGACGGGAAGATTGCAAGAGACTCCAACATCGCATCCATGGCAGATCAGTATCCACGCAAGGCCGAGTACTATGATACTGGCCAGATTAGGAGTTGGGCTGCACGTTGGGCGACCCAGCAGCTTCATCTCTACAACACGTCACAGGACAATGCCGAGTCGCCGCATACCATCGACATACAGCCCATTGACCCTCAAAAAGTTGTCCTTGGAGCAGTGATAATTACCTGGAGAGGAGTAATGTCCCCACAAACGTACAAAATACTCAACAAAGAACTACATATACCATCCTCACAAATTGAGTTTTGTGAAGGCTCTGAAAGGTTCCATAGTACAGGAGAATGTATAACCAGTGGGGTGGCCTGTGAGCTCCTTAACCCCTGGTTTTAAACAAATAGTCACAAGAGTAGACTTTAAAGGACTTAGAACATAAGAATGTAGGAACACTGCAGAAGGCCTACTGGCCCATACGAGGCAGGTCCTTATCAAAACGACTTCTACCTAAAGCCACCCAAGAAATAACTCCCGTACCCCAGAAATAACTCCCGTACCCCAGCAGAAAACAGGACAAAGTAACCAAGAGGCCAGCCGTCCCAGCAGGCGAATTTTGTGCCTGCACTCACCATCACGGGGGGGGGGGGGGAATAATAGGCCAGCACGCTTAGCAGGAAAGAAAACAAGGCAGCCTCTATACATAGACAACTACTCAGAATTCGATCACACACATCGAGTAAACTCGTACTTCCAAGACTGAGGAGGCTGGCCAAATCCCGGACATAACATCACATTGCACTGTTGGCCTTGCTACTGGCAAGACAGTCGCTCCTCACCTCAACAAGTATCCCTTCGATCCCCGTTGGGGAGGGGACCCTTTTATCATCGTACCAGTGTGCCTTACTCTATGATGCTTGCAAACCGTGTAAGGATCAAACCCAACAGTGGACTAAAAAATGACTACTAAGCTTGCCCTTGCTGCAGCTGTAAATCATGAACAAATTAGTGTAATGAGCAATTCACACTTCCACAACCGGTCACAACTGTAATGAGTTATTGGTGCAAATATTGATTGTTGAGTCTCTCTCTCTCTCTCACACACACACACACACACACACACACACACACACACACACACACACACGAGGGCGCATGCACGGACATGTGCACACAACAGGCCTAGTGTCTAATCGACATGTGCCTAGGACAAAATGGTAACTAACGAGCATACAATATGCATACACACAAAGACGAACACCCTCACACACACACGCATGCACCCCCCCCCACACACACACAATTACTCTGTCATAAGCGGGTCATAAGCGCCAGGCTCCGGGAATCTTAGTGCTTTTAGGGCGTGTTTTAGCAGCTAGAAGCAACCAGTGTTAGTGAGAACGTCAGTGAACAACCCTACAAGTGATAACCAATGTATTAGCAAAAATAAATAAAGTAAAGGCGAGAGAAAGCCTGAAATTATACAACAAAATTTCAAAGTGCCAGTTCGTTGAGGCCTAGTTGGCACTTGTTGCCACACTGTTACAAATATACAAAGTACAAAGCGAGTGACTAAAGAGAAAATAAATAGAATTAAGAGGTTGGCTAACGAGAAACTGATGTAGCACACAGCCAACGTGAACAAGCTAGCCAGATTATATATATATATATATATATATAAATATATATATATAAATATATATAATATATATATATATATAAATATATATAATATATATATATATAAATTATATATATAAATTATATATATATATATAAATTATATATATAAATTATATATATATATATAAATTATATATATAAATTATATATATAAATTATATATATAAATTATATATATAAATTATATATATAAATTATATATATAAATTATATATATATATATATATATATATATATATATATATATATATATATAACACATACATACATACTTATACATAAATATATATATTAGCAGAGGTGGTGGCAGCAGTAGGCCTGAGGAAGTAGGCCGCCATAACAGGTTGGGTGTCATCACAAATAAGAAGTGTACTTACCAAAAGTGAAGTGTAAATTATAAAAGTAGCAGTATACAAGTGATAAGTGTGGTAAATGAGGACTCGAAAGGGCAACGAGAAAAGAATAGCTGAAGAAGTCAGAGGTGGAAGGGCGAGGTGCACGAGTCATCGTACAGCGAGCATCGTACATCAGGCATCTGGATGGACGTCCCCTCTGAGGAGTAACGTACAAATCACCTGTTTGTGGTTGGCGGGAGGTTTTTGAGTGGTAGAGCCGGCCCTACGGTCACTGGTAGCTCGCTATCTAAACCCTGCTCCAGAGCGATTATCATACACACAACACCTAGCCGTAGTAGGAAGATAAAATTTGTAGGAGCAAGGAATAGGCAGGAGGATTAAGTCGTGGCTAATGGGACTACAGCCCTGACAACAGTTTCGAGAGATAATGTTTTAGGACACAAAGACAGTACAATCTGAGAAGCAAGTATTGGGTACACATGTAGTAAAAGGTAGTACATAACTGGGTGAAAGACTCGTTAACACACGCTAGTATTATAATTATTAGAATTACTCTCAGTGTTAATGGTATCTTATTAGTATTACGGATACACAGAGGTGAAATGTATTTCTGGGACATATAAACTGACGTGCTCTCACACACACGCACATACTCGGGGCCAGGAGCTGAGTCTCGACCCCTGAAACCACAACTAGGCGAGTACACACCCACTCATTCACACAGCTGATCCTTGGAATTTGACTGCATCCCCTCACCCCCCCACACCTCTCCCCCCCTTCTCTATAGGCTTCTCTTTCCATCCCCCTTTTTCTATATTTCTACCCCTCCCTCGCATTTCTCCCTCCCTCCCCCTCATTTCTCTCTCTCACCCTTGGTCTTATCCCTCACCCCCATACTCTCTCCTCTCTCTCCCTCTTTCTACCCTCTCTCTCTCCCTCTTTCTACCCTCTCTCTCTCCCCCTTGCACCCTCTCCCTCCTCTAGCCTTCTGTCTGTGGTAAAAAAAAAAAAAAAATGGATGGCTCTAGAGGATGGAAAACCAGAGATCTGGTAGACGAACCAGGGAGGAAAGACGGAGTTAAAGCTCCAAAAAAGGGAGGAAGAGTGGGGAAGGAAGATAGTAGAGCTTGGTAAGAAAATGGAGGAGCGGATAGCTGAGGAGTGCAGGAAGTGGGAAGTACAGGTCTTAGCAGCAGAAGCTAGGATACAGTGCTTAGAAGAGAAACTGCAAAGCCTGAAACAGATTAGAGAGACAAATGACAATTCAGATGTGATATCAGGTGCAGACAAGGGGACAGTAAGCAACAACGGAGACATGCCGTACGCGAAGGCCTTATCAGACCCACGTGGGGCCAGGGAAAAGACGAGGAGTACACTAAGATCAAATGACAGGTCCGAAGACAATGAAGGTATGCTATATGCAGAGATTCTAACAGCCAACTGCAGTAGCAAGGGACAGCTGGTCATGAAAGACAGTTCACTGAGAATAGAAGTTCCAGATATGACAGGGACTGAAGGCAAGAACATGTCAATGGAAGGAAATAAAATGCCTCAGAGGAAGCAGATGGAGACTCAGTGGGAGGAGGAAAGGGCGAGGTCAGTTTTTGTGTACGGGCTCCAAGAAGCCAAGGGGGACAACTTTGAAGAAATAAAACAGGAGAAAAAAAATGATTGAAGGCATCATGAAAACAATAGGTGAGGGCGATATGACCCAGGTGACAAATTTTCAGAGAATTGGGTGGTTTGCGAGTGGAAGGATATGGCCTGTCAAAGTAATTTTCAAGGAAGAATCAGTTCGAACCAGGATTCTGCAAGAGAAAGCAAGACTGAGGGACAAACAGGGGTACTGGAGAGTATACCTCGACCGCGACAGAACACAAGACGAAAGGACTACACTGAAAGAGGGTACAGAGACGCAAGGAGGAATGAGAGGCAATGACGAAGATGAGCAGGACCCAGACACAGGAGGAAGGGCAAACACACCCCACAGAATCTCCCACCAAAAGACTCCAACCACGACATTCCCAACGCAACTGAGCAACCTATATTACAACCCACTCACTGTTCCCTCTGCCACCAACCCCCATATCACAAACCTCACCCCAACAGCTGTCCCTTGTGGGCATTCTGACCCCACCCCCATCATCACAAACCCCACCTACACCACAGCCCCATATAGGCCCCCATCAAGGCTCTCGCTCCCCCAACCCCAATATTCTTGCATGACCACAATGATAGAAAAGAAACAAAGTTTGGTACACAAACGCGGATGGAATAACGAATAAACATGAGTGGAACGAAAGAATCAGTGAAAACTCCCCAGACATCATAGCAGTCACAGAAACAAAACTCGCTGAGACAATAACAGACACAATCTTCCCAATGGGATATCAGATACTGAGGAAAGATAGGAGTAGAGGGGGAGGAGGGGTTGCACTGCTCATAAAACACCGATGGGGATTTGAGGAAATGGAAGGCATGGACATGATTGGAGAAAGACTACATTGTAGGTACAATTCAGTCCGGAGAACAAAGTAGTCATTGGAGTGATGTATAACCCACCACAGAACTGCAGGAGGCCAAGAGAGGAGTATGAAGAAAACAACAGGGTGATGGTGGACACACTGGCTGAGGTGGCAAGAAGAGCTCACTCGAGCAGAGCAAAGTTACTGGTAATGGGCGATTTCAACCACAGGGAGATCGACTGGGAAAACCTGGAGCCACATGGGGGTCCCGAAACATGGAGAGCCAAGATGATGGATGTGGTACTTGAAAACCTCATGCATCAACATGTCAGGGACACAACCAGAGAGAGGGGAGGATGAGCCAGCAAGACTGGATCTTGTGTTCACCCTGAGCAGTTCAGACATTGAGGACATCACTTACGAGAGGCCCCTTGGAGCTAGCGATCATGTGGTGCTGAGTTTTGATTATATAGTAGAGTTACAAGTAGAGAAGGTAACAGGAACTGAAGGGGTCAGGCCAAACTATAAAAGGGGGGACTACACAGTTATGAGAAACTTCCTGCAGGAGGTTCAGTGGGACAGAAATGGTAGGAAAATCAGTAAACGAGATGATGGAATATGTGGCAACAAAGTGCAAGGAGGCAGAGGAAAGTTTTGTTCCCAAGGGAAACAGATATAATAGGAAGACCAAAACGAGTCCTTGGTTTACCCGAAGGTGTAGGGAGGCAAAAACTAAGTGCAACAGAGAATGGAAAAGGTACAGGAGGCATAGGACCCAGGAAAACAAGGAGATTAGTAGAAGAGCCAGAAACGAGTATGCACAGATAAGGAGGGAGGCCCAGCGACAGTATGAAAACGACATAGCATCGAAAGTCAAATCTGACCCGAAACTGCTGTATAGCCACATTAGGAGGAAGACAACAGTCAAGGACCAGGTGATAAGGCTGAGGAAAGAAGGTGGAGAACTCACAAGAAACGATCAAGAGGTATGCGAGGAGCTCAACACGAGATTTAAGGAAGTATTTACAGTAGATACAGGAAGGACACTGGGGGGACAGACCAGATGGGGACACCAGCAAGGAATACACCAAGTGTTGGACGACATACATACAGATGAGGAGGTGAAGAAACTGCTAAGGGACATCGATACCTCAAAGGCAATGGGACCGGACAACATCTCCCCGTGGGTCCTTAGAGAGGGAGCAGATATGTTGTGTGTGCCACTTACCACAATCTTCAACACGTCCCTGGAAACTGGGCAACTACCTGAGGTATGGAAGACGGCAAATGTAGTTCCCATTTTTAAAAAAAGGAGACAGAAAAGAGGCACTAAACTATAGACCTGTGTCATTGACGTGTATAGTATGCAAAATTATGGAGAAGATTATCAGGAGGAGTGGTGAGCACCTGGAACAGAACAAGAGTATAAATGCTAACCAGCACGGATTCATGGAAGGCAAATCCTGTGTAGCAAACCTTCTGGAGTTTTATGATAAAATAACAGAAGTAAGACACGAGAGAGAGAGGGGTGGGTTGATTGCATCTTCTTGGACTGCAAGAAGGCCTTTGACTCAGTTCCTCACAAGAGATTAGTGCAGAAGCTAGAGCATCAGGCGCATATAACAGGAAGGGCACTGCAATGGATCAGAGAATACCTGACAGGGAGACAACAACGAGTCATGGTACGTAATGATGTATCACAGTGGGCACCTGTGACGAGCGGGGTCCCACAGGGGTCGGTCCTAGGACCAGTGCTATTTTTGGTATATGTGAACGACATGATGGAAGGGTTAGACTCAGAAGTGTCCCTGTTGGCAGATGATGTGAAGTTAATGAGGAGAATTAAATCTGTTGAGGACCAGGCAGGACTTCAAAGAGACCTGGACACCTGGTCCAGCAAATGGCTTCTCGAATTTAATCCTGCCAGATGCAAAGTCATGAAGATAGGGGAAGAGCACAGAAGACCACAGACTGAGTATAGGCTAGGTGGCCAAAGACTGCAAACCTCACTCAAGGAGAAAGATCTTGGGGCGAGTATAACACCGAGCATGTCTCCGGAAGCACACATCAACCAGATAACTGCTGCAGCATATGGGCGCCTGGCAAACCTGAGAACAGCATTCCGATACCTTAATAAGGAATCGTTCAAGACACTGTACACCGTGTATGTCAGGCCCATACTGGAGTATGCAGCACCTGTTTGGAACCCGCACTTGATAAAGCACGTCAAGAAACTAGAGAAAGTACAAAGGTTTGCAACAAGGTTAGTTCCAGAGCTAAGGGGAATGTCCTATGAAGAAAGATTAAGGGAAATCGGCCTGACGACACTGGAGGACAGGAGGGGCAGGGGAGACATGATAACGAGACATAAAATACTGCATGGAATAGACAAGGTGGACAGACAGGATGTTCCAGGGAGGGGACAAACAAGAGGCCACAATTGGAAGTTGAAGACAAATGAGTCAGAGATATTAGGAAGTATTTCTTCAGTCAGAGTTGTAAGGCAGTGGAATAGCCTAGAAAATGACGTAGTGGAGGCAGGAACCATACACAGTTTTAAGACGAGGTTTGATAAAGCTCATGGAGCGGGGAGAGAGAGGGCCCAGTAGCAACCGGTGAAGAGGCGGGGGCCAGGAGCTAAGACTCGACCCCTGCAACCACAAATAGGTGAGTACACCCACACACACCCCCACACACACACACCCCCCCCCCCACACACACACACCCACACACACACCCACACACACACACACCCCACACACACCCACACACACACACACACACACACACACACACGTGGTAATGCTTTATTTACAGCTAGCAAAGTCAGGGTATTTCTCCAGAATGGTCTGCAATATACCACTGTGGATAAAATACTTTGCCATTTCTTGAACACTTCTGAGTGAGTTGTTTCTAAATTCATTAATTTGATCACACTCCAGTACATAATGACCCAAGGTGTGACAATATTCCATCTGGCAAAGTTTACATTTCGTTTGGTCTACATCTGGTGGTGGTGATTTAACCTGCCAAAGATACTTGTAACCCAGCCGGAGCCAGGCAGTAGTGACATCCAAGAGTCTGCTTATCTTGTTGGATGCACCATAGACTACTCCAGAACCAACACTGTCTACTGCCACCTCTCGCCACCAGCCCAACAAAACACAACCGACCCACATTCCCTGCCTTATCTCAACAATCACAGAAGACGAAATGGAACTAGAACATCATGAACAACTCTCTGACGAAGACCAAGTAGTCGTAGTAGTAACCGAAGAAACCAAAGGCAACCGTTACATAAGCCAAGCCTTTAATAGATCTCCAACCTACACGACCCGCAACCTCTCAACCGAAATTAGCAGTTGATATGCTCCAATTAATGAAAGAGGGAGCTGTTAAGTACACCTGCAACAAACTTCACCAAATCCCTTTTGAAAACGAGCCATTTTACCTCGTGACGAATCTGAACAGCTCCAACCTCAGAATGCAAGTATTCCACATGTCCAAGAGAGACTTCAAAAGACTAGAGTGGCTTCATCACCAACGAAGTGTAGCCCAACACGACACTACTATAAATTCACTACTACAACAGGACCCGACTCCTGACGCCCAGCCAAACCAGCTCTTCACCTCAGTCTGAAGCAAGTCAGCCAGCAACCAGCACTGTCTGCAGTCTGCTCTCCTCTATGGCCTCCACATGCCCTCTACACTGCCTCAGTGCCACGCAGCTGGGTTTAGCCCTGGCTTTCACCTACAACTCAAGAAGACCTTCTCGCAGACTATTCTTCGTCTGTCCACACTTTCCCACTTGTGGGCCTTAACCAAGTATTCATTCGTTTGGACATAGGGCAGCGACCACTAAGACTACCAAGTATGCCCGACTCCTGCCAGCACCAAGACTGGCTAATAAACACCTCAAAGACGTCACCGCTCCCTCGCAGCTATACAAGAGCTAAGTTTCAGGGTAGCTCTGGAACACACGAGACAAGATTAATGCAATTAAGAATTTTGTACTAAACGAATTTGGAGAAGTGCAAAAGATATCTACACAATAGCATTAGATTAACATAACCGAGACGAAGACCCACACCCAACCCCAACAGATTTTGAAAAAATTTAGAAAAAAAAAAGACTACCAGAAGGAACGAACACACTGGACGCAGTAGACTTCTGGAAACTGGTACTAGAAACAATGAAAACTGATAAACCTAAGTGAAGAGAATACAAAACTAGTCATTTTGAGGACAGAACCAGAAAATGCAGAACAGGAAATACCAGAACTAGAAACCGACCTACAGACGATAGCCAACACTAAAGAGACCGGTAGAGAAAGTAACGAGACTAATAAGTGAACCCCAAACCAATTACGACAACAAAGAAATTAGTAGGTTGGTAGACAGCAACCACCCAGGGAGGTACTACCGTCCTGCCAAGTGAGAAAAACGAAAGTCTGTAATTGTTTTACATGATGGTAGGATTGCTGGTGTCTTTTTTTGTCTCAAACATGCAAGATTTCAGGTATGTCTTGCTATTTCTACTTACACTTAGGTCACACTACACATACATGTACAAGCATATATATACACACCCCTCTGGGTTTTCTTCTATTTTCTTTCTAGTTCTTGTTTATTTCCTCTCATCTCCATGGGCCAGTGGAACAAATTCTTCCTCCGTAAGCCATGCGTGTTGTAAGAGGCCACTAAAATGCTGGGAGCAAGGGGCTAGTAACCCCTTCTCTCATATAAATTACTGAATTTAAAACTAAACTTTTTTCTTTTTGGGCCACCCTGCCTTGGTGGGATACGGCTGGTTTGTTGGGAAAAAAACTAACATACAACAATTTCAAGGGATAAAACAAGGGATCCTACAACAAAAAACCATACACAAACCAAACCCATACTATAACGTTTTTTTGGACAATCAATCAATATGAAGACAGGAACAAACTGTACCAGGAATGAAGAACATATTACCAACAACCGAACCACTGGAGAGACTACCAAGACCAGAACCCCTACGGACAACACTAAAAAACCAAGAATGGAGAGGCTGGTAATCTCGAAGGTGCCCTTAAGCGTTGAAAAACGCGTACTAAGGGACTATCTTGTTCCTGGACCGTCGAATAAAGACCAAATGACAAGAAATTTGAGAGACTAGGACGCCTGGAAAAACGGCTAAACGACGAGTTTGAGAAAGCCTTTACACAAGAAATAACACGAGAGAAAGAAAGATAGAGGCAATAAAGGATTATCAACGACAGAAGTACACGAGACCATCCAGGATAGAAAGAACCCACCAAGAAAATGCCACGACTGAAGAAAACTAATACAAGATGTGGAAAATACTGAATAAAAAAGAAACCAGGCTTAAGAAAGCCAGCCTTAAGAACTTAGGAGGGATATTGTCATCAGATGCAGATAAAGGCTCAGATTGTGGTGTCTAAAGCCTCCAACTACAGAACAGGGGGATTAAAACATCTCAACGAGAAAACCTACCAGCTGTTAGAAAACCCGGAGGACACCTTTACAAGAATTGTGGATTAGAGCAAAGAATTCATATAACAGCTGTCCAATAACGAGGGCCAAAGGTTATGACATTTGCACTGAGACTTCCTGTTAGCATTCAAATAAATTCCAAACACGTATTTTCTACCCAAAACCCATAAGATGAAACTGGGGCCGTGCAGCACCGCCCCGCACTCCCGGGCCGTGCAGCGCCGCCCCGCACTCCCGGGCCGTGCAGCGCCGCCCCGCACTCCCGGGCCGTGCAGCGCCGCCCCACCCATTTGATAAAATGATGACAGCACTCTTGATGCTGTTACTGAAACTACCCGACACACTACACATTTCCTAACAGTTTACCTGGAGTTTACCTGGAGAGAGTTCCGGGGGTCAACGCCCCAGCGGCCCGGTCTGAGACCAGGCCTCCTGGTGGATCAGAGCCTGATCAACCAGGCTGTTGCTGCTGGCTGCACGCAAACCAACATACGAGCCACAGCCCGGCTGATCCGGAACTGACTTTAGGTGCTTGTCCAGTGCCAGCTTGAAGACTGCCAGGGGTCTGTTGGTAATCCCCCTTATGTGTGCTGGGAGGCAGTTGAACAGTCTCGGGCCCCTGACACTTATTGTATGGTCTCTTAACGTGCTAGTGACACCCCTGCTTTTCATTGGGGGGATGGTGCATCGTCTGCCAAGTCTTTTGCTTTCGTAGTGGGTGATTTTCGTGTGCAAGTTCGGTACTAGTCCCTCTAGGATTTTCCAGGTGTATATAATCATGTATCTCTCCCTCCTGCGTTCCAGGGAATACAGGTTTAGGAACCTCAAGCGCTCCCAATAATTGAGGTGTTTTATCTCCGTTATGCGCGTCGTGAAAGTTCTCTGTACATTTTCTAGGTCGGCAATTTCACCTGCCTTGAAAGGTGCTGTTAGTGTGCAGCAATATTCCAGCCTAGATAGAACAAGTGACCTGAAGAGTGTCATCATGGGCTTGGCCTCCCTAGTTTTGAAGGTTCTCATTATCCATCCTGTCATTTTTCTAGCAGATGCGATTGATACAATGTTATGGTCCTTGACGGTGAGATCCTCCGACATGATCACTCCCAGGTCTTTGACGGTGTTTCGCTCTATTTTGTGGCCAGAATTTGTTTTGTACTCTGATGAAGATTTAATTTCCTCATGTTTACCATATCTGAGTAATTGAAATTTCTCATCGTTGAACTTCATATTGTTTTCTGCAGCCCACTGAAAGATTTGGTTGATGTCTGCCTGGAGCTTTGCAGTGTCTGCAATGGAAGACACTGTCATGCAGATTCGGGTGTCATCTGCAAAGGAAGACACGGTGCTGTGGCTGACATCCTTGTCTATGTCGGATATAAGGATGAGGAACAAGATGGGAGCGAGTACTGTGCCTTGTGGAACAGGGCTTTTCACCGTAGCTGCCTCGGACTTTACTCTGTTGACGACTACTCTCTGTGTTCTGTTAGTGAGGAAATTATAGATCCATCGACCGACTTTTCCTGTTATTCCTTTAGCACGCATTTTGTGCGCTATTACGCCATGGTCACACTTGTCGAAGGCTTTTGCAAAGTCTGTATATATTACATCTGCATTCTTTTTGTCTTCTAGTGCATTTAGGACCTTGTCGTAGTGGTCCAATAGTTGAGACAGACAGGAGCGACCTGTTCTAAACCCATGTTGCCCTGGGTTGTGTAACTGATGGGTTTCTAGATGCGTGGTGATCTTGCTTCTTAGGACCCTTTCAAAGATTTTTATGATATGGGAAGTTAGTGCTATTGGTCTGTAGTTCTTTGCTGTTGCTTTACTGCCCCCTTTGTGGAGTGGGGCTATGTCTGTTGTTTTTAGTAACTGTGGGACGACCCCCGTGTCCATGCTCCCTCTCCATAGGATGGAAAAGGCTCGTGATAGGGGCTTCTTGCAGTTCTTGATGAACACAGAGTTCCATGAGTCTGGCCCTGGGGCAGAGTGCATGGGCATGTCATTTATCACCTGTTCGAAGTCATTTGGCGTCAGGATAACATCGGATAGGCTTGTGTTAATCAAATTTTGTGGCTCTCATAAAAAATTCATTTTGATCTTCGACTCTCAGTCTGGTTAGCGGCTTGCTAAAAGCTGAGTCATATTGGGACTTGAGTAGCTCACTCATTTCCTTGCTGTCATCTGTGTAGGACCCATCTTGTTTAAGTAGGGGCCCAATACTGGACGTTGTTCTCGATTTTGACTTGGCATAGGAGAAGAAATACTTTGGGTTTCTTTCGATTTCATTTATGGCTTTTAGTTCTTCCCGCGATTCCTGACTCCTAAAGGATTCTTTTAGCTTAAGTTCGATGCTTGCTATTTCTCTGACCAGTGTCTCCCTACGCATTTCAGATATAGTGACCTCTTAGCCGCTCTGTTATTCTTTTCCGTCGCCCGTAAAGGGAGCGGCTGTCTCTTTCTGTTTTACATCTACTCCTCCTTTTTCTTAGAGGAATAAGCCTTGTGCATACATCGAGTGCTACCGAGTTAATCTGTTCTAGGCATAAGTTGGGGTCTGTGTTGCTTAGTATATCTTCCCAGCTTATATCGGTTAGGACTTGGTTTACTTGGTCCCACTTTATGTTTTTGTTATTGAAGTTGAATTTGGTGAATGCTCCCTCGTGACTAATCTCATTATGTCGGTCTGGGGCTCCGCGCATACATGACTGAACCTCAATTATGTTGTGATCTGAGTATATTGTTTTTTATATGGTGATATTTCTTATCAGATCATCATTGTTAGTGAAGATGAGGTCTAGTGTATTCTCCAGTCTAGTAGGCTCTATTTGCTGGTTTAAATTGAATTTTGTGCAGAGATTTAAAAGCTCGTGTGAGTGTGAGTTTTCATCAGAGCTGCCTCCTGGTGTTATTACTGCAACAATATTATTTGCTATATTCCTCCATTTTAGGTGCCTTAAGTTGAAATCCCCCAGGAGCAAGATGTTGGGTGCAGGAGCTGGAAGGTTTTCCAGACAGTGGTCAATTTTTAACAGCTGTTCCTGGAATTGCTGGGATGTTGCATCCGGAGGCTTGTAGACTATCACAATGACTAGGTTTTGGTTCTCGACCTTTACTGCTAAAACTTCCACTACATCATTTGAGGCATTTAGCAGTTCTGTGCAAACAAGTGACTCTGCAATGTACAGGCCAACCCCCCCCTTTTGCCTGTTCACTCTGTCACATCTGTATAGGTTGTAACCTGGGATCCATATTTCGTTGTCCAAGTGATCCTTTGTGGGGGTCTCAGTGAAAGCCGCGAACATTGCCTTTGCCTCTGCAAGCAGTCCACGGATGAAAGGTATTTTTTTGTTTGTTGCTGGCTTTAGACCCTGTATATTTGCAAAGAAGAATGTTATCGGACTGGTGGTATTGTTGGTACTGGGGGGGAATTTTTTTTCCGGCATTAGTATCTGTATCTGTTGGTTTGGAGTGGAGGCCATCGACTGTGGTTCCACTCCAGGAATGACTGGATTTGGTGTACGATTTCTGCCATTTCCTGCCAGTTTTTTTTCCTTCCTGGCACTAAAAAACCTCTCCCTCTTGAGTGGCTGTGGCTACCCAGGTTTTCCCATGGCCTGGATGTTTTGTATCTTTTTGTCCCCTTTAGATGGTATGCCTGGCAATTTAAGTTATAGCACAGTCTTTCCTGTACTGAAGAGGTACACAGTTCAGGGTGAAAAAGCTTACAGGAAGGGAGTTTGCATTTTCCTGTTGTCATATGGGCATGGCATTTCCTAGGGTGGTCATAGTTGCACGTCCCATCTGTTTTTCCAGATTTCCCATGCCAGCAGATACCGAGTGCATAGTATGTGCACAGGCTTGGTTTCCGTTTGCCTTGGGTTTCTGTGACTATTCCCTGTTGGTGCATGTTTCCCTGTCTTACTTCTATCCTCCCTAGCACCAACAATGGAGCTCCCACCATTTGTTTTTGGTAATATATCCTCACTATTGCTAGTGGAGTCCTCTTGTTTGCTATTTCCTGCGGTATTTCTAGTTTGCAATATTGGTTTTATCTTATCTTTGACTACACTTGTTTCCCTACTATGGCTCCTGTCCCCTATGAGGTCATTCATATGTATTCCTTCCTGCGTATAATTCCTGACTACCTGGACAAAATCTCCAGCTTCACCATTACTGTCTCCCAGGACAGCATCTCCAGCTTCACCATTACTGTCTCCCAGGACAGCATCTCCAGCTTCACCATTACTGTCTCCCAGGACAGCACCTCCAGCTTCACCATTACTGTCTCCCAGGACAGCACCTCCAGCTTCACCATTACTGTCTCCCAGGACAGCACCTCCAGCTTCCCCATTACTGTCTCCCAGGACAGCACTATCAGTCTCCCCCACTATTTACTGACTACCAGGACATCATCTCCAGCCTTACAGTTTCTGACTACATGGCCAGTATCAAGGGCAGTACCATTCAGCCCGGACTTTTTATGTTCCCATCTGTTGTAGAAAGCTTCCAGGTTTTCTATGAAAGCAGCTTTGATGTTGACCTCTTTTAATACCCTTGTGATTTTAGTCCACAGATTTATCTCATTTGGGCATACCCAAAAACACTTCCCTGTTTTAATACTGCTTGTAGCTAGTTCTTGGATATCTGCACAAGGGGCGTGACACCAATTTCCACAGAAATGACAATTTATGCATGTGGAAGCCCGTTTGTTTGACTGACCACAGACTACACACAGCTTCATAATGATTTGAATGGTTGATTTACTGCAATTCTACTAGCAACCTCTTGAATATTCTATTAATAACCTGCTAGGTGGTGCACAACGAAACCGTTTGAAAACAGTACTAGAAGCAAAGGTAAAACTCGGGACGGCACCGATGGACTTTAGATTAGGCTAGATATTGAATCACTATACACAGATTCCCCAAGAAACTGCAAAGGCAATCGCTGATTTCTATGAGGAAAAACATTTAGAGAAGAATTATGGAACCTGGGCATAAGAAAACCAAGAAAAGATCTAGTAAGGAGATGCATACTCCACATCATGGAAGACACCATACTAAAATTTGACGGCAAAACGTACAGACAGAAAACAGGAACAGCTATAGTGGCCTCAGTGCAGCAGGGGCCTCAGTGCGGCAGGGGCCCAAATCTTCGTCCACTGCAAACAAGAAATCGACAAACGAGGAGACCCCACACCATTACTATACTAAACATATGACAATATATTCTGCATCATTTATTTATTTATTTATTTATTTATTTATTTATAATTTGAGCACACTTACAGAGGTACAAAAAAAAAATACAGATAAGAGCAGCATGCCAAAGCCACTTATACTATGCATAGCATTACGGGCTGGCTTAAAATTAACTTAAGATTAACTAAGCAATGATGAAATCAGTGAAAAACATTAATGTAAACTGATTACTATAAAGCACAAGTGAGTATTACAAAGACAGGTCATATGGTTGCATGCATTGTTGTAAATTCAGTAGAATGGAGTATTCTGTTAGGTAGTGAATTTAAAAAATAATAAAGTTAGATTGGGTTTTAGGTTTAACATTTATGTGATATAATTGTGAGAAACATTTAAGATATACAATTTATAAGGTTCAGTTATTCAGTATTTATTTGGTTTTGGGTGAGTAAGTGATCTTTGAGAAGAGACTTGAATTTATAAACAGGTAGTGTTTCTTTTATATTTTCAGGTAATGAATTCCAGATTTTAGGGCCTTTTATGTGCATTGAGTTTTTGCATAGCGTGAGATGGACACGAGGAATATCAAAGAGTGATCTGTGCCTTGTGTTATGGTCATGTGTTCTGTTGAGGTTGGCAAGGAGATGTTTGAGGGGAGGGTTAATATCAGAGTTGAGTGTTCTATGTATGTAATAGGTGCAGTAATAAGTATGGATGTTTTGTATGGTGAGTAGGTTGAGTGTATTGAATATTGGTGGAGTGTGCTGCCTGTAGTGAGAATTTGTTATCATTCTAACTGCAGCCTTTTGTTGGGTAATTAGTGGTCTGAGATGGTTACTTGTTGTTGAGCCCCATGCACAAATTCCATAGGTGAGATAGGGGTAAATAAGAGTGATATAGGGCCAGGAGGGCTGACTGTGGAGCATAGTACCATATCTTCGATAGTATGCCTACAGTCTTGGAAATTTTCTTAGAAATTTGTTGTATATGTGTATGAAATTTGAGTCTATTATCAAGGTGGATTCCTAAGAATTTTCCCTCTGTTAGCTTTGTGATAGGTGATCCGTTTATCATTATGTTAAGAGGGACATCTGTAGCTCTGTTACCAAACTGAATGAAGTAGGTTTTGTCAATGTTTAGTGTAAGTTTGTTAGTACTCATCCAGGTAGATATTTTCTGTAATTCGGTATTTACAGTATTGGCTAGCGTGACTGGGCTCGGGTGGGAGAAGACGTATGTTGTGTCATCAGCAAATAGTGTGGGTTTGAGTAATTGAGAAGCATTTGGTAGGTCATTTATGTATAGGAGAAAGAGAAGAGGGCCAAGGACACTTCCCTGTGGGACACCAACTGTAATTGGTTGTGCAGAAGAGTTTGCCCCATTTGCGTACACATATTGGCTTCTGTTGCTGAGGTATGACTTGAGGTAGTTGAGGGAGTGCCCTCTTATACCATAGTGTGATAATTTTACGTGGAGCAAGTCATGGTCAACTGTATCAAAAGCTTTACGTAAGTCAATGAAGATCCCCAGTGGGACTTCTTTTTTCTCTATTGCAGTGTATATATGTTCTAGCATGTGTATAATAGCATCATTAGTATTTTTATTAGGCCTGAATCCAAATTGGCAGGGGTTGAGTATGTTTTGGGAGATAAGGTAGGAGTAGATTCGTTTATGAATTAATTTTTCGAAGATTTTTGAGAGAGGGTGTAAGTTGGATATTGGCCTATAGTTATTCAACTCTGTTTGGTCTCCTCCTTTGTGGATCGGGGTGACCCTTGCTATTTTGAGTACTGTAGGGAAGGTGGAGGATTCAATGGATTTGTTAAAGAGTGTTGCAATGATTGGTGATAGCACTTGTGACACTTTTTTGTATATAAAGGGTGGTAAGGTATTTAAATCTCCTGCCTTGTTTTTTAGTGCGTTGATAATAAGGGAGACTTCGTATGGGTTAGTCGGAGCTAGGAACAGTGTGTTCGGGTAGTTGCCGGTGAGGTAGTCATTTGGTGGGGTATCTGAGCTTGGGATTTTATTGGCAAGGTTTTGTCCTATAGTGGAGAAGAAATCATTGAGTCTGTTTGCTGTTTCTGTTGGTGGGAGTTGGGGTTCATCTGATTTTGCTAATTTTATTTCGCTATTTCGTGATATCTTTTTTGTTCCCAGAATTTCTGATAAGGTTTTCCAGGTCTTTTTTATATCACCTCGTAAGTTGGATAATCTGTTCTCATAATACAATTTTTTTGCCCTTCTTATCAGGCTGGTTAGGATTGACGAGTAACGTTTTGTTTGGTCTCTGGTTATGTGACCCATTCTGTACTGTTTTTCATATTGGTGTTTTGTATTTATGGATTTGAGAATGCTGGGTGTTAGCCAGGGACTGTTCAGTCTCTTAGCTGTCATCTGCTTAGTTTTTTTAGGGCAGTGCTTGTTATAGAGGTATTGAGTCTTTTTTAGAAAATTATTAATACATTCGTCAATATCTGTATTGATTTCTAGCTCAGTGTGCCAATCAATGTTTGCTAATGCTGTTGTGAAGTTATTAATGGCTGCCTCATTGTGAAGTCTGAAGGTGACTTTAGTAGTGTCTTGGGGTAATTTACCAAGAGTTGTTATGAGGAAAGTAGGGTAGTGGTCTGTGGTATTATCTGTAATTATGCCTGATAGGAGGGGATGAGAAAATAGAACTGGTAGCATGGGCAAACAAGGCCCACCCATCTCAGATTCACCTCTGAACACCATACCAATGAACTATGACACATGGAAATGGACACATCCAAAACGAGACCGGTACTATCCGGTTGTGCGGCACCAACAAGACCAGTGGACAAGCTGATGATGGCATCAGCAAGGCTATCACTGGATCTCCAAGGCCAATGGTATTGACTATTGGACAGACTTTTTAAATTACTTACACTTTACAACAAACATTGTCCTATAAAAACGAAACGGATCACGAATAAACAGCTTGGTTGCCCATGGCTAACCAGCAACATTCTGAAATCCACTGATAAACTCCAATATGAAAAGCAATATAGACAGGGCTTAATACACAAAGATTCTTAAACACTATTCATCAGTCCTCACCAAATAAAAAAAGCCAAACTGAACTACTCCAGCAGATTCACTGACACAAGAGGAGATAAAATGAGACCAGGAAAACACTGATTCTGGGGACCCACAAACTGAAAAAAAACCAAGAATATTGTTCTAACTAAACCTCATGAAACACCACTGCATCCCACTGATACAGCTAACAAGATAAAAGACTTCTCAACCATAGGATCTAATCTTGCCAGTAAAATCCCAAGTACCAATGCCCGTGCCAGGGACTACCTAGATGGGTATTGACCATTGACTTTGTCAATGGTCCAAGTCGGACCGAAACGTCGTTGTAAGCTTCTCTCTTTTATGTGCGGGTTATTTGTGTATTGTTCCAGTCACGGTATTGTGCCTTTCTTATTTGTGTAGTGTATTCCCAAATTCCTTCTATCTTGTACCAACTGAGCCCACGGAAGTCACCGAGATTATGAAGTCACTTAAAAATAACTGGGAATCTGTCATGTCCCACCATTATTGTACCAGCGAGCAACCCATGCTATTTCATTACTTTTTAACAAGTCATTAGAAATTAGCACTTTCCCGAAACTACTCAATACAGCAAGAGTTACACCAATACATAAAGATGGTGACCCTACAGATGTAAACTATAGGCCAATATCAAACTCACCATTGCTACCCAAAATCTTGGAGAAACTCGTGCACAGAAGACTATTCATTTATAACGGCACAAAACAATTAACCCCTGCCAATTTGGATTCAGGAAAAATAAAAGTACTAATGATGCAATTGTAAAAATGCTAGATCTGCTTTACACAGCATTGGAAAATAAGGAATATGTGCTAGGAATTTTTCTTGACCTAAGAAAAGCGTTTGACAGTTGACCACGGCATCCTACTCCACAAACTTGACCACTATGGTAGGAGAAGTCATGCACTTGCATATTTCAAATCCTACCTTTCTAATAGGTATCAGTGTCACCATTAAAGACACAGCATCAACACTGCCACTTGATACTGGAGTTCCGCAGGAAGTGTCCTTGGTCCCCTGCTCTTCCTCATTTACATCAATGATCTTCCAAACGTATCCCAACACCTGAAACCCATTCTCTTTGCTGACACTACTTACCTCATCTCCCACCCTAATCTTGCCACCCTCAACACCATTGTTAATGAGGAGCTGCTCAAAATATCGCCTTGGATAACAGCCAATAATCTTACACTTAACACTGACAAAACCTACTATATTAGGTTTGGTAGCAGAGCAGGTGCTGCGCAACTTAACATTAAGATCGACAACACTAATTGCTAGACATAATGAGGGCAAATTCCTAGGCCTATACCTCAACCTGAATTTCAGCACCCATATCCAACAAAAAAAGTATCCAAAACAGTTGGGATCCTCTCCAAGATACGATACTATGTGCCGCAAAATGCCATTATCTCACTATATCATTCACTCATTTCTCCATATCTCGCCTATACTATTTGTGCTTGGGGATCAACTGTAGCAACACCTAAAGCCAATAATAACCCAACAAAAAGCCGCAGTAAGAATAATCATTAAATCCCATCCCTAGCAACACCTCCCCACTCTTCATATATCTAAACCTGCTCCCTGTTCACAATATTCACACTTACTACTGTGCAACCTATATCTACAGGATTTTAAATTCCAATATTAACCTCGACCTAAAACGCTTTGATAGTTGTGACAGTACCCACAGGCATAACACCAGACACAAACATCTGACATTCCCAGTGTCAGACTAAACCTTCAGAAAAATTCAATGTATGTCAAAGGCCCTAAAATCTTGAACACCCTACCTGAAAACTAGAACAGCAGACACATTAATCACCTTCAAAACTACAGTTAGAAAGCATCGGTCACTCCTGCCTGTCCCAATTACTGGACCATTATGACAAGGTCCTGGATGCTGTAGAGCAGCGGCTTTCAACCTGGGGGTTGCGACTCCCTGAGGGGTCGTTTGGAGTTTCTCGAGGAGTCTCAAAGGGTTCGAGAATAAAATTGATTTTCATACATTTGAACTGGTGCTGGTAGTAGGTTGATAGACAGCAACCACCCAGGGAGGTACTACGGTTCTACCAAGCGAGTGAAAAGCCTGTAATTGTTCTGCCATGATGGTAGGAATGCGGGTGTATCTCAAACATGCAAGGTTGCAGGTACGTCTTGCTACTTACACTTAGGTCACACTACACATGCAAGCGCACGCACACATACGTATGTACGTCTCTGGGTTTTCTCCTATTTAATTACTACTAGTTTTTTTCCTTTCATCTCCATTTGGAAGTGCAACAGAATTCCTCCACAAGCCGTACATGTCGTAAGAGGAGACTAAAACGTCAGGAGCAAATGGGCTAGTGACCCCTTCTCCTGTATAAAGTACTGAAGACAGGAAAAACACTAAAACTGGGATGTTTGAATGTGCGTGGATGTAGTACAGATGAGAGAAATGATTAATGTTATTAAAAGAAGTTGGATGTCCTAGCTCTAAGGAAAACAGTTTAAAGGGGTAGGGGAGTTTGTGGGGAGAAATAAATGGGATTAAGTCAGGAGCATCAGAGTTACACCTAAGGAAGGGGTAGCAATAATGTTGAAGGATTAGTTATGGTGAGAAGGGAGAATATAAATGTATAAATTCATGAATTGTGTATTAAAATAAGGGTAGAATACAAAAGTGGGTCATAAGTGTGTATGCACCTGGAGAAGAGTGTAGAGATGTTAAAAGTGTAGGAACTTTTGAACCAAGTGAGAAGGTAATTCTTGTAGGGGACCTAAATGCACATCTCTAACACACTGGCGATCTCAATCGCATTTGCAGCATCAGGAACAAGAAACTCCAGCCTTGACGTAACATCTCTATTCACCAAAGTACCTACTACACAAGCCATCTGTCTCTTGCACAGGAAAATTGACGATTCACTATCTTCCTATTCCAGCCAGCGATTTCATCGACCTTGTTGAACTATGATATCTTCACGAGTTTCTTTCAAAATTACCCCTTTCAACATACTTTTGGACTACCCATGGGTTCGCCACTTAAGTGCTGTACTGGCGAACCTATACATGGAACATCTGAAAGCCGAGCACTCAATCTGCAGCAATGAGTTACTCGAGGAAGAATGCTCTAATTGAACAAGTATTTTCTAAACTTCACTTTTCTCTTCACTTTAATAGATTGCAGACGCCGGGCATTAAACTTTTTTAACGCACCCAGAGAAGACTGCCGAGGAGATGCATAGTCCTCTTCAACTACTGTCAAACATGTTTCCAACATCTTTTCAAATATCTCATTCCAAGTATCTCCATCCACCACCATCAAGGACATTACCAGTAATAGACAGGACAAGCCTCATCTGCAGGGGTATACACAATCCCTTGTAATGACTGCAGCAAATTATACATGGGTGAAACATCCAGACGCCTCCAAACACGTATTTCAGAACACCAGTACGCAGGCAGATCTGACGATTCAAGGAATGCCTGTGTTCACAGAAATTCACACAACCATTTAATCAACTACAGAAACGAAAGACTTATTGCCAAAGATACAGAGGAATTAGATACACGAGTCTGCAAGCTGCCGCCGTCGAGTGAAGACGTCTGCGTTCCTGCTCTGAGCACCGAGACCCAAGTTTTTTCTTGGGTTATCCTGAGTAATTCTTGACCAGAGCCGAGAGGAAAACTTGCTTGCACTCCAAGTACCATCCTTTCAAGAAGGTAAGGTTTGACTTGCTTGTTTCCCCCCCTCTCATCCCTATCCCCTCATTCTTTCCCTTCCTCCTCTCACCCAAACATTTACACTAGCCCACACACAAACACTGCTATCCTTCTGCCGGCGAAGTTGCCGAAAAAGGGCCAAAAGGCATTTTGAACATCCAGTAGCTTTTTTTTTTTAATCCGGCCGATCTTTGCCTTGGGCCCTGTCCGTCACTCCTCGAGGGTAGGCTATCACAGGGGCTGACCATCTTAAGTCAGCTGACTTGGGGCATATAGGATGCCTGAATTTTTTTTTTTTACTGTGATCTCTGGGCATCATGCCGACAGTACGAATTCGGGTTCCTGACAATGTGAAGTCTACCAAAGAAATTCTTGAATGCATTTGTACTAATTCCACGGTTGCACCAGTTGAAGTCTTTCAAAGCCATTCTGGTGCAGTTCTGCTCTCCTCTGAAAAGGAGCTCCTTCAGCTACTTTAGACATTCATTATAAATTACATAGCCTGGGTGTCGTCCCCATCCCACCCGACAGTTACCAAGCGCAACGCACTGTTTTTATTGTGAGTATCAACAGCTTCAGGAGGTCACACAACTGAGGAACTTTAATTCTTAAAGCCTATAAATTTAAAAATGCAGGTGTCCAACAGACAAGTTGATTCTTGAGATTCCTGAAGACACTGTCAGAATGGCTCGAAATGTTTTGGTAGCAAGTATCCCCAGATCAAATTTCAATGGAACTGTTTTTAAGTGTCATGCAGCGTCAAGTGTTATGCCTTTATGCATAACATGAAATAGGTAGTAGGTTGGTAGACAGCAACCACCCAGGGAAGTACTACCGTCCTGCCAGATGACTGAAACAAAAACCTGTAACTGTTTTGCATGATGGTAGGATTGCTGGTTTTCTTTTTCTGTCTCATAAACACGCTAGATAACAGGGATATCTTGCTACTCCTACTTACACTTTGGTCACACTTCACAGACACGCACATGTATATATATATATACATACATCTAGGTTTTTCTCCTTATTCTAAATAGCTCTTGTTCTTTTTTATTTCTTCTATTGTCCATGGGGAAGTGGAAAAGAATCTTTCCTCCGTAAGCCATGCGTGTCGTATGAGGCGACTAAAATGCCGGGAGCAATGGGCTAGTAACCCCTTCTCCTGTATACATTTACTAAAAAAGAGAAGAAGAAAAACTTTATAAAACTGGGTTGTTTAAATGTGCGTGGATGTAGTGCGGATGACAAGAAACAGATGATTGCTGATGTTATGAATGAAAAGAAGTTGGATGTCCTGGCTCTAAGCGAAACAAAGCTGAAGGGGGTAGGAGAGTTTCAGTGGGGGGAAATAAATGGGATTAAATCTGGAGTATCTGAGAGAGTTAGAGCAAAGGAAGGGGTAGCAGTAATGTTAAATGATCAGTTATGGAAGGAGAAAAGAGAATATGAATGTGTAAATTCGAGAATTATGTGGATTAAAGTAAAGGTTGGATGCGAGAAGTGGGTCATAATAAGCGTGTATGCACCTGGAGAAGAGAGGAATGCAGAGGAGAGAGAGAGAGATTTTGGGAGATGTTAAGTGAATGTATAGGAGCCTTTGAACCAAGTGAGAGTAATTGTGGTAGGGGACCTGAATGCTAAAGTAGGAGAAACTTTTAGAGAGGGTGTGGTAGGTAAGTTTGGGGTGCCAGGTGTAAATGATAATGGGAGCCCTTTGATTGAACTTTGTATAGAAAGGGGTTTAGTTATAGGTAATACATATTTTAAGAAAAAGAGGATAAATAAGTATACACGATATGATGTAGGGTGAAATGACAGTAGTTTGTTGGATTATGTATTGGTAGATAAAAGACTGTTGAGTAGACTTCAGGATGTACATGTTTATCGAGGGGCCACAGATATATCAGATCACTTTCTAGTTGTAGCTACACTGAGAGTAAAAGGTAGATGGGATACAAGGAGAATAGAAGCATCAGGGAAGAGAGAGGTGAAGGTTTATAAACTAAAAGAGGAGGCAGTTAGGGTAAGATATAAACAGCTATTGGAGGATAGATGGGCTAATGAGAGCATAGGCAATGGGGTCGAAGAGGAATGGGGTAGGTTTAAAAATGTAGTGTTAGAGTGTTCAGCAGAAGTTTGTGGTTACAGGAAAGTGGGTGCAGGAGGGAAGAGGAGCAATTGGTGGAATGATGATGTAAAGAGAGTAGTAAGGGAGAAAAAGTTAGCATATGAGAAGTTTTTACAAAGTAGAAGTGATGCAAGGAGGGAAGAGTATATGGAGAAAAAGAGAGGTTAAGAGAGTGGTGAAGCAATGTAAAAAGAGAGCAAAGGAGAGAGTGGGTGAGCTGTTATCAACAAATTTTGTTGAAAATAAGAAAAAGTTTTGGAGTGAGATTAACAAGTTAAGGAAGCCTAGAGAACAAATGGATTTGTCAGTTAAAAATAGGAGAGGAGAGTTATTAAATGGAGAGTTAGAGGTATTGGGAAGATGGAGGGAATATTTTGAGGAATTGTTAAATGTTGATGAAGATAGGGAAGCTGTGATTTCGTGTATAGGGCAAGGAGGAATAACATCTTGTAGGAGTGAGGAAGAGCCAGTTGTGAGTGTGGGGGAAGTTCGTGAGGCAGTAGGTAAAATGAAAGGGGGTAAGGCAGCCGGGATTGATGGGATAAAGATAGAAATGTTAAAAGCAGGTGGGGATATAGTTTTGGAGTGGTTGGTGCAATTATTTAATAAATGTATGGAAGAGGGTAAGGTACCTAGGGATTGGCAGAGAGCATGCATAGTTCCTTTGTATAAAGGCAAAGGGGATAAAAGAGAGTGCAAAAATTATAGGGGGATAAGTCTGTTGAGTGTACCTGGTAAAGTGTATGGTAGAGTTATAATTGAAAGAATTAAGAGTAAGACGGAGAATAGGATAGCAGATGAACAAGGAGGCTTTAGGAAAGGTAGGGGGCGTGTGGACCAGGTGTTTACAGTGAAACATAAGTGAACAGTATTTAGATAAGGCTAAAGAGGTCTTTGTGGCATTTATGGATTTGGAAAAGGCGTATGACAGGGTGGATAGGGGGGCAATGTGGCAGATGTTGCAAGTGTATGGTGTAGGAGGTAGGTTACTGAAAGCAGTGAAGAGTTTTTACGAGGATAGTGAGGCTCAAGTTAGAGTATGTAGGAAAGAGGGAAATTTTTTCCCAGTAAAAGTAGGCCTTAGACAAGGATGTGTGATGTCACCGTGGTTGTTTAATATATTTATAGATGGGGTTGTAAGAGAAGTAAATGCGAGGGTCTTGGCAAGAGGCGTGGAGTTAAAAGATAAAGAATCACACACAGGGTGGGAGTTGTCACAGCTGCTCTTTGCTGATGACACTGTGCTCTTGGGAGATTCTGAAGAGAAGCTGCAGAGATTGGTGGATGAATTTGGTAGGGTGTGCAAAAGAAGAAAATTAAAGGTGAATACAGGAAAGAGTAAGGTTATGAGGATAACAAAAAGATTAGGTGATGAAAGATTGAATATCAGATTGGAGGGAGAGAGTATGGAGGAGGTGAACGTATTCAGATATTTGGGAGTGGACGTGTCAGCGGATGGGTCTATGAAAGATGAGGTGAATCATAGAATTGATGAGGGAAAAAGAGTGAGTGGTGCACTTAGGAGTCTGTGGAGACAGAGAACTTTGTCCTTGGAGGCAAAGAGGGGAATGTATGAGAGTATAGTTTTACCAACGCTCTTATATGGGTGTGAAGCATGGGTGATGAATGTTGCAGCGAGGAGAAGGCTGGAGGCAGCGGAGATGTCATGTCTGAGGGCAATGTGTGGTGTGAATATAATGCAGAGAATTCGTAGTTTGGAAGTTAGGAGGAGGTGCGGGATTACCAAAACTGTTGTCCAGAGGGCTGAGGAAGGGTTGTTGAGGTGGTTCGGACATGTAGAGAGAATGGAGCGAAACAGAATAACTTCAAGAGTGTATCAGTCTGTAGTGGAAGGAAGGCGGGGTAGGGGTCGGCCTAGGAAGGGTTGGAGGGAGGGGGTAAAGGAGGTTTTGTGTGCGAGGGGCTTGGACTTCCAGCAGGCATGCGTGAGCGTGTTTGATAGGAGTGAATGGAGACAAATGGTTTTTAATACTTGACGTGCTGTTGGAGTGTGAGCAAAGTAACATTTATGAAGGGATTCAGGGAAACCGGCAGGCCGGACTTGAGTCCTGGAGATGGGAAGTACAGTGCCTGCACTCTGAAGGAGGGGTGTTAATGTTGCAGTTTAAAAACTGTAGTGTAAAGCACCCTTCTGGCAAGACAGTGATGGAGTGAATGATGGTGAAAGTTTTTCTTTTTCGGGCCACCCTGCCTTGGTGGGAATCGGCCAGTGTGATAAAAAAAAAAAATGAATAAGTGGCAGTCAAAATCTGCAGCATCTGCTCTTGTGAGCACAATTTCAAGGTCTGCTCTAATATAAACAACCCTAAGTGTGCCCTCTAAGGACAAACATGCGGTATCCCCTAGCTGTCCCGCAAGAAATTGTCGAGGCTACGAAACAGACGAACCAGAAAACCACAATCCAACCGCCTCCAAACATGTCCCAGGCTTTAGTCCCTGGAACCGCCGCCTCCTGGAACCGCCGCCTCCTGGAACCGCCGCCTCCTGGAACCGCCGCCTCCTGGAACCGCCGCCTCCTGGAACCGCCGCCTCCTGGAACCGCCTGTTTGGAATATTGCCCCTCTTGTTGCACCTCAACCCTAACGCAGGCACAAGGAGCACCATCAATCCATACGTCTCCATGGTCCTCCGAGGTTGATATGGTTTGGGGTTCTTTAATGTTTATGTTAGCTAAGGAGGTGGCAGGCAACTAATTTTGTTCCTGTTCTTAATGACAGTGCCTAATGGGATCAGTCCCATAAAAATCCCAGATAATGTACAGTCAATTATGGACCAGTCCCCCCATGCCAGGAGCTCGGACTCGACCCCCGCAACCTCAACTAGGCGAGTACTATGTGCCCTCTACAATTTCAAATACGCAGCCTTCCTTAACCAATCAAGGTTCAACCGTTCTTGAACAGGATGTAGCAGCACCTCTACCCACTACGTTCCAATCTCCCACTGAACTAGCGACAGACTTGTGCTCAAACTACCCATAATGAAGCTGACCCTACACTTCCAGTCAATTCCCAGGATACTCCAAATTAACTACCAACTCTCCTTGGAGCTTCCACTCTCCTCATGTATCTGCCATGTCTCCACACCCTGAAAGACTACCACCACTATCAGACGATTCTGAAGCATCTGTTGATATCACCACTACCAGCGAGGATGGGGAACTTAAGAACAACAAACTACGCGGAACTCTCCTCCCTTCGAAGAGTAGAGTAGGGAGAGCTTGCATTTCAATTGTGACCATACTTGATGTCAATCCTGCAAAATATCCGAAATAATTGGGATTACAATTTTCCAACTTACTGTTAAGCATTTCTTTAGTAACTGGTACCTCCTTGAAGTTGAATTGCACAATAATAACCCTGACATCCTGCAAGAGACAGCTACGAGGGCAAACCAACGTTAAAATACTTGGGTACTCCACTGTTGAGAAATTGAGAAGACTCCTTAGTGGTGCAGCCATCCTAGTTAGAGTACATCTTTCAGATTATAAACACTGACGAGGACAAGTCTTGCGGTAGAACTGTCGACCACGTATGGTCAGTTGTTGGTACTGTATTTTCCTCCTCGACAGTCTTGTATACATCCATTCCCCTCCATGGGATACCGAGTACGAATGTTCCCACATTAGTTGCATTCGATTTTAACGCCCATCACCCCGCCTTCAACATTACAGCTGTACACCCGTTGGGACACCTTTTCAGGACAATTTCTTTCAGTCCTTTGTCGGCCCTCGTCCAGGGACTCCTGATTTAGTCTTAATCAGAGATTGTGACCTCTTCCACTGCAGGGTCTCCTGGTGGCAATGTCGGTTCCGACCACATTCCTGTTATTACTCTGCAGGCATCAGCGTTTCGGACACCTACTCCGACAACACAACCTAGCCTCTCTGGGCTTTGAGCCGTTCAGAGACTACTTGTGCCATGATACTGTATCCCTTGATAACCAGCCTGTGACTATTGAGGACGCAATCAATCGAAGCTTCACCATTATAAACATACTAGGATAATTATTGATTTCCCTCGCGCTGGTATTGCCCTGATTAGCTCTTGATTCCTCTCGTCAGTCTCTCCCGTAATCTTCCCGACTTGTCCACTGTGAGGGAAAAGTAGGTGTAAGTGGGGTTAAGGTTGTTCAGGCAACCAGGAACCATTAGCGAGTTATGTCGCGAACCCCCCCCCTCTGGCGGGCTGGGGCGAAACTAGTTCTTGGTGTCTGATTTGTTCAAATTTCTACTCCTGGTAATATTGACCTTACCTGGTGTGGGTTGAAGTTTGGAGTCACTTCACCTCCACTCTTCTCCTAATCAGGTAGGGTGATCTACCAGGAGTATTACTGTTTGTTCCTTTCTTTTGTTTGCTGGTTACCAGTAATGATTTTGGTATTTATCATTCTTTTCCATTCTTAAATGTTGTATTATCATGACCATTGGTAACCAGTTTATTTTTTCTCATTACCAGCTCTGTTCCTGGCGTGGTCATCCAGGATAGACGCCAGATAAAGGAGCAAGACATATGTTAATGAGACTTAACATTATTGGACTACTACTGGCCCTTACCTGTTCTACTTGTGGTGCTCCATCCAAGTGGTAGATTCCAAAACATCGGACTATCACCATCTGCCCAGGATAACCTACATCAATAATATCAGAAGATCTATCCAGGGCCTTACCTACTCCTGCCCAACTACAAGAACCAAAGGCCATTTTTTTTTTATTATTTAAATTTTAAGTAAAATCCTCAAAAATCATTATTCTTATTTTTCCTAGTCGTTTATTTATTTATTTTTCCATTAGTTTCTTTTGTTCAGATGGAAGGCATTCCACTGACATCCACTTTTCATGGCGCTCTCCTTCCTGCTCTTGATATTCTGTTTTCTAAGAATCACTACCTTCCGCGCCTTAAATCTAACACTAACATTGTCATACTATCTTCTGACAAAGGTAATTTGGTAGTTATCCTAGATCGCGAGGATTACCTCCATAAAGCTGATTTCTTGCTCTGACTCACGTACCTACACTCCTCGTTTCCAACACTCTTGATCGCATCAAGAAAACTTTCAACAAGAAACTAAGGACACACTCCAACCTCTGTCCTCCTGACTTTGACCTTGTTCAACAGTTTCGTGTCCTGTCCCTTTCTTCCCTATTTCTATGGCCTTCCCGAAACTCTCGAACCTGATATTCTTTAGTCCTATCGTATCCTCTAGACCAGGGGTTCCCAGCCAGGGGTGCTCGCACCCCCTGGGGGGTATGACATTCCAGGGGGTGCGAGAAGCGTCCATCTTAAGAAATTGATTCATTTATTACTTGTTAATATTCAATAATCATAGTAAAATTACCATTATCTTTATTTTCATCTCTTTCAGATCATCATAACCTTCACCATGTGCTCATTCCATTTGCAACAATTTAAGTGAAACAGGATTTAGTACTCTTTACTCAATTAAGAAAATCTAGAAATAGTTTGAATGCACAGGCAGACGTGCGTGTTGCTATCACCAACAGTTCCCCCGTTTTGATAAACTCAAAAGAAACAGGAACAAAAGTCATTGAATTAAAATGGATTCGCAAACTTTTTGGAGGTCAGCCTTTTGATTTTATTATCTTTTACATATTTAAAGAAAGTAACTATTTTTTGTATGGTATTTTCAAATGTTAATCTGAGACATCCTTTCTTGTCCATACGTTTGATTTTTTACATTAAAAAAATAAAATTCCTTTCTAAAGGTTTGAAAGGTAGTTCTTGATTTGACTTTTGTATATATTTCAAGCAAGAGTTATTTTTGTAAAGTGTATTCAAATACCATTAAATTTCTTTTCTCCAAGTCTGATTTTTGTTCACATTAGAAAGTGAAATAAATATCTTGATAAAATTTAGTATGATTCCACATCCTTTATCCTTGAACAAAGTTTAAATTGTAGGGGGTGCGAGGTTAGAGCAAAAATTTTATAGGGGAGTGGGAGTAAGAAAAGGTTGGGAGCCACTGATCTAGAGGTTCTGTCTCTTATTCTCTTGCTTCTTGGTTGGCCAAAACCCTCACTCCCTTTCTTGGTACTTTTTCTCATGCCCACCTCCGTCACTCCCAGGACTTCATTGAACGGGTTCGCTCTGCCAACCTGTAACATCCTTAGTCTTGACGTTGAGACCCTCTTCACCAATGGCCCCCTTGATGTTGTCCTTGATTTCCTTAGAGGGAAGGCCCAGGAAGGGTTTCTACATCTCCCTATACCTACTGATGTCTTTCTTGATCTTATCCGCCTCTGTGTGGACTAATTCCTTTTCCTTCCAAGGGAAATATTATTCTCAAACCTTCTGTCTTGCTATGGGCTCTCCTCTCTCTCCCCTGTCCTTGCTAATCTTTACATGGAATATTTCAAGACTGTTCTTCCTACCATCGATGTGCACCCTTCACTGGTTCCACTATGTTTATGACATCTTTGCTCTATGGCCTCATCACTCCAGTCTCATCCAACCTTTTCTTGAAGCTCTTAATAATCTTGCCTCCTTCCATTAAGTTTAAAGCTGAATGGTAATCTAATTCCTTGCTTCCTTTCCTTTATGTCCATGTCCACCGCTCGGGTACATGTTTTTTCCTTTTCCGTTCACCGAAAACCTATGCAGTGGCATGTACATTCACTACTTTTCCTATCATGCTTCCCCTGTCAACAAAAGTTTTCTTATCTCCCTTTTTTCTCCCTGCCCTCCGCATCTGTGATCCTCAGTTCCTTCCAGCAGAAATTTCCACTCTTCATAATTCGTTTTCCCCGTCTTGGCTACCCTTCCCATTTTATACACACTGCCTTCTCACGTGCTAAACGTAATTTCTTCTCTCCCAAACTCTGGTAACTTCTGTCCTCTGCCTTCCCAACATTTACGGTCATTCTAATCTCGATTCTCTCCGTCCCTTAGACATCAAGCTTACTTTCCGCCAGACTAACACTTCGCACTAATCTCTTTCATACCTCTCCTCCCTCTACAGATGTTCCTGGTGTCTTTCTTGTGCCTCCTGTCCTCTTCAATACTTTGGAGAAACTAGTCTATCTTTGTGACAGACTTAGGGAACACAAAAATAGTGTTAGGCTTGCCGACACTAAATGCTCTGTTCTGTAAACTCAGATCACAGCCATACTATTCATTGATTTTCTGCTAAAATTGTCTTCCCTACTTCCAACTAACAGTCGCCGTCTGGTTGAATCCTCCCTAATACACAACTTTCCTTGTATGAATCTTAGTCCTGGCTTCGTCTCTGTAGATGCCTTCCTCTCTCACTACATTGTAAAATGCTCCAAACTTCAGAACATCAGTGACAACCTGATTCCTCATTTTTTCTTCTCCCTTTCCTCTTTCCTTTTTTCTCCTCTGGGTTGTCTTTCTTCTGTCTCGTGTTCCTTCATTATTTATTTCATCACATCCCCTTCCCCCCACCTCTGTGCACTTGCTCTCCCTCTGTGGGCACCTAGCTCACTTGCAGTGCTCCCCTTTGTATTTGACTGGCTCCTCCTCAATTCCCCACTACTACTACCACCACCACCTCTTCCTGCCTATATATACCCATCCTGCTCCACTTCTGGTTAATGTGACTTTGTAAATGGTCCAAGTCTGACCGAAACGTTGTCGTAAGCTCCTCTCTTCTATGTGCGGGTTATTTGTGTATTATGTAACAGGCATTACCGAACTCTTCTGCCTACACTGGCAATCTTACAGGGGTTGAGGAGAGTTACTTGCCCTGATCTCCCAGAACAAGAATGAGTTATGGAAATATCTTTCTCCAAGCTAACCAGTATAAACGTCAGCTGCAAAGTTCTGGCACGAGATCCGCCAGCTTTTGCGGGCCAAACATAAGACTTTCAGTTATCTAACGCATTCCTTCATTGATGAGGATGGCGAGTGTCTACTTACACCTTCATGGCCCATTAGACCAGGCCACTGATGGGTGAAGTGTGGGAGAAAATTATCACGCACAATGCGATTAGACATTTAAACTCATTATCAATGGGTTAACGAATGGAGGGATGATAACGTAGCTGATTTCCACACACTACCTCTAAATGAAAAATCTACTCTTCAAGTCCATCCTCTCAAGACCTATCACCCTCAGACGTGTCAAGTTCTCGGTAGAATGCAGAATATGGCCCAGGGCCTTTCGGGCATAACAGTAAGGCAAGTTATGTTCTTACCCCGAAACTGCAAATTATCTTGTGAATATCTTCAATGCTATCTTGGCCTCGGGCCGCTTTCCAATTGCTCTTAAGACAGCGAAGATATTTATTGCCAAACCCAATAAAGACCACCACAAGCCAGACAACTATTGACCGATCTCTTTACCTGAGGTCACAGGTAAAGTCCTGGAGAAAAGTATATACAACAGATTAAACTATTACATGAAATACAATCAAATTTTCACTGAGAGTTTGGATTCCGAACTCTCAAGAGGAACCCAACTTGCTACAAATGTTCTGGATACAGTTGCCAGCCTGCAGAAACACGGTAATCTTGCCCTCATTACCACTAGGGATGTTCAAAGTTTTTGACAGTGTGGCACGATGGACTCAAACTGGTCGACCTCCCTGACCACAACTGTATCTTCCTCCGCTTTATATAAAACTTCCTATCAGCCAAAAATCATCCTTTCCTTTAACTGTAAGACAGCCGAGCCGTTTATTCAGACTGCAGGAGTACCGAAGGGCTCGTGCCTTAGCTCAATATTATTCAACAGCTATGTCAACGATCTCCCTCAACCTGAGTTTAATGATACATTTATTACTGTTTGCTGATCATGTTATTCCTGTCGTTCCATCCGCCCCGGTGACTGGCAAGTATAAATATGAGAAAGTAATTGAAAAAATGAATACTGAATTGCGTACAACATCAAACTGAGAAGAAATGGCGCATCACGACAAACCCAGATAAAGTCCTTATTAGCACTATCGGTAGTTTTTCCTCTGCTATAAAGGACAAGGGGGATATCTCCATTTGGGGTACGCCTACAGCCATTAGAAACCCTAAAAGGATTTTGGGCTATAAAACACTTCACTCCACATCTCGTGCCACTACAATGAAAAATGTAGCCAAAGCCTGCCTTAAATCTATAGGTTTCATCAGAGTATTACCAGCCTGGTGAGACTTCCATTTCTCAGTTCTGTTAGAAGCTTGTGGAGGGGCAGTCTTATGTTTCACTACACAAAATTCTTGCAAGGAGGAAATGCTTTACAGAGGGAGCCGGACGGATACTTAAAATCGGTGCCGGATCAGCCGGACAGTGGTTCGTATGTTGAACTACGTGCGGCCAACAGTACAGCCTGGTTGATCAGGCCCTGATGCACCAGGAGGCCTCATGGACCAGGGCGGGGAAGGCGTTGATCCCCGGAATATCCTCTAGGTAGACAGGTGGGTATTTACTTGCAGGTGTATCAGGCAAGTTCGCAATCGAAAACTTGTTCTTAGAGTGTCCAGATTCTATTTTAACTATACAAAAGCTCGACCTCTTTAGTTATGTCTAACTTAGGCAAAGATCAAGCAAAGTCTGGAGAGAACGTCTACCTTGGGAGTGACTTTGGGTTGGACACGATGGCAGTTGGCCAGGGCCTCTCAAAGCAACTGGAAGTCCCAGGTCTAGCCTTCCTATTTCTGTGTAGCAGGACATGTTCTTGGCTCCATACCCGACAGTTCCTCAGCGAACAGCAACTGAGGGATGCTACTTTTGTCTGCTTTAGACAGGAGCAGTGTCTGCTTCTGAAACTTTCTAAATTCATTTTTAACAGGCGAACTTATTGGTAAGAAGGCAAGAGGAATGTCCACAGGCGCAACACTAGTTGTGCCCATAAAGTTTACCTCTCAAGTTTTAAGTGTTCGTCCATAATTCATCATTGAGAGGGGGATGGGGGGAAACATTTGGGCGTCAAACTCCATCTTATTGGTAAGCATTTTGATTGGCTACATTAAAATGTCCAGAACTACATCAAGTCCTGGCCTGAATGTCAGCAAGTGATAAAAATTAGACACTTCAAACCTATGTCATTTCGTCCCATACCAGCTGACCGAAGCATTTGCAGCCTCAGTCAGATGGCGGGGGCCTTTGCCTAAGGCAATGTCAGGTAACCAATATATATCGGTAGCTTTATTAAAATTCAAATAGGTATCTAGAGGCAGTGCTTATGCTTAGTATTAATGCTAAGAGTCTTGGAAGTCCTTGTTAGATTTATTGTTAAAGTGGGAATTTCATGGACTATTCAAAGTAACCAAAGTACCAATGATACCACAGCCTGGGAAAGTGTTTAGGCAAATTAGACATGAAACAAAACCTTCAACTCATCACCCTCAATCAGAAGGACCAATGTAAAGGTTTTAATAAACTTTGAAACCCATGATGCATACTTTGTCTATTTTTTTTTACAAACTTGGATGAATCTTTATCTCTACTGCTTCTTGCTTCCAGAGAAACTGCAGCAGAGTGCAGCCCATGTGAATTTGACTTTTGGACATGAGGTTCACTGCAAGTGCTTAAGGATGGTTTGGAGGACACTGAACTATACGATCCCAAAGAAAGACCATACCTAGCATGTCGGATGGTTAAGGACAACCTTAATGTCCAGGATATGAAATGTATAACAAGGCATCAAAACCCCGTCCGTTTAATAAGGGATAAAGTTAGTCCAGGAACCTGTTCTGGGTCACTCCTTGAAGGCAAGATTTACTGGCCCTATACAGATGGAGAAATATTCAGATCTCAAACTACGTAGAAGCACCACTCGGCAAAGCTCAAATGGATAAGATCCACCACATAAATCAGAAAAAACTATCTCCTCATAACACTATAATTACCTTGTCTTCTATACCTACAGACCTTTACTATGTCCCACTTTTTTTTTTTTTTTTTTTAAAAGTTCAAATAAGACTCCCTAAATGCTCTACTTCAGTCTTTGCCCTCTTATGCCGGGGCTTGTAAAAGAATCCCAAATGACATTGCCCATTTTCTGCAGTCCCGTAATGACATTTTCGAATATTCTGAAAACGTGCAGCGTTTCCATGACAGATGTGAGCTCTGCTAAACATTTTAAATGTACTAGAGTTAACTCAAAGAAGCAGAAACCACAAGAGGTAAATTTTGTACTAGAACATGGGAGTGCATCCTTGTGAAAAAACTATGGCTGGGTAGTACTGATGTGTACATACCACCACAGGATGAATGAAGCCAGTGCCAGACGCTTACCCTCCTCCCCATATGGATGACTAATAAATTTCGTGAGCAACGTTACTTTAGTCTCAAAATTAGACTTCAGTTCTATAAAGTTCCTTTAACTGACAAAACCAAGGAGAGCTCATTGTAATTCCAGGATGCGAGGGAAAAGTTAGTGAGAGTGGATGCATGAATGTTAATACAAATGGAAGAATGATTGTTAGATAATTGGCAGACTAATTCTCTTAACCCTGACCCCTCCCATCCTCTGCCAGTCCAGTCTCTGCTACAAGGCAGCTGTCTGAATTGGGTATGATATTTTAATTACTATATCTTATCTGCCAAGCAATGACACCCACCAGTCATACCAGTGTTGCTGAGAGTGGCATGAAGAGGTTAAGGAACTATGGTAGCATTGGCTACTGAATCCATCTTAGACGATATATTTACTACTATCGTACACAGTTTATGTCAGCGAGATACTTTTGCCAGAGGTCATCATTGACAAAAATAAAGAACTATTGCAAATATACAGGAACGAGATATCCAGGCAGAAGAGGAACACGGCTGACTGGCTCTAATATTGAGTTAAAAAGTCTAGTATTTCTCTTCAGGATTATAATTATACAATGATTTTGCACCTAAATCAGGAGGCACAGCCATTTCTGTTCACCTCAGATGGTGTATTATTGAATATCTTGCTTCAGTTTTTCCATCGCAGGTTCTTAAGGGGGAAACTGCATTCAACTGTTCTGCAGGGACAAGTCGAAATGGCAGACTAGAAAGAGAAAAAAAAATTAACGATGCTCCCTTGGTGAATGGCGAGGACAAGAAAAAGGTACGCAGAACGCCACAGGCTAGTTATGCCCACGTCAGCGATGGCACTGCAGGGACAGCGCCATGGAGTTCGACCACGAGGCAGCCGTCAGGTGCCACAGGCAGTGTGCATTCAGTTCAAGCTTCAACATCCGTGCACATGGTGGGTGTCTGGGCACCCGGAGGGCTCCAGGTGGAACCAACCAACAGCCCCTCCCAGCAGAGGCGACGGCTGCCGCGCCTTCACCTTCAGAGGGCTTGGAATCTTCAATCAAATTGGCGTCCACCAGGACGTTGACACGTCCCCAGGGCGGCTCTCCCTCGGGCTGCTAGGGGAGTCGCTGACCTCTTGGAGAGGTCAGATGGTGCTCCTGCAAGCAGCAGTTCCTGGCGCAGCCTGCTGCTATTTGCAATGACTGGCTGGCTGTCCTGCCGAGGAGGGACGGGCACCTAGCAACATTTGTTGGGGCAATGGATGAATTCCCTACAATGTTAACTGATCATTACTCTAATTTGTTCATGATTGTAATCATGTATGAACGTGTTTATGATTCATTACCTTTGTTACTTGGTCATGATTGTGACCAGATCTAGTTCATTACCTTTGTAACTTGCTCAGCTATCAAAACTTTGGAGTCCAGTTCCTGGATCAATTATGTACCTCTAATCTTTTCACTACCGCACACACCATGGGTATGGGGTACAAACATTAAACTCTTATCCTCTCCCGTTTTTCCTCCTGGTGGGAGTTTGAGGCAGCCATAACAGTTTCCGATCACTACTTTTTTGCTCCCACAAGTTCTAAGTATGGTGTTCCACATTGTTACATTTTTACATTTCAGTGTTAATCAGACCCGACTTTACCTTTATTAACAATTTTTCTGTCGTTCCTTTAAAAAACCTCTTCCCTAGCGTTTGAGTGACTGCTTGTCCAGTCAATTCTTTTTTTTCCAGCCTCGTGACTGCTCGGGTCATCAAGCACTCTTGAAACAAGGCGGACTGTTTGAGCTAATGCAATAACTTATCAAATTTGTCACTACAGTTTCACTAATATCCAAATACCACTGCTGACACGAGGGCACTGCAAGCAGAGAAACTCTTGAAAGATAAGACGAAGTCTGAGCCCAAGGTTCAATGACAGCCAAGAAGAGGGACGAGCAGCGATGGTTACAGAACCAACAGTAAGCAACAAGATGGTCCAAATAATCAGACCCCCAATGAGCGACCCAACGGAACCTATAATCAGTGATGGAGAACCCAACAGACATAGCACCAGACTAAACGCAAAACTAAAGCCTACTGAGAAATGGGATCCCACACGCTAGTAGGACAAAGATGGTACACCACAACTTGGGGCATACAAGGGACACCAGGTACACCCTCCAGTAAATGTTTTAACAGGACAGATACAAGATGATTCTACTACTAACTGTACAAATGGAGTGGGACACTAGCGCTTCAGGAACCACAGACCAACGAAAATACTTAACAGGAAGGAGAACAATGCCACGGGCATTCTAAGACGACTCTTTAGGGAACTAGATCACTCACCATTGATAAGTTATTTCCCAGACTGCGAAGAAACAGGACAAATACCAGATGTAGGACAGATCCCCCGAGAATAACCAACATGCCGGATTCTTACCCCTACCCGGACTGGTTACTTAACACTATAACCGAAACAATATACAAGTCTAGCAGCCATACAGAAAACCGACATGTAGCACTTTAACAGAAAATGTTATTAAAAATTTCACATTCAATGAATTTGCAGAGGACACGGCAAAAGATATCTTTAGCCTTTCCTTTAATGGACAATGATGCCGACCCACCCAAAAAACCCCACTGGTAGAACTAGGGAACAAATCTTCCAGAGGGCACCGACACTTGGTACTGCGGCAACAAGTATTAGACCTAGACGATAATGTAAAGAAACCAGAATGTGTAAAGGAAACAGACTACAGAACCTATAATAGTACCCGACAACAGATTAAACAGAATTAATAACCGGAACTGAAGACAAATTAAAACCCTGGTAAACACTAAAAACGCTGGAAGCGAGATTAGCAAGACCAAAAGAAACTATCAAAATCGGGAACCAAACGGGAAATAAAACTTGCAAGAACTATGGAAAGAAATACAGTAACAATTACACTAACTACAACAATAAATACAAGAATTACAATGGATACAACTCTAAAGGAAACTTCTACAAACACCAATATTATAACAGTAAGTCATATTACAAAAAACCTAACCCGAGCTACTACCCCAAATATAACATTTTCGCCCAGACACGAATGAATACCAATATGGGGAGGGGGGGTACTACCCAAACCACCAGAAGTGGTAATGGAGAACACACTGGGAAGGGTACTACCAAGACAATACAGACAATATAAGCAAACAGATTACCAAGAATACCAGAACTGGAAAAACTGGTAATATCAGAAGTACCACTGGCATTGAGAAAAGGATCCTTAGCAAAGGACTATCATTTGTACCCAGATGTATTCTCGACATCACAGTCTCCCTACGATTCCCGTTGGGGAGGGGAGCCTCTACCTGATCGACGATGTTTGCACATCGTCTTAAGATCAAACCAGCCAGTGGCGTTATAAATGATTCCACTAAACTATTACTTGCTGCCGGTACAAGAACCTGCCTACATCTTAACCGACAATTCAACATATCACCGTCCCCCTCTTTGCTGGCGAAACGTTTTTGCTAAACTGGATAAAATAATCACATTCTTACCAACGGATGAACTGAAGACCTCTAGGAGCAGAACACCTGGGACTGTAGACACGAATTCCCAATGCCTCATCTATGATCAAAATCACCTTTTCAGATATGGCTACCCAAGTGCTCTCTAATGGACTAGCTATCTCATTACCACATACATCCACGCCACGCCTGAACGTTTCGCCCATGTCTCCCTGTTGGAACCGTTACTCTTAACACTCAACCAAGGACTGTCCCATTAAAGACAGTTCTGTAAAGTAAAAGGACAAGTGCAACTAATGCGATATTTATTGTGGCAACGTTTCACTCTCCAGGAGCTTTATCAAGCCATTACAAACAATACATGGACACAGGGTATATAAAGGCTCAGTGAGGTAATACTAGTGAGGTACCATTTCGATGTTCACTAGTAGTAGTAGTGGTGGTAGTGGTAGTAGTAGTGACAAAAGTAATACAATATGGTAGAGAAATTAATTCGCACATGAGTAAAAGGATATAAAAGCTATTACTTGGGTAACATAAAAATAAGTTGGACAAATATAGACTGGAATGAGGCAGCTTGTTTCAGTGTTCACTCTCTGTGCTTTGTGTAGTATAACAGGAGAGACTATGTGATGGCAGGGTTTACCGTTTTCAGGAGGATTCTTGCTAAGACTTCGGAGATGGTGAAGCTGCCTTTATTGGATATAACCAGGACAAAATCCAAGCACCATGAACCAGTCAATGCAGGAGTTGACACTATACCCTGTGGAGGCTGTGACAAGATTTACGTAGGTGAAACAGCCAGAAACCTCGACACCCGCCTCAATGAACACATTTACGCATGTAGGAACGATAACTTGAACAACGCCTGTGTACAACACCGAAATTCCACCAATCATCTCATGAAATTCAGAGACGCCCAATTAGTGATCAAAGAAACTAATTTCCGCAGACGCAAGTGCCTCGAATCAGCACTGATTGCCGTTTCGAATACAGTTAAACAAAACAACGGCAGCTTCATCTCCGAAGTCTTAGCAAGAATCCTCCTGAAAACGGTAAACCCTGCCATCACATAGTCTCTCCTGTTACACTACACAAAGCACAGAGTGAACACTGAAACAAGCTGCCTCATTCCAGTCTACATTTGTCCAACCTATTTTTATGTTACCCAAGTAATAGCTTTTATATCCTTTTACTCATGTGCGAATTAATTGCTCTACCATATTGTATTACTTGTCACTACCACTAGTGAACATCGAAATGGTACCTCACTAGTATTACACCTCACTGAGCCTTTATATACCCTCTGTCCATGTATTGTTTGTAATGGCTTGATAAAGCTCCTGGAGAGCGAAACGTTGCCACAATAAATGTCACATTAGTTGCACTTGTGTCCTTTTACTTTACATAGTCGGTAATTCTACCAACTTTATTAAAAAGACAGTTCTGTTCTACCTGTGAAAAAGAAGGTCATGACTTCAAAGCCTCTGCACCACCACCAATGCCACTCCATGTCTTATCATAGTGGGCATTTGACTGCAGTTAAGTAGTAATGTATAAAAAAATTTAAGAAACCAAGAATAGCACTAAATCGCTGATATATGCCGCCATTTCAAAACTCGTCAGTCACCACTAGAATTCTACAAGCCACACGGCAGTCATCTATCCAGCAATTCCCTCTGTATTCCCTGCCGCTGCTCCCTCTAAGGTGCTGTATTGCATAATGTATGCACACCTTGCAAATGCAGCAAACCCAGGCACATTCAACACTACAATTAATGAACTATTCCGTCTTAACATGCCGTCATTCAACTTTCCTGACTCTCCAACATCACAGGACTTCAATATTATCCCAAACCTCGTTAATTTGACATCAGGCCCAAATCCAGACTGCCCAAAAAAAAAAGCTGAGCCACCCCCAATGACCACTACCACCTCAACCAGCCAGACTGTAAATACTCTAGATTCCCAGTTCTCCTCTCAACACAATCACAGTAGAAACAACTGAACAAGAATTTTATTAAGAGTCTGCCGACGAAGCAGATAGTGACGACTCCAGCACATCCTCTTGGGAAAACCTTACTTTCTACACCTCTCCCTCGAATGCTGACACCATGACCTGTACTGAACTCTACAAAGGCCTCTGATGGAACAGTTAAGTATGCCTGCAAATCGCCTCTTCACTTCACACTCGCGCAAGTTCGAGTTAATTAAGCCTCTTCGTGTCACTTTCCAACAAGACAGCACTATACCACCTCTCCAGGAGCAGCTTCAAGAAGTTTGAAAATGGCTCCACTGCAAATCTGCCTTAACTACTAAAATAACTCCCACATGTTTGCTGCCATCTGATGGTCCTACCTGCCTGCCCTCTCCTGCGACCTGAACACTGCCAGCTTTCAAGACCTCACCTACCACGAGACCTGCATACACCGCTTGCTCTCCTCTCTCCAAGTCTGTCCCACGATCGCCTTAGCTGCTGGGTTAAGCCCTGGCTATTTCTACGACTAAGAACACTCCTCTCCAGCGCTATTCTTCGTTTGTCCTGTCTTCCTCGCTCATCCCACTGGGATCTTACCTGCACTTGTTCATTCGCTCGTTCATATGTACCCGGACCCCCCAGACGGAACCAACTAGAGGGGAACAAGGGAATCCTTGGATAAACTAGAGAAAAAATTCAAGGAGTTCACAGAACATGACAAGGGAGAAGACCGGAACCAAGTACAAGAGAGCACCTATTACAGAAATGCACGAGGGCACCGAGGATACAGATGGAACCAACCAAACTAATACCAGGCTTGAAGACCCAGATTAAGATAGAAAAACTAAATGCAAGAAAACCGAATAATTATAGACCAAATCTTAAGAAAAGAAAAAGTCTACGTAAAATAGAAAAGAGATGACATTGTAATATTGGATGCAGACAAAGGGTCAAAAATAGTATTTAAGGCTTCCAACAATATCAAGGCAGCTTCTAAACATGTAGACAATGAAGACACCTACTCGAGACTAGATAAACCAGAACAGACCTTCATGGAAATTACGGTACGAAGCAAGGAACTCGTCTTAGAATTATACAATAACTGAGGTACTAAAGGTTTAATGAACATAGCTCTTAGGGACTATTAGGTTTTAAGTCTAAAATACTCAACATGAACTTTCTCCCTAAAACACAAGAGTATGGACAGACACTGGAACATTAACCCTTAAATGGTCCAAACGTATGTGCGCGTTTTTTCAACATCTGAAAGTATAAAAAAATGTAGATCTTTTTTGTTTTACATTTGAAAACTTACTCTATTATTTTTTTTTTTTTTTTTTTTTTTTTTTTTTTTTTTTGAAAATGTAAAAAAAAAAGTAGATCTACTTTGGTAGATCTGTTTGGACCGTTTAAGGGTTAAAGTCAAGATCGGTACTCTCGGGCTGTGCTGCACCTACGCGACCAATTAATAAGATCATGACTGCACCTTTAATGCCGCTCTTAAACCTGTTACCAGACAGATTGAAAGAACACGTTTTCTAACAGTCAGAGGAAACCAGAGAACGAATAAAGACAGCCCTGAGGGACCTACGCTTGGTGTCATTAGACAGTCGCTTTACCCATCTATCCCACAGGCAGAAGCAGTATCAGTTGCGGAGTTCCACGAAGAGAATCTGGCAACGATAAGAACAACTGACGTCTCCGGGGATTCGAAGACCTCCAAGCAAAGAACTGGTACGAAAATCACTCGTACACATAATGGAGGACACGATCCTGAAGTTTAACAAGACCTATAGACAGAAGACGGGAACGGCGATTGGGGGCCTCAGTAAGTGTCGTAGTGGCAGAGACCTTCATCCACTGTAAGCTAGAAAGGAACAAACTAAAACTTCTCCTAATGCTGCTGCACAAGATATATATAAACGATATCTTGTATAATCGAAGGTAGATGAATGGTTCAGAGAACCGACAAGTTGATAAATTAGACATTTCCAACACTTGGGTATCTTTACTGAGGAAATGTTTCGCCACAGTGGCTTCATCAGTCCATACAAAGAAGAAAGTTGTATGGACATTGTTCTCCTTTGTATGGACTGATGAAGCCACTGTGGTGAAACTCTCCTCAAAGATACCCAAGTGTTGCACATGTGTAATTTATAATCGAATGTGGAGACGAAAAGACTAGTGTCCTGAGCAAACAGCACACCCATCACTAAAATTTACGTCAGAGCAACAGTTCTGAGTTCCCTTTTTAGACAGTAATCTACTTGAATGAAAAGAGACAGTGACCTAACAGCCAGGCCACACACCAGTACTTACACTGGACATCTTCGCATCCTTAATCTCTCAGGCAATCTCACTTTCACTAGCCCCGAGGATAAAAAAAACCTGCTGCGAAGAAAAGTATTTTAAGAAATCGCTGAACGAGATGTGGGACTTCCTCGGAGCCGGAGGTTACCCAAACAGCTGTTTGGATCAAGCAGAAGAAAAACCGAGTGCCCTGGACAGGAGCACAATTAATGAAACCTGGACAGACCCACAGATGGAAGAATTCTACTTACCTCGCTTTACAGTCGACAGTTCGCAACAGATTAGTTAAGAATTAACAACACTTTGGAAATGGATAAATGACCAATTTGGGCAGGCCTCCCACTGCTGCCACCAATTGTCGTGGGGTTCGAAAGGAGATAATGAGGGTTGAAGATATACACACTTGTTGCATGGTAACTATATATTGTCAGACTGGTAAGGGAGCCCAACCTGCCGTGTGTAGACCTATGCGTGGACTGAGGAAGTTAGAGGTACTCGCTCACACATGAGCATCATGTGATGTCACAGTCACTAGGCCTAGTAAGGGATCGTATATATAAACATGGATGGTACTATGATACTCAGATAAGCTATACAACACATGTAATGTGGAGAAATTTTCTCCAGGAGGGGGGTATCAGCCCCCTTCAGCCCTGAGGGGTCAAGCCCTCTCAGCCCTGAGGGGCCACTAAGAAGGGGCGAGCGTCTTGTTTACTGCTAGAGTGAGTAATTGATCACAGATGCTATGCCACGTAGTCAAATGACCTCTGCTCCTTGCAGCGGTGTTGCAACGTGTATTTTTATAAGAGACAGTACATCTCTTACTTAGCAGGACAATTAAGGAAAATCCTGCTCCCACTTTATTACCATAGTAAAGATAGTGTACATTGTTGTCTATGATTAAGACAGCAAGAAACAAACATTCTGCTTTGCTTCATCGAGGAGGTGACAAGGATGCAAGGTACTAGGTCAGCGTTTTTTTTTGTGCTGGGGGCAGTGACGGCATGGAGCGCTGTAGCGTCGGGCAGACTATCTTTGACTCTAGTGAGAGTGACACTGACGCCAGGATAACTAGCAAAGAACACTGATCTGTGCATTAGTGTGGACAAAGTGTCTCACAAAACACGATAAACATAGGAGAAGTGTGATCAGCTTCTCTTGTGATACATTGTGAACAATAAAGACAAATCTTGTGGAACATAGTGTACCAGTGTGCGTTTCCTAGACAATGGAAGACGTGGACATCCAAGGACACTTCAGCTTCTATCAAGTCACCGATACCTGTCGAAGGTGTTGAGAACACCATAGCTCACGTTACAAAGAGCAAGGTATGTTACGAATTTCTTGTAGATCGGGGGATTGCGCAATTCTTGAGTCACAAGGAGTTTGTAATCAACCTATAATCGGCAGTAAGGTGTGGACTTTTGAGTCCAAACAAGTAGGTATTTCGTCAGCCATCATCGAATGAAATATGCTGGCATAACACCCCCTAGGGGTAATTTATACTTACAAATTGTATCTCTTGACAGCCCACTGTTGTGATGGTTTCGACAGCTTCTAGACCTCGTCTGCAGGGGCGGCTGTGTAGACGATTTGCTGTCATTTATCAGCTAAGTGTTCATTATATATAGTTATAATAAACACAGCAGGTAAGGCCAAAATTCTCAGTTTTGGTCATGTTCGAACCCGATAAAGACCACACTGTGGTCCAAATATGTTGTACTACAGTGTACAAATAACCTAGTGTTTTACAATATAAATCAGTATAAATGAGTCCCTCCAGACTCAATCACAGAATGGGCAGCCAAAAGAAAACGGGAGCTCACCCAGCGTTCACCCAACGAAAACGGGAGCTGGGTGACTCACCCAACAAGAAGACGGGGGATGGTATCCTGCACCCTCCATCAACTGCTCCAATCTCGAAATCGCTGATTAATACAACAGCAACCCAAGTGATGTTTGTCTGAGTATATATACACAGTGTTTATAATGTTTATAGACAGAAATTAAGAGACAAGATTGTGTTAAAGTTTGTTTCTTATAGATCTACCTGTTATATTAAAGGAACATATATAAAGTGTAAGCTTTCAAATATATATTAACAGTGAAATTTATATATGTGTAAGTAATATTCACGTGTGATTTACAGTTATACAGTGACATTTATAGTGTATAGTGAATGAAGTGTATAACATCGTTATTTACGATTAATCATCGTGGTCAGGCTGACACAGCAAACAAGCCATAAACACCAGACACATGTACCCTGTACCCTTCATGGTCATTGACCCTGAGGTTAAGCTTAGTGGGTCAGTAGTGTCTGACTCGATTATTGCTGACTTAAGCATAACAAAACTCAGCTGTTTATAGCAGTACAGTGTTTTTTAAACACTAAGTGTGGTGCTAGAATTTTCAGTATACCATTAAAATGGCTTGTTTGAAAACTGTTTCAGTCTTTACAGACTAAGATTACACAATTAGAAAATCTAATTTCAGTCTGTCTAGGATTAACTCAAGATACAAACATAGATTTTGATGATCTTGAGGTCAAGTTTGAATTATTTACACAACGTCTGGAAATAATTAATTCAGACTACACATTATGAAAATAAATTTCTTGAATCAGATCCATCTGAGGATGAAATTAAAAATGTTTTGGATACTTTTAGTGATCAACAATTAAGGTGGACAGGAGTACAGGCTATCTGCCGTAAAACTCTGTCACAGAGACCCACTATAACTAGTGGGCAACCACCTGTTACACCTGTAACAACAACAAGTGTCCCATTACCAAGCTTACCTACATTGTCATTACCTATTTTCCAAGGTCATAATTATGAAGAATTCATTAGTGGTTTTCAATCCATAGTAAATTCACGAACTGACATAGATGAGATTGCTAAGTTCAATTACCTTAAATGTCTTGCGAAGGGAGAACCCTATGAACTGATTAAGTCATTTCCGGTGGTCAAAGGCAATTATCAAATAGCCTTACGTGTCTTAGCAGACAATTACTTCGATGCTGACAAGGCTAGAATTAGACATGCAGTCTTAATATCAAGCTTGAAGCCACCCAAACATTGTTTTTCAGACTTACAGGCATTTAGAATTACATTAGACAATGGTCTCAGATCTCTAGATGCTAAATATGACCTAAGACAATGTGATTGGTTTATCAGTGGTATTGTACAGGATAAGCTGTCACCACAAACTATTGAACGATTAAATATTATGTTCAATAAACGCTATTTCACTTGTGAAGAAATTAGCAATGGTTTACAAACAATAGTTTCATGCATGCAAGCAACGAGACAAGATGAAGAATCCACAAATCCAGTGGATAATAAACCTTCAACTCAGTATAAAAAGAGTATAACTACTCCCACTAAACCACATAATGGGAAATCCCATATAGGCATTTATCAAGCTGTGAATACAACAGACAGTAAACAAACTCACACATAAACGTACTCCAAAATGTGTACTTTGTGATGGAACACATTGGGCACAGTATTGTAGTCAATACACATCAATGGAGGCACGTAAACAACGTGTTCATCAGCTGAAAAGGTGCATCAAGTGTTTAGGTGAACACAAGGGAGGAAAATGCTCACTGAAGAAGTGTTTTAAATGCAAGGGTATGCATCATACAGCATTATGCCCAAATACTTTTGCTGAACAGCATCAGACTTCCACAGAATCAGGAAGTCAACAAGCAACAGCATTAAATGTGAGAGATAAGTTTAAAGCAACTGCTCTCCCGATAGCTCGAGTTGAGTTATCTAATAAATTACACAAAACCAATGTGCTAACACTATTTGATCAAGGCTCACAAAGGTGCTTCATAAGAAGATCAGTGTTGCAGAAACTGAATAAACAACCCTATGCCAAAATAGTTAGATATAGCTGGTTTTTTCCATAATTCTGGTAAACAGACATATGACCTAGCCAAAATCACTGTTGGTCTAGGAAACAGGAAAAAGACAGTAGAAGCTGTGGTAGTAGATGATTTGCCTAAGTCTGTGCAGATCCAGGGATTAAAAGAAACAGTTGCAGCACTGAAAGCAGCTAAGGTCAAGTTAGCCTGTCCTGACATACAGACGGACACAATTAGTCCAATTGATTTAATCATTGGAAGTGATTATTATCACTGTTTTGTGCAAAATATAGTAAGTAAACATGATGTTCACTTGCTGAAAACAGCAGGAGGCCACATGATATGTGGTCCCATTCCCTCTCAAAGTGGGAAAGAAGCTGATATTGATTCAGTGGAAAATGTACTAGTTACGAGAATAACCGCTGATCATGTACCACAGCAAAAATTATCATTACTGGAAGAAATGAATGAACCAGTTGATAAGTTGTGGGATTTAGATGCGATAGGTATTGATGTAAATAAACCAAGCTCACAAGAGTCTCAGACTTATAACCAATATTTGGACACTGTCAAATATAAAGATGGACAGTATTGGGTTAGGTTACCATGGAAATTAAATCCACCACATCTGCCTAGCAATTATCGCATGGCTTTCGGACAGATGAAAGCACAAATACATGAGCTCAGGAAGAATCCAGAGTTACTGACTGTCTATGATAATATCATACAAGAACAGTTGGACAATAAATTCATTGAGGAAATAGTCGAAGATAAGTTGAAGACAAACGCTCATTATCTCCCGCACCATGGAGTCAGAAAAGATTCTGAAACCACTCCACTACGTGTTGTATATAATTGCAGCGCACGTGCAAATAAAGATGTAGCAAGTCTTAATGACTGTCTGATGACCGGACCCTCACTAACTGAGAAGCTTGGAGACGTGCTTATGAAATTTCGCACAAACCCATATGCCTACACGGCTGATATTTCCAAGGCTTTCTTAAGAGTAGGACTACAAGAAATAGAGATTATACTCGATTCTTGTGGCCTGAAAATCCACATGATCCTCAAAGTCCTGTGAAAACTTATCGTTTTAAATCAGTATTATTTGGTGCAACATCCTCTCCATTCTTACTAGAAGCTACTCTAAATACACATTTGAAGAAATCTGAAAGTCCCTTCAAAAGAAGTCTTAAAGAAAAGTTTCTATGTGGACAATCTTCAAGGTACTGTGAATAAAGAGGAGGATTTGAAATCCTTATACAGAGAAGCTAACAAGGAGATGAAAGAAGCAAATATGCCTCTAAGGATGTGGAATACAAATTCAAAGCAATTAAGGGAACTTATCAAAGAAGATTTCCCTGAAACTGAAATTCCTGATTGCAACAATATGCTGGGACTTAATTGGAACACACAGGAAGATACTTTGAGTCTCAAAAGGATAAACAATACATCATGCAGTACACTCACTAAACGTAGTTTACTGTCAGAGGTATCACAATGTTTTGATCCTCTAGGACTCGTCTCACCAATTACCATAAAGGGTAAAATGCTTATGCAAGATGCATGGAAACTCAAAATTGGATGGGATGAGAACTTGCCTCTAGAAACGAGTCAAGCATGGGATGAAATATCCAAGGAGTTTAAGCAACTTCATCAAATTAAATTTCCCAGACAAATAGGTCAAGAGGGAAACAATTACACAATACATGTGTTCTGTTATGCGTCAACCAGAGGTTATGGCGCTGTAGCTTACATGAGTAATGCTGAAGGAAGTACACTAATTACTTCAAAGGCCAGGGTAGCACCCTTGAAGGTCAGAACAGTACCACAAGTGGAACTGACAGCACTATGTAGGTACAAAATTAGCTGTCTATCTCAACAAAGTACTTGATCATCTCACTATTGAGAAAACCGTGATCTGGAGTGATAATGAGGCAGTTCTCCAGTGGTTAAGAAATAATAAGAGTAAGTTGGTCTATGTACAGAACAGAGGAGCAGAAATAAAAGATGCAGAGAGATTATCTCTTTCTCCACGTCTCTACCCAAGAGAATCCAGCTGACATGTTGTCACGTGGTGTCCCACTTAAGAAATTTGTGTATAATAAATTATGGCTCCACGGACCGAACTGGCTCTCTGATGAAAATAACTGGCATCAGCAAAAAGCTCACATTATGCCAGAAGAAACAGTCTGCTTGAACACAGCAGAAATAAGTTGTGTAAATACTGCAGACAACAGAAATAGTCATTGATGGATCTAAATACTCATCTTTGGGTAAACTCTTAAGAGTTACAGCTCTTGTCTTTAAATTCATTAAAGGAATAAAACCTGATTATGAATATCTTGAACCCATTAAATACTGGGTGAAACTAATACAGAAAGACGTTTTCTCTACAGAATATAAATTTCTAGAAACACAAGATAAATCCCCAAAGAAACCTGTTATGATTAATTCTTTAGGACTTTATCTCGACTCAGAAAAGATTATGAGATGTCGAGGAAGAATTCATAATTCTTCACTACCTAAAGAAGCCATACATCCAATATTGATCCCCAAGAATCATTGGCTAACAAAACTGATTGTGCAAAACGCCCACAGTAACGTGTTACATGGTGGGGTAGCTGACACACTTTGTCATATACGACAATCCTACTGGATACCTCAAGGTCGACAAAGTGTGAAAAAACAAATAAAGGACTATTACTTGTCATCACTACGATATGCGAGTATGTCAATATCCAGGTCCACCTCCATATCCCTCTGAAAGAGTGTCATATCACTCCATTTGAGGTGACAGGTGTAGATTACACTGGACCAATAATTTTAACCAAAACAGTTGACAAAGTTCCCATCAAGGTGTACCTCTGTTTGTTCACTTGTGCTACAACTAGAGCAGTACATCTAGAAGTAGCCACTGACATGTCTGCTGAAACGTTTATCAAATTATTCAGAAAATTTGCAGCCAGAAGGGCATGTCCCAGACTGATGATTTCAGATAATGCAACGAACTTTGTTGCTGGTGCTGCTTATATAAGCAAGATCTTTGATCAACCAGAAGTACAACAGATGCTGAATCAACGCAGATGTCGGAGATACATTCCTCCTAAATCTCCATGGCACGGCGGATTTTATGAAAGAATGATCGGCATTGTAAAGCGTTGTTTAAGGAAAAGACTTCATCGTCAGAGAACAGACTTAGAAGAATTCCGTACAGTTGTGACTGAAATAGAAAATAGAGTCAACAACAGACCTCTAACTTATGTTACCGATGATCTGGACAATTTAGAAGTGTTAAGTCCATCTCATTTACTCCATGGCAGAAGGCTCGAACCTGTTCCTCCCATGAATGATAAAGAAATCATAGAGGATCCTACTTATTTCGAACCTGAGCAACTCGGACGTAAATTCAAACACCTTAATAAAGTGATAGAATGTTGGGAGAAAATTTGGCAAGAAGACTATCTCACCTCATTGAGAGAACACTTCTATGGAGCTGGTATTCCTGAAAATCATAAGTCCTTAAGACCTGGCGACATAGTGATTATCGACAATGATGGTCCGAGGTCCCAATGGCCACTTGGAAAAATTGTGACCATATATCCTGATGCAAATGGAATCATCAGGACAGTTGATGTTTTGAGCAAAGGTGTAGTGAATAAGCGGACAATAAATAAACTAGTGCCGTTAGAATTACACAGTGTTGAAAACAAAATTAGTGATTCTCCAGAAACCACACAGACTAAAGCTGTTCAGAAAAGACAAGCAGCAGTGGTGGCGAGTGAGAAAATTAAATTAATGTTAAGTGATGAATAGTTCACCTGCAGCGAACCTCCGCCGCCCCCCCAGTGTGGAGAAATTTTCTCCAGGAGGGGGGCATCAGCCCCCTTCAGCCCTTTCAGCCCTGAGGGGTCAAGCCCTCTCAGCCCTGAGGGGCCACTCGGAAGGGGCGAGCGTCTTGTTTACTGCTAGAGTGAGTAATTGATCACAGATGCTATGCCACGTAGTCAAATGACCTCTGCTCCTTGCAGCGGTGTTGCAACGTGTATTTTTATAAGAGACAGTACATCTCTTACTTAGGAGGACAATTAAGGAAAATCCTGCTCCCACTTTATTACCATAGTAAAGATAGTGTACATTGTTGTCTATGATTAAGACAGCAAGAAACAAACATTCTGCTTTGCTTCATCGAGGAGGTGACAAGGATGCAAGGTACTAGGTCAGCGTTTTTTTTTTTTGTGCTGGGGGCAGTGACGGCATGGAGCGCTGTAGCGTCGGGCAGACTATCTTTGACTCTAGTGAGAGTGACACTGACGCCAGGATAACTAGCAAAGAACACTGATCTGTGCGTTAGTGTGGACAAAGTGTCTCACAAAACACGATAAACATAGAAGTGTGATCAGCTTCTCTTGTGATACATTGTGAACAATAAAGACAAATCTTGTGGAACATAGTGTACCAGTGTGCGTTTCCTAGACAATGGAAGACGTGGACATCCAAGGACACTTCAGCTTCTATCAAGTCACCGATACCTGTCGAAGGTGTTGAGAACACCATAGCTCACGTTACAAAGAGCAAGGTATGTTACGAATTTCTTGTAGATCGGGGGATTGCGCAATTCTTGAGTCACAAGGAGTTTGTAATCAACCTATAATCGGCAGTAAGGTGTGGACTTTTGAGTCCAAACAAGTAGGTATTTCGTCAGCCATCATCGAATGAAATATGCTGGCATAACACCCCCTAGGTGTAATTTATACTTACAAATTGTATCTCTTGACAGCCCACTGTTGTGATGGTTTCGACAGCTTCTAGACCTCGTCTGCAGGGGCGGCTGTGTAGACGATTTGCTGTCATTTATCAGCTAAGTGTTCATTATATATAGTTATAATAAACACAGCAGGTAAGGCCAAAATTCTCAACATGTAAGGGGATCAGCAACTATGCTGACACTGGGCAGAATATTTTCCTAAACCACCTATGCTGGCCTGGAAAAAAGATAATTCCCTACAAGACAAACTTATGAGAGCAGAATTCCCAAAGAGAAGATAACAGCTGGTCAAAGAAGCAGACAAGCAGACAACCTGAAGTCACTTGTTCTTTGAGGATAGCATTTGGTGCACCACTTACTATTTTCTCAGACCAAGCGATAAAGATCCTCGTGCAGTACCTCCGGATATAATCCAGGTGGGAGTCGGTAACAGGTTAGGCTTGGGGACTTCGGCAACCAGGCCGCCTGTGGCTAAAGCTCCACAAATCGCCAAGTACAGAGCCTTTTCTAAATTTAGTTTAACGGGTTGTAATAAGAGAGAGCGTGACTCACTCGAGTTCTGTGCGTGGCAAAACCCTTTCTCTTGTGTGTTGAGAAGTCCTTAAGTATAATGGCTGATGAAAATGGAGCTCCACTTCGGTGTCTTGCAAGTGGTCTGGTGTGTAGGAATAAGAGTGGATTGTCTATTCGTACAAGAAGCACCCTGACGACTATCATAGGGGTGTGGAGGAGGCAACGGTTCATGTGAAGATCAGATTGACTAAAGAAAAGGAATTTGTGTTGGCTATGGCCAAGGTAAAGATCCTGAAGGAAGAAATAAGAGTTGGTCATGGTGTCCCTGCAGGGATGAATTTGTTGTTGGCGGATGTCCACACCGGGAGGTCGGTTGAAGCAATTAAGGGCCGCAGGAGGATGGCTTCCTATAAAGCTTTAGTTGAAAGACTTATCTGATACTGGTGATGTTGGTAGTTAAGGATTCAAGATGTTGACTGCCAAGAGGCGCGAAGCAACCAAATTGGGGGTAGGGAAGGGTGTTATGGAATTGAAATCTCCCACTATGTGAGTGTTCCAACAGTACAAGCACTAACACGACACCTACTTAGTACAATTGATGCTAGTGCATACGCGAACACATGCGAGAAACTACAGAACATGATACACTTCGTTACACTGTGGAGAAAATGCGGGAGGGTCTTGAGGATATTGGTATTAATGTTTTAAATGTCTTTAATGAGGAGGATTTATTTAGTGGAGAGTCATTTAGCTGTGCAGAGTATAATAGACGAGATGGCACAAGTTATGTTGAGGTACGTGTCTAAGAATGAAGGTGATGCTGCTCGCGGAAGAAATGCCCCCCAGTATAACAATAGGGGTGGCAGAAGAGCTCAAAGACAGTTGTATTGGGACATCCAGAAGCTATATCAAAGGATAGAACTAAGTGCGAAGATGGTACTTGATGGAAGATGGCGGAGCTTAGGTGCCCCAAAACAGCAAAACATAAGGAACAACTACAGGAGTTTTGGTTGAATTTGTTTGCTAGACCATCTGAAGAAGATATAAGATCGGTAGAAACAGTGGTGGAAGATCAGCTATGGCAATTACAGTTACCTATTGAAGTGGAAGAATTTAGAAGAGCAGTAGCCGCATCTAACGGTAGTTCTGCACCAGGTCCTGATGGATGCTTAAAGATTTGAAAATGTTTCTGGAGCAGTTCTGGGATGATTTGTTTAACATCTGGTTATACACTGGATACCTGCCTAAGGTATTCAGGAAGGCTAGAACTGTGTTGCTGTCGAAGGTTGATCAACCTGAAAATCCTGGAGTATAGACCAATAACTATTTCAAGCATTATTGTTAGGGTATTCCGTAAGATTTTGGCAGCATGATGCATTCAGCGGGTTCCTCTCCACATGGCGCAAAGAGCTTTTCTGCCCACAGATGGCCTTGCTCAATGTGATGCTGTTGGATGTGGTGATTAGCGAAATTAAGGATAGATGTAAACCTCTGTATGCAACATTCTTAGATGTCAAGAAAGCCTATGATTCGGTAAACCATTCTTCGGTGAGGAGAGCACTTCAGATCCATAATGTGCCTCCCTTGGTGATTAATTATATCATGTCGACGTACTATGATGCGTCAACCGAGGTTATAGGTAAAGAGGGAAAGGTGTGTAGAGGTGTAAAGCAGGACCCTTTGTCTTGTATCCTCTTTAATATAGTAATGAATGAAGCGCTGTTGGCCTTAAACAAGTTGGATGGCCAATGAGTGGTGCTGAGCATAAGGTGTCTGCCTTAGCTTTTGCAGATGTGGTGTTAGTGGCCAAGTCCGAGCAAGGCCTTAATTCACAATTGCAGCTGTTCTTAAAATACTTAGAAGAGTCAGGTTTAGAGAAATCCTCAAATGTGTGCCACATTGAAGATCCAAACAGTTCCAAAAGTTAAGTGGTACGTAGATACGACGCATAAAACAGATTTGTGGAGCTCAAGTTCGATCCTTGCAACCGACAGCTGTGTATAAATACCTGGGAATGCATTTTTCTTCAGCTGGTAGGGGAAAGCTAGGTATACAAAAGTTGCACGAGGAACTTAGAGCGCTAGATGAGGCACCCCGGAAACCTCAACAGAGGTTATATATACTAAATATGCACCTGATTCCTGGCATCATACATATGGTGCTCGGTGGCGTCTGTCAGAATACCTTTAAGACGTCAGACAAATTAATCAGGCAAAATTTAAGAAAGTGGCTGAAATTTCCCAAAGACATCAGTAGGTGTGTTTTACTCTCCAGCAGCTGCGGTTGTTTGGGATGTATTTGTTTATCAACAAGAGTTCCTATATTGTGAAGAAACAGGTTGGATGTACTTCACAACTGAGGATAGCACTATACGGAATTTGGCGTTGCACCCGAACACCCTGAAGGCATTAAGGTTTGTAGGCAAGAGGAGTGAGGAATGTGGTTTTAACTAGGAAGCAGGAGCTTAAGGAATGGACAAAAGCCTTGTTGGGTTCGCTGGATGGGGCAGGGCTAAAAACATCATTTAGTCCTTCAAGTACATCATTGGATAACGAATGGAACAAGTTTATTAAAGGGGGCCTCTTACATGGATACATTAAAAATAAAGCATAACTTAATGCCAACAAAGACTAGACGAGCAAGAGGACGAAGACAATAACCTGTGAGGGCTGTGAACAACGTGAGTCCTTGGGACACCTTCTCCAGGTTTGCCTACAGCTTCATGGACAACAGGTCCAACTGCATAACATCATGGATGCTATTTCTTCAGACTGCATGCAGAAGAATCATGCAGTAGTCAAGGAGCTGCATATTCCAACAACCCTTGGCATGCATAAGCCTGATCTCAATCTGATGTGGAAAACAAAAAGGCTTACGTGCTCGACATGAAAGTAGCAAGTGATTGTGGCATTTCAACTATGGCAGATCAGTATCGACATAAGGCTGAATACTATGACACTGGGCAGATTAGATCCTGGACAGCCCAGTGGGTGACCTAGCAGCTTCATCTATACAACGAACTTCGAGACAATGCTGTGGAGCCATCTACAATCAACATACAGTCTATTGACCCGCAAGAGGTTGTCCTCTGAGCAGTGATAATTACCTGGAGGGGAGTTGTCCCCAAAAACGTACAAAATACTCAAAGACCTTCATCTACCAGCCTCGAAGATTGAGTTGTACGTAGTTAAGGCCCTGGAAGGTTCCATCACGCAGTGGAGAATGCAGAACCAGTGGGGTGGCCTTAGGGTGCCCTAGATCTGGGTTATACGTGTTACAACATCGATTAAGGACTTCTTAAAGAGACTATGGAGTGAGAGGAGACCAAGCGGCAAGCCGTCCAGCAGGTGTAACATTTTAGCCCTGCAAACAGCAACATGGCAAAAAGGACAAAAAAAAAATTATCAGACTGGTAAGGGAGCCCAACCTGCCGTGTGTAGACCTATGCGTGGACTGAGGAAGTTAGAGGTACTCGCGCACACATGAGCATCACGTGATGTCACAGTCACTAGGCCTAGTAAGGGATCGTATATATAAACATGGATGGTACTATGATACTCATAAGCTATACAACACATGTAAGGGGATCAACAACTGTGCTGACACTAGGCAGAATATTTTCCTAAACATCCACCCATGCTGGCCTGGAAAAAAGATAATTCCCTACAAGACACTTATGAGAGCAGAATTCCCAAAGAGAAGATAACAGCTGGTCAAAGAAGCAGACAAACAGGCACAACCAACAGAATCGAACTAGACCTCAGACGGTGCCTAGAAGCCTCGCTAATCGCCGTCATCGACAATAGAACCTGACACTGGAAAACATTAAAAATTCTAAAACATTAGCATACATGATACTCAAGCAGGCTAAGCACCAACTGAACACAGGAGTCGAATGCTCTCATCATCTACCCGTCCTCATCCCAACATGGCTTTCTTCAGGTCACTGCAACGTTCACCAATCTGCAAAATATGAATAATGGGGAAGGACCTTACCCTGGTGTTCAAATTACCCAAGTGTATAAATCATTATGCAATAAGGCTGAAACATCGTTTGCAGCAACTTGTCAAAAAAGTTCATAGTGAAACTGCTAAAGCCTGGAAAAAACAAGGAAACAGTTTGCATTGGGAGGCAAGGACAGGTTAACACATTTAATAATAGACAAGCTTGCATCTTTGATAATCTCAGGACACACGAAAACTGATGTCAAAATGAGAAATGGTATACTAGCAAGCTTGTATCACTATCTACAGACTAGAAACCAAAACATCACTTATGTCCTTCAGGAGCTGACTCGTGCTTCAATAATACAAGCTATCGCAAATAACGAGACACCATCACATAATACGAGAGTCAGACTTCATTTAGAACCGGAGAACAAAGCTGCTGTGAAGAATATATGAACAGCTAACCGGTGACGAAATGAAGCTATGTAAGGGAAAAGTTCAATAGATAGGAGTAGTGAGGGAGTATATAGTAACAATAGTTTCATTGCTGGCTACTTGTTAAGGTAGGTTAAGTCCAGTTCCGGTTTCCACCCCCCCTTTCCCCCCTCCCTGAAAGTGATAGTTTGATTGCTGGCTGCTTGTTAAGGTAGGATCATTCTAGCTCCCACTATCCCATCCCCTCCCTCTTCTCCCCCTCCCCCCCCCGGGAACGTGATGTGGGGGGCTCCGGCCAAACAGTAATCACTACTCAAGCTCCCAGCACTACTGTAAGTACACACCTGATCATATTTTAGTGGACTTATTGGTTGAAAGCTTCACTTTTGACCAATAATTAACTCAGTCCTTTCAGTCTTGATCAGTTAAATGTTTTAATAATCACCACATCTTTTAGGTATTGTACTTATGGAGTGATTTCTTAAGCAGTGGGTAATCTGTCTCTTTACAGCTTGGAATGACAGTGGGTCACCTGCCAACCAATGAGAAGAATAGAAGGAGACTGACTAACGTCCTGAGACATGTTTAATCTACTTACCTGTTATGTACGCCAATGCAGGACCTAACCCCTCATCATAGCAGTGGTAATGAACCTGTTTTCCTGTCATTTGAAGTAATTAGTCACAGCTATACTCTGGAAAATCCTAGAGGGACTAGTACCGAACTTGCACACGAAAATCACTCACTACGAAAGCAAAAGACTTGGCAGACGATGCACCATCCCCCCAATGAAAAGCAGGGGTGTCACTAGCACGTTAAGAGACCATACAATAAGTGTCAGGGGACCGAGACTGTTCAACTGCCTCCCAGCACACATAAGGGGGATTACCAACAGACCCCTGGCAGTCTTCAAGCTGGCACTGGACAAGCACCTAAAGGCAGTTCCTGATCAGCCGGGCTGTGGCTCGTACGTTGGTTTGCGTGCAGCCAGCAGCAACAGCCTGGTTGATCAGGCGCTGATCCACCAGGAGGCCTGGTCACAGACCGGGCCGCGGGGGCGTTGACCCCCGAAACTCTCTCCAGGTAAACTCCAGGAAGAATGAGCCGGTGGTGGTCACCAACACCTGCGACCCCCTCCCCCCCCCACATCAGCAATGGCTATGATTTCAACACCACGCAGTGTCAAACACCAGACGCCCCCAGTGTCACTATATATACAGTATCATTGTCTGTTATTATTTCTTTTTCTATTCATTAATTTTCCTGAGCCAGCCAGCCTTGGTAATACTGACTGAAGTTGCTACAGGGCTAAGCAAGCCTTCACAAGTGGCGACCTTGCCAGAATCAACTCTGATGAATCAAGATTCAATTCCATCTCTAATCTACCATTGGAACTTCAATGCCGCATACCAGACGGTTATCACCAGCCATGAGTAATCATTCTCTATGGTAGGACTACGGTACAGGTATTTAAAAGATTTGGCGATTGTTAGTCTCAATTTATTGTAAGTCAAGTCAGGCAGGATATAATTTTTAATTCTGCCACCTTTTCGAGCTTGAAACACTTTGGAAGATTAGACTCTAGGGACCCGAGATTTTCCAGTGACAATTTGTTTCATTGAGCTCTATTATATCAAGGGAACTGGCGTAGGACACTTGATTTATTTGTGAGAAGATTGGATGGTCAAGTGACCCCATTCTACTTACTGTTTGCTCAGAGCCGGCATAGAACCCTTCGTTTTCATTAATACATAGTTTAATTGAAGCAGGGATCGAGCTCTCTGCTTTATTTACAGTTTGAGCTGAGCAGGAATTGAACCCTCAGTTTTCTTTAATACCCGTTTCATTTCCCCTGATAGTTTAAGTTATTCATGCAAGGATGGAGGAATACCAGTTTTGGATGAATGCTGGAAGTTAGGAACAACGGAAAAATTTAGAATCTTTCATTAGTGCTAAGATCCAGGAAAGGCTTGAAAGAGAATTGAGAGAGAAAAAAGACAGGAGAAAAAGGAGAGAGAATTGAGAGAGAAATCCAAGAAAGACAGAGACAAAAAGGAGCGTGATAGGCTTGATCATGAAGAGCTAGAGAACGCGAGGACAGAGCTAGAGAATGCGAGGACAGAGCTAGAGAACGCGAGGACAGAGCTAGAGAACGCGAGGACAGAGCTAGAGAACGCGAGGACAGAGCTAGAGAACGCGAGGACAGAGCTAGAGAACGCGAGGACAGAGCTAGAGAACGCGAGGACAGAGCTAGAGAACGCGAGGACAGAGCTAGAGAACATGAGTTGAGAAAAGGATTGCGAGCTCGAAAAATCTCTCCTTGAATTAGAGAAAAAGTTAACTGACACAACAACAATTAGAGGAAGGAGTAATTGAACATCATGCAGCTAGTGCACATATTCCAACACCTAATTTACCTCCCTTCACAGAGGGTGATGACATTACTTCAAACATTATCAGGTTTGAAAATACCGCTACCCTCTGTGAATGGCCTGCTGACACCTGGGCTACCAGATTAGGAATGTTATTTTCTGGAACAGCTTTGAATATCTATGCAACTGTCACAGGATATATGTAATTATAACCTACTGAAGAAGGCAATCCTTAAAGCATATCAAAAAAACCACAAATTCTTACAGGAAAGATTTCAGGTATGCCACCTTACAGCATGGCCAAAACTTTCAGCAGTTACAGGTAACACTTTCGTTTGTTCGACTTTTGGAGAGTGTGTTCTGGAATTGATCACAGTTATGAATCTTAGACTTCATGGTTGCTGACCAGTTCCTGACAGCTCTTCCTCACCAGATACGAACATTCATTAGAGAACGTAACCTGATTGAAGCCGATGAAGTTGCTGAGGCCGCTGACTTTTATGCTGAGGCTCATAATTCCTATAAAGACCTAAAGGGATCGAACGCTAAGGGCAAGGGTTCACCAGATCTTAAGAAATCAAAGCCTCTAGTGGAAAGTAAAATGACTTTATTCCTGTGTCATTTGTGTGGTGTTAAGGGACAAACGTCCAGATTGTCCTTCTAAGGTCCAAAAAGTTGGAAGATGTTATAAAGACTGTAATGACCAAGCACCCTTCTGTTCAGGAACAGTTAATGGACTTAATGTATCTACCATTTTACGAGACTGGATGCACATGCATAGTCATTTCTGATAAGCTTTTCCCTAACCTTAAGAAACTCATTCCTCTGCTATACTTTCAGACTACTTGGGCCATACGGACACTTTTCCTACCATCCGTTGTTACATTAGGTCTAAATGGTTCACAGGTTGGTCTGAAGCTGTACTAGCTCCCATCACGTCTTGCTCTGTACTAATAGGTAATAGGTAATATAAAAGGTGCCATTCTTCCTTCTGAGGTTGACTTTTCATCACCAAAGGTGGACATAAGCTTTTCAGATCCTCTTCCTGTAGAGTCAGATAAGCCCCTCGAATGTTCAGATGAGACAGTCTCGCGAGTTTCATGTGGGATTAAAAACCAGTGATGCTACTCTCGAAAGCGAGGTAGTAGGATCACCGGTTCACTTGTTAGATGAAAGTGAAGATATCACCTCTGATACTATAAATGTCTTGACTAGGGCTCAGACCAAAGCCCAGGATTCTACTGTCCATCCTTTAATTTTCCCTAAGCCTTTAGATATATCAAAGGACTCCTTTGTCAATTTACAACATAATTGCCTTTCTCTTCAGAATTGCCATAATGCAGCTAGACAATCAAGTTATTCAAAGGAAAAACTTTTCATATAAATTTGAATATATAAAAAGGTATCTTGTACAAGTCAGTATTCAAATTAAATTCAGACGAGATAGGACTATTCCATCTTAGTTGTTCCAAGTCGATGCAGAGAGACTGTTCTTAAAATGGCTCATGACCTGCCAGTGGCCGGACATTTCTTGCATCGTAAAACCTTAAATATTAGGGAAACCTATTTTTGGCCAAAAATGTCCTCAGATGTCACTACCTATTGTAGATCGTGTAAAGTTTGCTGTCATCCTCCCGAGGTACCAGGCGAGCACCTATGGTCAAAATGCCAGTCTTCACGGTACCCTTTGAAGGAGTAGCTATTGACATCGTTGGTCCTTTATCATCACTTTCATCTGGGGGACATATATATTAACATTAGTTGATCATGCTTCGAGTTTCCCTGAAGCCATACCCTTAAAGACCATAACTACTACAGAGGTGGCTGAAGCCCTTTTGTCCATCTTCTCCAGAGTGGGCATCCCTAGAGAAATTTTGTCTGACTGTGGGACAATTCACATCTCACTTAATGCAACATCTCTACCAACTTCTGGGAGTGAAGCCCCTCTTCACCACCCCCCTATCATCCCAGCTGTAATGGGAGGATTGAGCACCAGCATTCGGTTCTCAAGTCCATTTTAAGGAAACTGCTCCCTTAAACCTAAGGAGTGGCATCGTTACCTGCCCTGTGCTTTATTTGCCACGAGGGAAGTTCCCAGTGACTCTTTGGGGTTTTCACCTTTTGAACTTCTCTATGTTAGTCAGGCCAGAGGCCCACTGTCCATCCTTCATGACTTATGGACTAATAAGGAGGCGAGTGCTGAGGTTCAGTCTTCTTACCAGTTTCTCCTTGACCTTAGATCCAAACTTGAGGAGGCCTCTGACAGTTTTGAAAAACCTAAGCTTGTCAATGGACCAGTACAAAACCTATTTTGATTCCAAAAGTCAGAGAAGTTTTAAAGTAGGGGATGAAGTTCTGGTACTTTTGCCTATAAAGTCAAATAATTATTAGCATGGAAAGGTCCATATAAAGTATTAAAAATTTGTGGGAAAGTTGACTACCTCATAGAAGTCAAGGGGAAACCTAAGCTTCATCATATAAACATCCTTAAGAAATATTACTGAAGAAATTCGGTTAACTGCCTTAATAACTGACAGTTTTTCCACATGAACTTTATAAGACAACTGAAGAATGTAAGGTGTGTGTAACTGACACCTCTAACTTGACTATGATGAAGAACTACACGACTTGGTGACTCTTGACCACTAGGGCACAACCAACATTAATATTAATGAATCTTTGGATGACCATAAGACATGAACTACTTCAATGTGCGAGTAACTTTTCAGATGTCTTTAGTGATATTCCAGGTGTTACCTCCACGGTAGTCCATAAGATGGACTAAGTGACAGACAATCCTATCAAACGAAAATTATACCCAGTTCCAGTTCACCTTAGGGATGCATTTGACAGAGGTAGACAAATTATTAAAACTAAAGATCATTGAACCTTCAGTATCTGCATATTGCTCACCAGTAGTCATAGTTAAGGAGGATAATTCATATAGACTTGCTATTGACTTCAGAGGCCTTAATGCTATAACTCTGGGATGCCGAGCCTATGCCCTTAATAGATAGCGATCTACACAAATTTTATGACACTAATTGAACTTTTCGTGTCAGAGGAAAGAAAGTCTCCCTTATAACATTGAGTATAGTGTATACTACAGTGGCTCCCTAGTATATTGATGATAAAGGCTAAAGTGTAATTTGAAAACAGGTGAATTTGTAAATGAAGTGATAAGCCTATAGAGGCAGGTGCCAGAAGTCGCCAGAAACTTACCACAGGTGAGCTGTTTTTAATAATCTTCCTGGCTTGCTAGTGTACTCGCATATAATCTAGTGATACCAGTGAATAGCAGAATACAGCGTTGTAGTAGCAACTAACCAGTATTATAATGGTACTTAGTGGAGTGGAGCAACTTTCATTACTTTCTTTTTTCTTGAAATACCAGACGTATACTGTGAATTTCATATAACCTGTAGTTACCAGCGCTCGCAATATACACAACGAGAAGCAATTATTACTACAGAAAAAGCGTCCTTCCTCCAAAATTTCCAACAGTCAACTACAGTGATAATATAGCATTTATTGTGGTGGAGACGGAAAAAAAAAATAGAAAAGCTAGATACAGCGATTGATAAACAAGGGTTGAGGTCGACCGTTCATCATTGTAGGAGTTGCCAGCAGTCACCGGTTTCTTCAACACGCAAGTTATACTTTTGTATCAATCAAATCACATATTACTCGGGTAGATAATTTCCAGTAGATCCTTCATGTGTTAGCTCAAATCACCGACCAGTATGTTTTAAATAAGTGACCCACTGGTCCGAACCCTCGACTGGTCCGAACCCTCGACTGGTCCGAACCCTCGACTGGTCCGAACCCTCGACTGGTCCGAACCCTCGACTGGTCCGAACCCTCGACTGGTCCGAACCCTCGACTGGTTTCAAACGGTTTCGTTGGACAATAAAGCAGACTGTAAACGGATGGGGTTGTAGGCGCCCTTATAAACACAAACAAATAAATCAGGAACGTAACGTGACGGTAAGCTGTCCAATATACAAAAACAGTTAGAAACAGAAATACAAATAGCTAGAGCTTCATTTAAGGAGGTTATTAATAGAATATTCAAGAGGTTGCTAGTAGAATTGCAGTAAATCAACCATTCAAATCATTATGAAGCTGTGTGTAGTCTGTGGTCAGTCAAACAAACGGGCTTCCACATGGGTAAATTGTCATTTTTGTGGAAATTGGTGTCACGCCCCTTGTGCAGATATCCAAGAACTAGCTACAAGCAGTGTTAAAACAGGGAAGTGTTTTTGGGTATGCCCAAATGAGGAAAATCTGTGGACTAAAATCACAAGGGTATTAAAAGAGGACAACATCAAAGCTGCTTTCATAGAAAACCTGGAAGCTTTCTACAACAGATGGGAACATAAAAAGTCTGGGCTGAATGGTACTGCCCTTGATACTGGCCATGTAGTCACAAACTGTAAGGCTGGAGGTGCTCTCCTGGGAGACAGTAATGGTGAAGCTGGAGGTGCTCTCCTGGGAGACAGTAATGGTGAAGCTGGAGGTGCTCTCCTGGGAGACAGTAATGGTGAAGCTGGAGGTGCTCTCCTGGGAGACAGTAATGGTGAAGCTGGAGGTGCTCTCCTGGGAGACAGTAATGGTGAAGCTGGAGGTGCTCTCCTGGGAGACAGTAATGGTGAAGCTGGAGGTGCTCTCCTGGGAGACAGTAATGGTGAAGCTGGAGGTGCTCTCCTGGGAGACAGTAATGGTGAAGCTGGAGGTGCTCTCCTGGGAGACAGTAATGGTGAAGCTGGAGGTGCTCTCCTGGGAGACAGTAATGGTGAAGCTGGAGATTCTGTCCAGGTAGTCGGGAATTATACGCAGGAGGGAATACATATAAATGACCTAATAGGGGACAAAACCAATATTGCAAACTAGAAATACCGCAGGAAATAGCAAACAAGAGGACTCCACTAGCAATAGTGAGGATATATTACCAAAAACAACTGGTGGGAGCTCCATTGTTGGTGCTAGGGAGGATAGAAGCAAGACAGGGAAACATGCACCAACAGGGAATACAGTCACAGAAACCCAAGGCAAACGGAAACCAAGCCTGTGCACATACTATGCACTTGGTATCTGCTGGCATGGGAAATCTGGAAAAACAGATGGGACGTGCAACTATGACCACCCTAGAAAATGCCATGCCCATATGACAACAGGAAAATGCAAACTCCCTTCCTGTAAGCTTTTTCACCCTGAACTGTGTACCTCTTCAGTACAGGAAAGACTGCTATAACTTAAATTGCCAGGCATACCATCTAAAGGGGACAAAAATAAAACATCCAGGCCATGGGAAAACCTGGGTAGCCACAGCCACTAAAGAGGGAGAGGTTTTTTAGTGCCAGGAAGGAAAAAAAAATGGCAGGAAATGGCAGAAATCGTACACCAAATCCAGTCATTCCTGGAGTGGAACCACAGTCGATGGCCTCCACTCCAAACCAACAGATACAGATACTAATGCCGGAAAAAAAATCCCCCCCCAGTACCAACAATACCACCAGTCTGATAACATTCTTTGCAAATATACAGGGTCTAAAGCCAGCAACAAACAAAGTAACTTTCATCCGTGGACTGCTTGCAGAGGCAAAGGCAATGTTCGCAGCTTTCACCGAGACCCACAAAGGATCACTTGGACAACGAAATATGGATCCCAGGTTACAACCTATACAGATGTGACAGTGAACAGGCAAAAGGGGGGGGTTGGCCTGTACATTGCAGAGTCACTTGTTTGCACAGAACTGCTTAATGCCTCAAATGATGTAGTGGAAGTTTTAGCAGTAAAGATCGAGAACCAAAACCTAGTCATTGTGGTAGTCTACAAGCCTCCGGATGCAACATCCCAGCAATTCCAGGAACAGCTGTTAAAATTTGACCACTGTCTGGAAAATCTTCCAGCTCCTGCACCCAACATCTTGCTCCTGGGGGATTTCAACATAAGGCACCTAAAATGGAGGAATGTAGCAAATAATGTTGTTGCAGTAATAACACCAGGAGGCAGCTCTGATGAAAACTCACACGAGCTTTTAAATCTGCACAAAATTCAATTTAAACCAGCAAATAATAGAGTCTACTAGACTGGAGAATACACTAGACCTCATCTTCACTAACAATGATGATCTGATAAGAAATGTCACCATATCAAAAACAATATACTCAGATCACAACATAATTGAGGTTCAGACATGTATGCGTGGAGCCCCAGACCGACATAATGAGACTAGTCACGAGGGAGCATTCACCAAATTCAACTTCAAAAACAAAGTGGGACCAAGTAAACCAAGTCCTAACCGATATAAGCTGGGAAGATATACTAAGCAACACAGACCCCAACTTATGCCTAGAACAGATTAACTCGGTGGCACTCGATGTATGCACAAGGCTTATTCCTCTAAGAAAAAGGAGGAGTAGATGTAAAATAGAAAGACAGGCGCTCCCTTTACAGGCGACGGAAAAGAATAACAGAGCGGCTAAGAGAGGTCAATATATCTGAAATGCGTAGGGACACACTGGTCAGAAATAGCAAGCATCGAACTTAAGCTAAAAGAATCCTTTAGGAGTCAGGAATCGCGGGAAAAACTAAAAGCCATAAATGAAATCTAAAGAAACCCAAAGTATTTCTTCTCCTATGCCAAATCAAAATCGAGAAAAACGTCCAGTATTGGGCCCCTACTTAAACAAGATGGGTCCTACACAGATGACAGCAAGGAAATGAGTGAGCTACTCAAGTCCCAATATGACTCGGTTTTTAGCAAGCCGTTAACCAGAGAGTCGAAGATCAAAATGAATTTTTTATGAGCCACAAAATTTGATTAACACAAGCCTATCCGATGTTATCCTGACGCCAAATGACTTCGAACAGGCAATAAATGACATGCCCATGCACTCTGCCCCAGGGCCAGACTCGTGGAACTCTGTGTTCATCAAGAACTGCAAGAAGCCCCTATCACGAGCCTTTTCCATCCTATGGAGAGGGAGCATGGACACAGAGGTCGCCCCACAGTTACTAAAAACAACAGACATAGCCCCACTCCACAAAGGGGGCAGTAAAGCAACAGCAAAGAACTACAGACCAATAGCACTAGCATCCCATATCATAAAAATCTTTGAAAGGGTCCTAAGAAGCAAGATCACCACCCATCTAGAAACCCATCAGTTACACAACCCAGGGCAACATGGGTTTAGAACAGGTCGCTCCTGTCTGTCTCAACTATTGGATCACTACAACAAGGTCCTAAATGCACTAGAAGACAAAGAATGCAGATGTAATATATACAGACTTTGCAAAAGCCTTCGACAAGTGTGACCATGGCGTAATAGCGCACAAAATGCGTGCTAAAGGAATAACAGGAAAACTCGGTCGATGGATCTATAGTTTCCTCACTAACACAACACAGTAGTCGTCAACAGAGTAAAGTCCGAGGCAGCTACAGTGAAAAGCTCTGTTCCACATGGCACAGTACTCGCTCCCATCTTGTTCCTCATCCTCATATCCGACAGACAAGGATGTCAGCCACAGCACCGTGTCTTCCTTTGCAGATGACACCCGAATCTGCATGACTCTTCCATTGCAGACACTGCAAGGCTCCAGGCGGACATCAACCAAATCTTTCAGTGGAATGCAGAAAACAATATGAAGTTCAACGATGAGAAATTTCAATTACTCAGATATGGTAAACATGAGTAAATTAAATTTATCAGAGTACAAAAATTCTGGCCACAAAATAGAGCAAAACACCAACGTCAAAGACCTGGGAGTGATTATGTCGGAGGATCTCACCTTCAAGGACCATAACATTGTATCAATCACATCTGCTAGAAAAATGACAGGATGGATAATGAGAACCTTCAAAACTAGGGAGGCCAAGCCCACGATGACACTTCAGGTCACTTCTTCTATCTAGGCTGGAATATTGCTGCACACTAACAGCACCTTTCAAGGCAGGTGAAATTGTAGACCTAGAAAATGTACAGAGAACTTTCACGGCGCGCATAACGGAGATAAAACACCTATTACTGGGAGCGACTAGTACCGAACTTGCACACAAAAATCACTCGCTATGAAAGCAAATGACTTGGCAGACGATGCACCATCCCCCCAATGAAAAGCAGGGGTGTCACTAGCAAATTAAGAGACCATACATTAAGTGTCAGGGGCCCCGAGACTGTTCAACTGCCTCCCAGCACACAATGGGGATTACCAACAGAGCCCTGGCAGTCTTCAAGCTGGCACTGGACAAGCACCTAAAGTCAGTTCCTGATCAGCCGGGCTGTGGCTCGTACATTGGTTTGCGTGCAGCCAGCAGCAACAGCCCGGTTGATCAGGCTCTGATCCACCAGGAGGCCTGGTCACAGACCGGGCCGCGGGGGCGTTGACCCCCGGAACTCTCCAGGCAAACTTCCTTATTTTCAGAGATTGATATTGCACAGGCATATCAAGTAATGTTAGATCCTTCTAAGCAGTACACCACTTTTCCTACCCACCAAAGACTGATGCAGTATAAAACTATGCCCTTCGGTTTGGTAACTGCCTGTGCTACCTATGTGAGACTGATGAGAAAGGTCTTGGGTAATATGCCAAATGTTTGTTTATTTTCATAACATTTACGTAATGACATCCATGTGGGGCGAACATATCCAAACATTAACATCAGTTTTGCGTAGGTTACGTTCACATGGCCTCACTGCCAAGCCAAAGAAATGCTTCCTTGGGTATAGCAAGATTAGATATCTTGGACTGATACTTTCTAATAAATCTCTGCAGCCTCTCCCCAGTAAGATCAAAGCTTTATTAGAATTTAAATTCCCCAAAACCAAGAAGCTCATGCGTAGCTTTCTAGGGTCTAAATTTTTATGCACGGTTTATCCCGAACCTTACTGATCTTACAGGCATCTTACCCGACTTCCTTAAAAAGTGTCAAGGAACCTTTTGAACTTTCCGACGTAGCTCGGGAAAAGTTTAACGAGATTAAAAGTATCTTTGAAAGACCCTATACTTAAGATTCCAGATATTAATAAAACATTTTGTTTAAGAGCTGATGCCTCCAATACTGGCTTAGGTGCAGTGCTACTACAATACCATGATGGTACTCCCTTCCCTGTATGCTTCCTAAGCCGGAAACTCCTTCCTGCAGAAACGAGATACTCCACCATAGAAAAGGAATGTTTGGCCCTTGTGTGGGGTATCTCCAAGCTTAAATTTTATTTACTGGGAAAAGAATTAATTTTAGAAATGGACCACAAACCTTTTATATACCTAGAAACTTTTAAAGGAACCAACAGTCACCTCTTGAGGTGGACATTAGCACTCCAGGCTTTTAAGTTCCTTATTGTGTATATCAATGGTTCGTCCCATTATTTTTCGGACTGGTTAAGTCGTGACAGTCGGTAGAAGATTTTTTGCCTTGCGCGACTTCCATATGTTAGAATTTTTTCCTCGCCTATTCTTATACTCCTTGACTAAGTCTTGGTATGGGGGAGTGCGAGGGAAAAGTTCAATAGATAGGAGTAGTGAGGGAGTATATAGTAACAATAGTTTCATTGCCGGCTACTTGTTAAGGTAGGGCAAGTCCAGCTCCCACTACTCCCCCCCCCCCTTTCTCCCCCTCCCCAAAAGTGATAGTTTGATTGCTGGCTGCTTGTTAAGGTAGGGTCAGTCTAGCTCCCGCTATCCCTTCCCCTCCCTCTTCTCCCCCCCTGAAAGGTGATGTGTGGGGCTCTGCCCAAACAGTAATCTCACTACTCACAAGCTCCCAGCACTACTTTAAGTACACGCCTGATCATATTTTAGTGGACTTACTGGTTGAAAGCTTCACTCTTGACCAATAATTAACTTAATCCTTTCAGTCTTGATCGGTTAAATGTTTTAATAATCACAACATCTTTTAGGTATTTTACTTATGGAGAGTGATTTCTTAAGCAGTGGGTAATGTGTCTTTACAGCTTGGAATGAGAGTGGGTCACCTGCCAACCAACGAGAATAGAAGGAGACTGACTAACGTCCTGAGACATGTTTAATCTACTTACCTGTTATGTACGCCAATGCAGGACCTAACCCCTCATCATAGTGGTAACGAACCTGTTTTCCTGTCATCTGAAGTAATTAGTCATGGCTATACTCTGAAGAACGAGCCGGTGGTTGTCACCAACACCTGCGAGCCCCCCCCCCTTCCACAGCAACGGCTACGATTTCAACACCACGCAGTGTCACCAACACCAGACACCCCAGTATCACTATATATCTTAGCATTGAGTTAAAATGTCTTATTTCATTTTTCTTTCAATTAGGATACCCATTCATGTTTTATTGTTTTACATTTTCCGTTTCTAAATAATAAAGTGTTCATCATTGTTGATATTTCTTTTTCTATTCATTAATTTTCCCGAGGAGGAGCCAGCCTTGGTAATACTGACTGAAGTTGTTATAGGGCTGAGTAAACCTTCACAAGCTGTCTAAAAGGACGCACCCAGAATTCAAATGAAAGTTTACATCAACTTATCTGGACCTACTGTCCTAAGTCAAAACAGTGAAACTTTATTTAGACTTTGCAACGGCAGTTGCTGTTAGCGAATATAATGCTGGGTATGAGGAATCCTGCCTAGACATTCCCTTGGCATAAAACACTGAAAAGATGCGATAAACTGCGACAAATGGACGGCAGAATGCAAGTAACAAATGGAAAAGAAGTGTGAAGGACACCATATGTACCTGGTGGTTATTAGGCACATTACACACTTTCAGTATCACTGTAAATAGTAATTATTTTGTAATGTGCACGATTATATTATATAATACGAGGCAAAATGTAATATCCATTGTCTTTTAATATCCCCATGCCAGGGACTACCTAGATGGGAATTTCCCAAATTCCTTCTATCTTGCACCAACTGAGCCCACGAAAGTCACCGAGATTATAAAGTCACTTAAAAACAACTCAGGTAATCTGTGTAATGCCCCACCATTACTGTACAAGCGAGCGGCCCATATCCTTTCGCATGCTATTTCATTACTTTTTAACAAGTCACTAGAAACTAGCACCTTCCCGAAACTACTCGGGATGGCAAGGGTTACACCAATACATAAAGGTGGTGACCCTACAGACTTAAACAACTATAGGCCAATATCAAACTTACCATTGCTATCCAAAATCTTTGAGAAACTCGTGCACAGGAGACTATTCATTTATAACAGCACAAAGCATACTCAACCCCTGCCAATTTGTATTTAGGAAAAATAAAAGCACTAATGATGCAATCAAAAATGCTGTATCTGCTTTACACAGCATTGGAAAATAAGGAATATCCACTAGGAATTTTTATTGACCTAAGAAAAGCTTTTGACAATAGACCACGACATCCTACTCCACAAACTTGACCACTACGGTATAAGAGGCCATGCGCTTGCTTATTTCAAATCTTACCTTACTAATAGGTGTCAGTATGTTACCATTAAAGACACAGCATCAACAACACAGCCACTTGATACTGGAGTTCCGCAGGGAAGTGTCCTTGGTCCCCTGCTCTTCCTCGTATACATCAATGATCATCCAAACGTATCCCAACACCTGAAACCCATTCTCTTTGCTGACGACATGACTTCATCTCTCACCCTAATCTTGCCACCCTCAACACCATTGTTAACGAGGAGCTGATCAAAATATCGACTTGGATGACAGCCAATAAACTTACGCTTAACACTGACAAAACCTACTATATTATGTTTGGTAGCAGAGCAGGAGATGCACAAATTAACATTAAGATCGACAACACTAATTACCAGACATAATGAGGGCAAATTCCTAGGCCTATACCTTGACAACCTGAATTTCAGCACCCATATCCAACACAACCAAGAAAGTATCCAAAACAGTTGGGATCCTCTCCAAGATACGATACTACGTGCCACAAAATGCCCTTCTCACACTATACCACTCATTTATCCATACCTCACCTATGCTATTTGTGCTTGGGGATCAACTGCAGCAACACACCTAAAGCCAATAATAATCCAACAAAAAGCTGCAGTAAGAATAATCACTAAATCCCATCCTTGGCAACACCCCCCATCCCCCCACACTCTTCATAGATCTAAACTTACTCCCTGTTCAGTACATCCACACTTACTACTGTGCAATCTACATCTACAGGACCTTAAACTCCAATATCAACCTTGACCTAAAATGCTTTCTTGATAGTTGTGACAGAACCCACAGGCATAACACCAGACAAACATCTCTACGACATTCCCCATGTCCGACTAAACCTTTACAAAAATTCAATGCATGTCAAAGGCCCTAAAATCTGGAACACCCTACCTGAGAACTCTAGAACTGCAGACACATTCATCACCTTCAAAACTACCATTAGAAAACATCTTATCTCCCTGATACACCCCATCAACTAACTACACGAATACCACCTGGTGGTTCACACACTTACTCACCCATTTGACCATAAACAGAAATATTAATCTCAATCTTAAAATAATGAATCCCATGATACTCCAATACTGAAACTATGTACTGTGCCAAAAAAAGCATTCACATTGCTAAACTCACAAACTAGTATTTAGTCACTTAGCCATAATACCAACTTACCTCATAATTTGTAATATTTTAAAATAATGAATTAAATTAAGTCTGCCCGAAATGCCTAGCCATGCTAGGCGTTCTAGTGGTACACTGTAATCATTATTTAACTACATGTAAACCACACAACCAAATTCTGTAAATTCAACATTGTAATCCTTATAGAGAATAAACTTAGAATTTGAATTGAATTTGAATATTATCCAATAAGTGGCATTTTACTGGGTTATTCTAGGTTACTTACACATTATGCTAAGTTCTTTCTACTTTCTTTTCAGGTTTCCATTGCCCTGTACTTCTACAGGATCCTGTATGTTTTCAACATTGTTCATGGACAAATAATGATGTTCCATGGACAAATCAAAATTTTTCATTTTTCTCAAAAGTTACTTTCATATGCATTTTTTTCCACTTATTCGTGCATATAATGAGTATTTTGGCAAAAATTTAATCATTGTTTTACAAAATTTCTACTAACTGAAGACAAGAGCTGTCGTGAGATGGGAAGGAAGAAGGATGGAAATAACTGGTAAAGGATGGGTAGGAGGGAAAGAGGAGGAATCAAGGCAAGCATTTCCAGTAGGTTTTATAATTATTTATTTTCTCGATTTAAAAAATCAACAAACTGAATTTTTTTCCAGATAGACCATTTTGGCAAATTTCATTGAAATTATGATTTAGCCTTTCATTATTCATGTCAAGTCCACTATGGTCTTTTATATCATGCCAATATTGCAAAAAACAGGCTGAGAGTGATGCCATGTCAAATATGAAACTCAATTTCTTTTCAGGCAAACTTCATGGAGCTTCCAGCAGAGATTCCTCACCGGCTTCCTAATATACTGTAAATTTTTCAATAAAATCGGAGAATAAAAATATTCACATCTAGGCCCCTTGGACCTCGCCAACGACCACAACATTATCACCACCACCGCCGACAAAAGTGGAGTAGTCATACTCAACAGCAGTGACTACAACACCAAAATGGACCTTTTTGAATGATCAGTCTACATACGAACCCATCAACACAACAGTGGGAGACATTCAAAGGTTTTCTACACAACCAGAAACTCAAACACTAGAGAAGGGAAGGAACTTTAGATATTTAAAGTTAAAATCAAGGGAAGACAAATAAGAGGACTGCAAATGTGGCCAGCACATCCATGGCCACTTCAACAGCCATCACTACTACCTGCACAGCCCCTCCATATGTGGCCACCCCATGTTCACATGGTTGATCCAGAGGATCGGGAAAGTGGAAACCGAGAAGACGTACCTGTGGCCACACGACGTCCATTTAGCCGACCAAAAGGATCGAAGAACAGAGGTGCCAGTTCATCTTATGACCACATCTCGTGGCCAGCACTGCCACTGCCACCCCAGATGTGGCCAACAGCACCTCCATGGCCACTTCATCTCGTATAACCACATCTCCAGTGCCCAGTACCTCCACTGCCACCCCAGATGTGGCCAACAGCTTCCATGGCCACCACTGATATTGATATTAGTGTTGAAAGTGTGATATTTGTGTTGAGTGATATTCCAGTGCCAACACCTGCACATGCTGGGGTGTCAAGTGCCACAGTCATTCAGTAATATAAATCCTGATTTTAGCGACAGGAAATCTAGGATTTTTTATTGTAGTACATTACGTACTATCTTATCGCATGTATACTGCCCGAACTGTTGTGTTGAAACAATGAAGACTACATCATGATGATCTAAAGACAGTTGCTGTTCCAGTGTGCCAAGTGTGGACATCAGTTGGGGAAAACCTAGTGCATATAAAGTATTGAATCCTGCAACTGGTAGGATGGTGTATGGAGAATTACTAACAGGTCGTGGATAAAGTGCATTTATTTGTAGAAATGCAGTGTGCACTTTTCCAAATATCAGTCTGGAGACAAATATGCGTCTATGATAAAAATCTACTGAATCGTGTAAGGAAATACTTGCAGAAGCTAAGGACATTGTTCGAGAATATGCCAAACTGGACATTGTACCAGATGACAATGGAATTCTTGACATTGATGCGACGTATAACAGAACATGGCACACAAGGGGCCATCACTCAAATATAGGCATTGGTGTCGCTATAGATACCTTGACAAAGTTATTGTTGATTATCAGGTTTTGTGCAAATTCTGTACTATGTGCACCTTTATGGAAAGTTGTTGGAACAAAAAAGGTAATATCTAATGCAAAATATGAAGAATTTGTAAAAGAACTAACCTAAATGCATCAAAAACTATTCAGGAACATTTGCAAAGATGGAAAGTAAGGCAGCAGTATGTGGCAGCAATCCCTTGAAAATGATACAAAAGTATAGCGAGTTAATGTGGCAGCAATACATATAAAGCCATTGTTGATCTCAACGATGGTGAAGGTCCATATCCAGGGGCAAGAGTCTAAAAAGTTATGTATCAATCACTATGCTAAACGTCTAAAGACTAAAATTTGGTCAAGTCGCATTATGCTGAAAAAAAGAATCAAACTGGAAAGAGGAAGGAGTTCGCCAGGAAGATAAATGGCACATTGACAGACTTTGTAATCGATAAGTTGGCATACTACTTTCAGAAGAACCTGAGAGAGAAGGTTGATCATGATATTGAAGATACAAGGAATGGCATACTTGCAAGCTTCTTCCATTGTTCCTGAAGTGATGAAAATCACAGCATCACTTTTGCCCAACAGGTAATAATTCCTGGCGTTTCTACCAGAAAGCAATAGCAGCAAACCTCCCCCCACCAACTCGCACCAAAATTAAAGTACAGTTCCAGCTCTAACCTGCATGGAGGTGCACATTTACAAAGACCTAACAGTAGATGAAATGCGGCTTTGTGTAAAAAACTAACCCTAACGAGTTTCCAACGAATGGTCTTACTGCAATAAAGCCTTATTTCGAACCACGAGGCAAGCTGATTTCGCAGTCAGCCATGCTGTTGCAGTGTATAATAGTGGTTATGTGAGGAGCTGTCTCGACATATCACTTGGCTACGGACGTCCAGCATCGACTAACACCTTGAATTACAGGACAAGAACATGCAGGCAGTTAGGATCCGAAAATGCAAGAGGAAAAGGGGGCTGGACACCACCTACGAGCCTGAAGGACATTATCTAATCATTTGTCCACCTACACCTAGTCAAAGGTACGTAATTCTTGTTTTGTGTATTTTTTATATTTTTATGTATATAAATGTGTGCAATGACACGTGGAAACGCCTAGCATCTTCTCAATTTTGTAACGTGTATCAGGTCATGAAATTTTGCTATGTTTTTATGATTGTATTATTAGAATCCAGTAGCAACGGTGAGATTACATGATGTTTCTCGTTTTTTCACATGGGTGAAAATAAGGAACATACCGTTTGAAGCAGAGGCAGATCTACGTGCCGTATTTGAGAAATACGGAACTGTTCACCTGGCGATGATGGGTACATGGAAGGATGGATCATATGCAGGAATGCCTGAGGGTAGTTTCTCGCTAAAGATGACTACGACACCCTATACCTTCGTATGTGCATTTGGAGGAGTTCAAGACGCAAGTCTGTCACATACGCTGGGCAACAACGGACATGTATATTGTGTGGCGCCTGCGGCCATATTGCAGCGAGCTGTCCTCGTCAACGGGACACGCAGGAGCTGGAACATCACCAGGAATCATCAGGGAACCAAGGGGCGCCTGTGGAGGCGTCTGCGATGAGATCAGGACAAGGCTTGGAGTGAAGAGGTTGACGAAGCGTTGTCACGGGAAGAGGGATGTGCAACGCTGCCGGGTGAGCAGGAAACTTCAGGGGCAACACAGGCGATCGTGAGTAGGGAGACACCTGAGGACGAAGGAGATGTGAGAAGTGCGATAGACTATGATCCACGACTTGCTGGGTTCCCCGGGAGAAGTCGAGGTTGAGGGCCTTGCAGGTGCTTTGGAGTCTTATCCGCTCACCTCTCAAAGGATGGAGGATGTGTCTGGACCCAGCTTGGACGACGCCTTGCAGCACGAAACTGTTGAAGTGGAGGTGCATGATGCAGGCTTTCAGGAGGTAGTGAAGAGGACAAGTGTGTCTGAAAAGGGTGGCTACATCGTCGGACAGACGTGCTTACACCGGCCCAACGCATGGGGAAGGTTTGGACCAAGGTCGATGAGCAGGGTCTTGGTGGACCCAGGGGTAAAGGTCCTGTTAAGGGAGGCCTTAAACGACTGGCTGAGGGCCTTGGGTATGTTCGGAGAAAAGAGGATAGAGGCTCTGCAATGCATAAGGGAAAACCCCCAATTACAGTTTCAAGAGCCTCACTATAAATGTTAATGGTTTAAGGAATGAAAGGAAGCGTGATTGGTTTCAGGAATTTGGTACGGTGTGGAATAGACGTGGTGTTCGTACAAGAAAAATTATAAACCTGGATGTGTGTTGGTGGTTGAGGGATTTGCTGTCTATGCAGATGTTATATCTTTGAAATTGGTCATCCTTTGATATTTAACTATTGTAAGAGAATATGATTACTTAATATTATAGCGCGAAAGTCCCCGTTTATAGCTACAATAAGGACTTTCGGCGTTATATTATCTGTTAAAATATATAAATACCATGGTAATGTCCCTATTTTATTATTATTATTTTTGTTGAGGAGGACTTCTTGTGTATATAGAGCATAAGTCTCAGAACCATCCGGTGAATTGTTCAATTGTTTATGTCCAGCCGACTGACGTTTGGGTCAGGTGATCCAACCTGACGACGGGTCAACAAACTGGCAGGTAGTCAGTCCGCTCCCTGCTCTAGCCTTGACAACTGATCGTATATTGGCTCTTAGGGTGTACAGTTTAAATGGGTTTGAGAATTAAACTAGACTAGAGTTGACTCAGTTTGTTCCTCATTGCTCTGAAAGATTCTTTTGATATTTATATTCTTGGTCAGTTCAGTAATCCATAGAGATACATCTTCTTAGACAAACTCTTGCTTTCTACTTACTTTACGGCTGGATTCAAAGGTCTTGTTGAATCTTGTATATTTTGCAGTTTGAGTTTACAGTCTTAAGACAGACGTAAATATTAGTGAAAACTTAATTACTGGAAGAATAATTAATCTTCCCTATTAATGTGATATTCCCATGATTTTGAACTAAATGTATATTGTAAATTTATTGTACAAAGTATTAAGTTACATTAACTAGAGAGAAGATAAAGTATTGTATTTAAATACTTTAATAAATTTGATTATTCTATGGAGTTTCCCCAGTTGAAATTATTTCCCCTAGACTAAAATGCCTAACTCAGATCCAAAATCTTGTTGCATAAGAAAAAATAGTAACAGACCACATTCTGAAGTTCTTTATAAAATTTCTTATTCGCAACAGGTCATTCGCCACGTTTGAAAGGGGGTGCCACAATTTTGATAAGGGAGACTAGCCCATTTACTGTTCACCATTGGGAAGAGGGAGGGGAGGGAAGGGGAGGCGAGGATAGTTCACGTGGATGGGTGGTAGGGAAGGGTAAGAGTATCTGTTTATGGTCCTGTGGAGAGGGATAGAGGGGTTAAAAATTATTTTGTTCGGGATGTACTGGTTTATCATTTACGTTCGTTGCCCGCAGTTGTGGTGGTGGGCGGGGACTGGAATTGTAATTCGACGTAGGGATGTGGAACCAAGAGGGACAGGTTTTGTTCAGGAATGTTGGGCGAACTATTAAAAGGAGTGGGGTTGGTAGATGTAGCAGGGTGTATGACGTGGAACGAACACATTTGTACGACGTATTACTGGTCCAGTGGTAAAAAGTGTCAGGGTTATAAATTTAGGATTTTCAGATCATAGGGGCGTCATGGTGATTTTGGATTGGGAGGGTTTACCACAAAGGTATAGGGGTTATTGGAAATTAAATGTATGACTTATGTGATGATGAGGGGAGGGTCTTATTTGCGAAGTTCTGGGAGGGTTTGTGGGAGGTTGAGAGGGGGAATGGCGATGTGTTGGGGTGGTGGGACACGTCTGCAAAGTCGAGGATTCGGGACTTATGTTCATATGGGGCTTATTAGGAATAGCGAAGGGCAATTACAGGAATGCTATCAAAGGGATGGGAGTAGAGGATACCTGGTGGAACTCATTTCCAAGTTTGAAGGATAGACTCTGGGACTTGTATAATGAGAGGTTTGATGCAGTGCGGGTTATGGGTGATTTAGAAGAGGTTTTATGGGGTGAGACAGTCGGAATGTGTCCTGCGTGGACAGGAGAGACGGCGTATCGCAACAGAATGGTTGGGTTGCATGTGGATGCTTGGGTTGCTGAATACATGGACAGTGCAGGTTTAAGTGAGGAGGCTTTATGCGAGATGGGGGAAATTATAGAGCGTGCTTACTGAGTGAGAGTTGATGGGTGGGGCCATCACCGTGGAGGTGTGGGAGGCTTTAATGAGTATGAATCATGGCAAGGCTCCTGGAATTGACAGGTTGCCTAGTGATTTTTATGTGCAACACTGGGATGTATTGAAAGATATTTTAGTTACCTTATTTAATACTATGAAGACCCAGGGGGAGTTAGGGGCATCTCAGGCGACGGTAGTAGTATTTGTACCGAAAGGTGTTAGTCGGACAATTAAGGATTATCGTATGATATCCCTCATGTGTGGGGACAATCATTTGCAAAAATTTTAGGTAATCACTTAAAAAGGGCAATTAATACAGTAATTGTTAAAGGCCAATTTGGGGTGCCAGGACATTCAATGTATGAAGGACATGGGGTCATAAGGAGTTATAGGGAGTAGGCAGGGGGGGGTGTTAGCGATTGATTGGGAGGCGGCTTATGATAGTGTGGAGCGTCAGGCATTGTGGCGCTTTATGAGATGGCAGGGTTTTGGAGGAAATTGTGCAATGGGTGCAGTTGTTATATAGGGATGCTGGTATGTGTGTGCAAGTCAATGGGAGGTTGGGAAAGCGTGTAAGGTTGGCTCGGGGTTTGAGACGGGGGCCCTCTGTCTCAAATCCTGTTTGCTCGTTTGCAGAACCCTTTTTATAGGGCAGTGGAAAGATGCATCCTTGTGAGCAGGTGGGGGAATGGAAACTGGCCAAACTGGTATTATTGGATATGTCGATGACAACGGTTCTAGTGAGGGACGGAAAGTTTAAGAGGATTGGGGAGAATCGGATGTGTTCGGGTCAGCGACAGGTATGAAGGTGAATGTGGACAAGTCCAAACTACTAGTTTTGGGTGGGTGGGGAGAGGGGGATGAGATGTGTGAAAGGGAAAGGTGGAGAGAGGTGGATAGACTTAAGATTTGTGGTATTGTGTACATGGCAAATGAGGTGTTTGCAAGAGGAAAATTCAAAGTGTGTTGTGAATAAGGTGCTGGGACATTTGAATGGGTTGAGGACGCCTCACCTGTGTTTACATCAGTGGGTTATTGCAGTGAATGCGCTTTTATACAGCAAAATTTGGCACGTTGCTGCAGTGTACCCGTTGGTGTCAGGTGATGTAAGGAGGCTTTTGGGTAGTTTTTAAGTATATATGGGGTTCGGGATGCGACTGGTTAAGGAGGGAGGTAGTAACACTTCCGGTAGCCAAAGGCAGGCTGGGGTTAATTTCACTGGGAAATAGATTAAAGGGAGTTTATGTCAAGCATGTGTTCAGGCAAGAGTATGGGGACGAGGGAAGGGGGCTGTGTAAAGCGAGGTAAAATATTCAAAGGTGGAGGAGAGGGAAGGATCTCCATGACAGGCAATTTTGCAGATATTTTTGCAGGCTGGTGCAACATTGAAAATGAGGATAGTATCAGTAGAAAGGAGAGTTCAGTCTCAAATAACTGTCCCTGTGGAGGGAGCTTACCCCATGTATGCGTGGGACAGCATTTGGCGGCGGTTTAAGGGTTTTCACTTATGGCCACGTGTAAGAGAAGTGATGTTCAGATTCTTACATGACATTCTACCATCAGCGGCTGTATTAAACAGACAAATATGAGTGGCGAGAGCGTGGCGTGTGTTCGTATTGTGAGGAGGAAGAGACTGCTTTCCATGTTTATTTTTGTGACCGTTTAGGTGTTGAGAGGGAATGGTTGGGGGGAGTATGCCGATTGGTGGGGGGGGGGTGGATTGTCAGTTCTAAGGGCTTTAAGTTTGGATCTGGGTGGGGTGGAGGACAGGGTTCAACAGGCGATAGCTTACATAATTGTTTATTTTGTTTACATATGGATGTTACGGGAAAGGACGGTTCGGGAAAGACTAGGGGCGTTAGCAGCAACTTTTTATAAAACTAAGTGTCGTAATAAAGAGATACAGAGGTAGGTGGGAGCAAGATTTTATGGAAGGCTACAAAGTTTTTACATTGGGGGATTTGCGGCAACTGTAGTTCAGGGGTAGAAACCGGCTAGTCTCCCAGGGGAATAGACTTATCGAGTATGCGTGGTGTATGCCTTTGTATGCTTTTGGGGGGAGTGTGATTGCTACAGTTTTACTCAACAGGGATTGGTATTTCCATTTTTGTATTGTTTTGGTTGCGACCAATGAGGATGTTTCTATATATAATGTGAAGGTTTCTTTTAGTCCCACAATGAGCTAAAAGTTTACCTTATAGGTAAATATGTTAATGATTGTGGTATGGTGCAACTTAATGTATTTTGTCTTGACAGGCAAGTATGGACCCTAGATATGTAACCTGAAAGATGAGATGGGGTAACTGTCTGGGTTGTATGGGGGGGGGGGAGGTGGGTGTTTGTTCACTGTCTTAATTTACTGTTTATGTACTTTTCTGGAACATGTGTGAACAATGTTCTACAGGCTTTTCACAGGAATTCTTAGAAAGACTAATTTTATTCACTTATCTGTTATTTGCGTATGTGTTTTATGTTCCTTGTATTCGAGGTTCTTTTTTTTTTTGTATCTTTTTTCCTAAATTTTTTCCTAAACATGTGGTTATGTAGTTTATTTAACAGGTTTTTTGGTTTGTTATTTGGTGGGACTTTTCAGAAGTTCAATATATATTCTATAAGGGTTTTTCTTTTTTCCCAATGTAATGCTTTGAACTACCTTTCTAGGTAGTTGTGGGTTTGTGTGTGGTTGACATTTTACAATAAGCTGACCTGTGTGGACTTGTATGGACTTGTCTTTTATTTTTTTATTTTGTGTTACTTTGTTTCCTGTTTGTGTACCAGAGTTTTTCAATAAAAAAAAATTAATGCTGTGCTGGGGTGAGTGGACACTTCTCAACCCTCTGTCGACAGCCAAGCTCATCATGGTCTTTGCTGTACGTTGCCGAGCGAATACTGTTGGAATTGAATTAGTGCATGGATCTATAATACCCACGACAGCTCACGAGTTGTTGCCCTTGATTATCAGGGACACCTACAGCATTGACAAGGAGCTGTACCACTTGGCTCTAAATGGCTCTTTCAGGATATTTGTGAAATTGCTCCACACACAAGTGTACGAGGGGCTTGTTGATCGTTACCAAGATCTTAGCATCAAAGTGACCCTGAAAGCGAGTGTTAAACTTGTGGATGTTTCCCGCAAGTATACGTGGGTGAGGGTACGGAACATACCTTCCGAGGCAAATGAGGTCGACATTAGTCGAGCTTTTGAAAGTCATGGTGTTGTACATGTTGCCCAACAAGGTAAATGGATGGCAGGTGCATATGCTGGTTACCCTGAGGGAAGTTTCTCCATTAAAATGACCCTCCATACCCTCATATGTAGTCTTGGAGGATTACAAAACTCGAGATAGTGACATATGCCAGGCAGAGGACCTGTAGGATATGTGGAGAATATGATCACATAGCAGCTGAGTGCAGCATGCAAGGCCGGGTGACCAGCTGAAGCAGCACCCACTGGCAGGACGTTCCTGAGTCTGCCCAGGCAGAGGACGGAGGGTGTGGTCAACTTTGGAGCGAGATGGTCGAGGCATCGGTGGTGAAGCCCACCCTGGATGTGCTGATACCGGAGCAGCCAGCACGGCTGGTGGAGCAGCAGGTGTCCGAGGGTGCAGAGGTTTTCACTACGACAGTTGAGATGATGCAGTCATTGTTCAAGTCACCTGTGACCTCAGTGGCAGGACCACTGGGTGACCGGGAGCCTGCGTCAGAGGTGGATACTAGGCATAAGGCGGCCGTGAGCATTGCTGGGCACAGCATGGATGAGCTGACACCGGGTACGGAAGAGGCAACTGTTAGTGGTGGAGGTGAATCTCAAAGAGGAACCTGGTTCTTCAATGGAGGAGAGTTGTCACCAGGAAAAGGGCAGCAGCAACATCCAATTCAGACGATGTCTTAACACTGGCCCAACACCTGGAAAAGGTGGTGTGGGCACAGGAGGCAAGCAGTGTACGAGGGAGGAGGCATCAGCAACAGGCAGTGCAGGATGGCCAGGGTGCCCTGCATGGAGCGTGTGGTAAGGGCAGCGAGAAGGGCCCTGGTGCACATTTAAAGGGGGATGGGGGCCGGAGGGGTCACAAGCATTAATTGGCCTCCGGTGTATGACGCTGAACATTAATGGCTTATGCGAGAATGAAGCGTGATTGGTTTTGCATGTTCTTAGATACCATGTGGATGCAGCATATATTAGGAGCACAACTGGAAAGCTGGCAAGGATTCTGAGGTGGAGGGCTATCAGTTTTGCGATGCATTCAGAGTGCTTAAAACGGGGGGTAGACATCTTTATCAGGGCGGCAAGCCCGTTCGTATTGCTAAGGAGTGAGGGGGTATATGACAGGATCATAAGGGTGGCTTGTTGGTGGGAGGGGTGAGTGGCTTTTGTGCGTGTGTACGTGCTGGCAGAGAATGTAGTGCACATTAAGAATGCTTTTGAGGGAAGAGCTGGTGTATTTCTTATGATTGTTACCTTCTCTTGCAATAGTGGGGGGGATTGGAATTGCGTTGTTTGAAGAGCAAATGTGGCAACGAGGGGGCGGGTTTTTTGTCACTTTTTGGGGTAGCTTCTCCGTGATGTGCTATTGTGGGATGTGTTTGCCGGGGGTTCATGGGAGGTGGAACATACATGTGAGGGAGGGTTATGGGGCAAGGTTAGACAGATTGTTATGCAGTGTTGGTATAGTTTGTACAGTAGAGGCACCTTATTCTAATCATAGGGCAGTAGTCGTGGAGGTGGGATGGGAAAGTTTAGCTAGAAGGCAGGAGTTACTGGAAATTAAATACAAGGGTTCTTGGGGATGAGGCAGTGGCAGGTTTTGCTGCTCTATAGGAGAAGCTTCAGAAGGAGGGTGGATTGGTGGGATAGCATTGCAAAAGCTAGGATAAGGGATTTTTACATACATGAAGGAAAGATGATAAACCACATGAAATATGTGGTTGTCAAATAATCTAGAGCGGCGCTTACATGCTTGCTAAAGTGGGGGCGCTTTGTAGGGAAGCTACGGTATGGAAGAGATGGAGGCCCTGAAGGAGAGGTTAAGGGAGTTGCAGAATGAGAGGTTTGAAGCCGTAAGGGTGCAGGCGGGTATAGAGGAGTTGCTATGGTGGGATAGGCCTTTGCCCCGTGTCCTGAGGGGTCAGCAAAAACGTAGGAGGGCGAAGATTCTTACGCAGTTAAGAGGTGTGTGAGGGGGGAGAACTATTGGGAGGGGCAGGTGCTTAGGTCGACAGGGCAGGGGTATGTATGCTGACAGGTGGTATGCTTGCTATTGATGTAGTCGTGGTGTGGACGAAAAGCTGTTGGGGGGGGGGGGAGTAAGTGGCTGTGTGGGTAAATCCCTGGGAGGGAGTGATAGAAAAGCATTGTGGGGGATATCGAAGAGAAAATTTAGAGAGCATTGGCTGGAATGATCAAGGGCAAAGCACCGGGAGTGGATGGGATTCCTTGCGAATTTCATGTTGCACTGGGAATTACTGCAGGGTTTCTTGGTCAGGCTCCTGAACGAAATGAAGTGGGGGAGGTAGGTTAGGCGTGGGGCAAGCGACTGGGGTAGTGGTCTTAGTTCCAAAGGGGGGCTCATCAGTGTACCCTGAAGGATTATCGTGCATTGTCGTCGATGTGCATTGACTAAGCTCTTTGCAAAGGTGCTTGGTAACCATCTAAAGTGTGGTTGACAGGGTAGCCTCTCCGAGCCCGTTTGATTTGCCTGGCCGTTCAATGGTGACGGGTCACTGTTACCTCTGGGATTTTGTAGCTGCTTTTGGTGGGGGGTTTTTAGCATTGGACTGGAGAGGGACATATGACACTGGAAAAGGAGGCTTTAGGCTGCATTTTACCATCTCAGGGTTTCAGGGAGGAAATAGTGGGTTGGGTGAAAACATTGTATAACCAAGCGTGCGTGCAAGTTAACGGGCATTTGGGGAAGTAGTGGCGCTAGGGTGGGGTCTTAGACAGGGCTGCCCACTCAATTGTTTGCATGCATGCATGACCCTTTCTACAGGCTGGTGGAGGCAAGAATACGAGGGGATGGGCAGGGAAGGGTGGCCATGGCCAAGTCTGGTGGGGTACGTGGGTGGATGACGTAACACTTTTGGTGGGCGAGGGGGACGCGATTGGGTGGACTGGAGGATGTGGTGCGGTTTATGGAGGCGCCTCGGGAATGGTAGTGAATGCAGAGAAATCGTCAATTTTAGGTTTGGGGATGTGGGAATGGAGGGTGGATTGGGGTTGTGTGGTGACAACCTGTGTGGAGGTTTTGAAGATATGTGGTATCGTTTATAGGGCAAATTCAGTCAGGGCCAGGGAGGATAATTCTGCTCGGTTAGAGGACCATGTGGTAAAGAGATTGGGAGCACTAAGACTTCTCACTATCCTGCAGTAGGTGATTGTGATTAACTTGATCTTATATAGCAAGATTTGGTTCGTAGCACAAGTGTTCCCATTAACGCAGCCGGTGATTCAAGGCATCCAAAGAAGGGTGTTCAGATTTTTTGTGGGGTTGTAAGTGCGAGTGGCTAAAAAGGGAGGTGGTCATATTTCCAGTGCGAAAGGGGGCAGGGGATGGGTCTTTTGGATTTACGGCGAAGGGTTAAGTGCATTAACATCAGGCAGGAGGTATTGCGGAACAAGGTTTTTCGGGACGGATGGTTGGGGAAAGTTCACGAGGTGTTGCAAGGATTGTATGGGGGTGGACCTGTGCGAGTGCAAGGCAGTCTTGCGGGTGTTGGCATTGGCCCGCGAACCTGGGAAGGTAAAGGTTGGCGCATTGTACAGGGTGACAGGGGGACAGATGGTGCACCCAGGGGAGGGGTTATACCAGATTTACAATTGGGCAAGCATCTGGAGATTTAGCAGGTTGCAGTTACAGCCCAGGGTGCAGGAGGTAATGTTCCGGTTTTTGCATGGTACCTTACCATCTGGTGCCGTACTGAAGGATCGGAGGTTGGGTGGGGAGGGGCACTGTGGGTTGTGTGGGGGGGAGGAAACGGCTTATATCGTGTATTTTTGTGAAGGGTTAGGAGCATCAGGGAATGGGTGGGTAGGGTGGTGCGGAGGGATGTATGTGTATTGTGGGTGCCGAGTTTAGATGTAGGGGGGTGGAGGAGGGTGCAGCACGGGTGCTATCATATGTGATGGTGGACTACGTATAGATATCCTGATGCACGAGGGGATCGGAAGCTTGGGAAGTGAGGAAGCATGTGCTGGTGGCAACGGTATGCCGTACTGTGTAGGAACAGATTTATATGGGACTCGGTGGAGGGGGGGAATGTTTTTACTGATGGTTACCTTACCCTCACGGTACGTGAAATGCTTAGTATGTAGGGGTGGGGATTAGATCAGGGGACAGACGTCGGGCTTGCCGTCCAGTGGCGAGGGTGAATCTGTTGGACCTCTTTTGATGTCAATCAGCACTCCAGGGGACTGTCACTGTCATGTTTGGTGCAGGTTCCTGGTACGAGTGGTTGTCTGGTTCTACTCATGGCGTGAGTGGAGGTGTCTGAATATTTTACTTGATGGCTACAAATGCCTGCGTGCCTCAAGGTATGCTGGAAAGCTGGACGGTGGTAACTGCTGCCAGAGGGGAGGTGGGGGTTTTATTTTTGCCTACAGGAAGTGGGCTTTGGGGTCTGCAATCCCATCACGTGTTATCCTGACGTGCCATGGTCGGTTGTGGCCACTCAGTGTGTAGGCATCATGCAAGCCAAGTCACTGGCTTAGTGTGCAAAGTATTTTATTTGTACTGGTTTAAGTTCTGCAAGCATGTCTTGCACTGTAGGCAAGCAACCAGCAGGGTTTTGGGGATGGGACTCGAGCCATCTGGTGGGGCCATAGGTTCAGGGACCTTGTAATATATTTTGTACATATAATTTATGCCACGTGGTATGGCTTCCACATAGTGAGGATGGATCCAGCATTGTGGAGGCAGGTGACAGCCTTTTGTTCTTAAGTAGAATGTTTGTACCAATTTTTATCAAGTGGTACACACCAAGGGTATCTTTTAGGGGGGGTAATGTTTTGTTATTGTCGCCTTGCTGTTCTGTAAACAGTGGCGAGAGTAGGTAGTGGATAGGTCGTATAAATCTCATGTTCTTGAGATCCTATGACTATTATATGTATCGACTTTAATAAAAATATAAAAACTATGCAACAAAATCTATTCAGGAACATCTTCAAAGATGGAAAGTGAAGCAGCAGTATGATGTGGCAGCAATCCCTTGAAAATAAAATACAAAACTATAGTGAGTGATGGTGGCAGCAATACATATAGTCATTGATGATCTCAACGATGGTGAGGGTCCATATCCAGGTTTAAGAGTTGAAAAAGTTATGCATCACTATGCTAAATGTCTAAAGAATAGACTAACAAATTTGGTCAAGTCACATTATGCTGAAAAAAGAATAAAACTGGGAAGAGGAAGGAGTTCACCAGGAAGATAAATGGCATGCTGACAGACTTTGTAATCGATAAGTTGGCATACTACTTTCAGAAGAACCTGAGAGAAGGTTGATCATGATATTGATACGAGAAATGGCATCCTTGCAAGCTTCTTCCATTGTTCCTGAAGTGATTAAAAATCACTGCATCACTTTTGCCCAACAGGTAATAATTCCTGGAGTTTCTACCAGAAAGCAGTAGCAGCAAACCTCCCCCCACCAACTCGCACCAAAATGAAAGTACAGTTCCAGCTAACAGTAGATTAAATGATGCAGCGTTGTGTAAAAAACTCAAAACCCTAACAAGTCTCCAACGAATATGATCTTACTGCAATAAAGCCCTATTTCGAACCAAGAGGCAAGCCGATTTTGCAGTCAGCCATGCTGTTGCAGAGTATAACAGTGGATACGTGAGGAGCTGTCTAGACATACCACTTGGCTACGAACGTTCAGCATTGACTCAAACACCTTGAATTAATGGACAAGAACATGCAGGCAGTTCGGATCCGAAAAAGCAAGAAGAGGAAAAGGGAGCTGGACACTTCCTACAAGCCTGAAGGACATTAGATAATCATGTGTCCTCCTACACCTAGTCAAAGGTACGTAATTCTTATGGTTTTTGGTGTATTTCTATATTTTTATGTATATAAATATATGTGCAATTACATGCACCTGTGTACACAATCACTGAATAGGATTGAGCATTTATTTTTTTTTCTGTGATTGGGATGGACTCATGATTGGCCGGCCAGCCACCAGAGAACTTCAGGATAAAGGGATCTTCATGGAACTTCATGAATAATGTGTATACAACCAGTTCTACTCAAACGTATAAAGGCAGAGTATTTTTACCCACTGTATACTAATGTACATAATGTATTTTTCTTTTAAGTGCATTTGTTTGTATCCTGATACACTATTTTTGAACTGATCATTCTGAATTTTATAAAAGTTATTCAAGGGACCTTGTTTGACTGATGCAGCAGTCTTGGGTAATAATCCCTTCCATTTTGCATACCATGGGTGTAAAAGGCAAAAATTTTTAAAAATAAAGTCGAGGCAATTTTTTTGGGTACCATAAAACATATTACATTAATTGCAAATGCTCATTGTTCGTATCGCTCTTGGGCTGTGCGGACAGGCTGCGCAGTAGCTCCTGATTCGTCTAGTCTCTGCGCAGTTTTCACCAGTTACTCACAATGGCGGAAGGAGGATGCAGGCGCGTCAATACTGTGCCTTGATTTAGTGACTGGCTCATTTAATAGTCAGAATACTCATTCTGCTGACGGCGATCCTGAGAAATACGTATGGAATTGCCAATGAAGACCTTTAAGGTGTAGCATTAAATGGCAATACGAGGTTATTCGTCAAATTCAGACAAGGCTGCTCCTATGAGAATATGGTTGCTAAATACCAGGATGTGATGAAGACCGTTAACCCTGATGTTACTGTCCGCCTTCGAGATGTCTCCAGTGTTTACCCATGGGTGAAGGTGCGCAACGTACCCTTTGAAGCGGACGAAAGTGATTTAAGGAACGTTTTTGACCATTACGGCACCATGCATCTGGCGGCGTTGGGACACTGGCATGACGGCCCCCTTGTTGGCATGCCAGAAGGGTCGTTTTCTTTGAAAATGTCCCTTAAGCACTCGATACCGTTGTATGTGGTAATGGAGGACTTCAGAACGCAAGTGTATGTGACATGCAGGTCAAAGGCGCAAGTGTAGACTGGGGTGTATGACCACATTGCAGCACAATGTCCGACGAGGCGTGGAAGACCAGAGGTCGCGACGAGGACCGAGGTGACAGCAGTACTGCAGTCATACGCTGGGGCTACACAGCATGGGAAACTGTGGAGTGAGGAGGTAGTGGGGGAGACAGGAGTCGCCTGCCTGCGTAATTCTACCGGGTGTGGAGGACGTAGGTGTGGTGTCGGCGACGCTGGAGGATGCATACCCACCCGCCCAGTATGACATGGAGGCATCCATTCAAGAGGCTTTAAAAGTTTTGTTGGAAGCTTCAACAGCTGATGGACTCCAGGGTGGGCTGGAGGATGTCCGTGTACAAGAGGAAAAGGCGTCACAAAGCCGACTGTAGAACACCAGGTTGCGACTGTGGAGGTACACAGGGATGATAGATCCAAAGTTGACATGATCATCGATCATGGCTGTTGCAAAACGGCTGCGGTGACGACAAATAGTGACGTGCTAACTCCCGGACAAAGATCGGGGAAAAAGACATGGCACGATGAGACCCGTAGAGGAGCGAGCGGATCCAAAAATGTTCAGCAAGATAGAGAGGAAGGCATAGGAGGTCGTGGGGGAAGAAGTGGAGAGAATTGCAAAGGTGTTAAGAGTGTTAGGATATCTAAGGGTAAACCATCAATGAAACCTTCAGGTGTATTACTCTTAAATGTTAATGGTTTGAAATCAGACAAGCGTAACTGTCTGGTGGCGTTTGAGGAAACATGTTCCTGACATTGTGTTTTTACAGGAACACAATCACAAATCTCCCAGGGAATTGATAATTCCTGAATATGTAGTGTACATGGGCTGTTCTAGCAGATTGAAAGGAGGTGTGGCAGTGTTAATAAAAGAGGCCAGCCCATTTTCTTTACACACCTGAGAGGTTGGGGAGGAGGGGAGGGTGGTGCAGGTGGTTGGGGCATGGGGTGGGGTGCAGGTGGGATTCATCGGCGTCTATGGACCAGCGGAAAGTGACATGCGAATAAAAACGGTTTTTTTAGGGATGTTTTGGTGTATCATTTAAGGTCACTGCCAGCCGTCACTATCATTGGGGGAGATTGGAATTTTCTTGATCGCCGCAAGGATGTCGAACCTAGGGGAAGGGGTTTCTTTCGGGGTTTTTTAGGGGACTTACTGCAGGGTGTGAATGTCTGATGTGGGGGGGATTAGGTAGGGAGGAGTGTGCATATGTTTATTAGGAGGGAGTATGCAGCATGACTGGACCGCATGTGTGTTTCTAGGGGAAACATGGTTTGAACCGTTTGTGCTCTAAATGAGTTTCTCTGACCATAGAGGAGTCATGGTGGACGTGGATTGGGAGGGATTACCGAGGCGGTACAGGGGTTTCTGGAAAATGAATGTTGGGTTAATGCGTAAAAGGAGCGTGAGGGAATCTTTTGCGAGTATGGAAGGAATGGTGGGATAACCGTAGGGTAGGGAGTGATATTATTGAGTGGTGGAACACGATTGGCAAGAGGAAGGAGAGAGACTTCTATCAGAGGAGTGGGGTAGAGGAACGAAAAATGCAACGTAGAACTTTGTCTTTTCTGGAAAACCAACTGCAGGACTTGTGTGAATGGTACGGGGGTGTACCCGGTGGCGGAAATTGATAACTTATAGCGCATGATAGGGGATATCCATAATCGTAATTTTGATGCGGCGCGGATAGCGAGTGGCATACAGGAGGTATTATGGGGAGATCGCCCTTTGGCGGTCGTCCTGCGGGAGCAGGGCAAACACCGAAGGGTGACAGAATTAATGAGATTGGAAGTGCACGAGCAAATGGGTAAGTATAGCAGGGGACAGTACATTACGACAACTGAGGGAATGAGTTGCTATGTGGATAAATGGTACGAATTGCAATGAGAATGTGGGGATCTCTAAGGAGGTGCTAGAAAAAATGGGTGAATGGGTATGTTGTGATTTAGAGAATAAGGATCGAATGAATTTGAATGGAAGCATAAGTGAGGTGGTTAGGCTAGCGGTAGAGAGTACGAGTGCTGGGAAATCACCGGAGATCGATGGTATCCCTTGTGATTTCTATAAGGAAAACTGGGAATGCCTATGCGACTTTCTAGTGGTATTTAACGAAATGAAAACAAGCAGAAGACTCTGGGAACAACAAAGAACAGGCATTGTGGTTATGATTCCAAAAAAAGCTACGGGGAACTGTCAAAAATTATAGGTCGATAACATTAATGTGTGGTGATAAAATATTTGCGAAAATGTTACGTAATAGAATTAAAAGGGTATTAGAGAAGGTTTTGGATGAAGGGCAATATGGGGTACCCAGAAGATCAACGTGTGGGGGGCAAGGTATTATACGCAGGTTCATTGACGAAAGCGGGAAGGGTAATGCAGGGGGAATACTGGCTTTGGACTGGCATGCGGCATACGATTGTGTGGAGCGTGGAAGTTCATGCAGTGGAAAGGATTCGGGAAGGAAATAGAAGTTGGACGATGGCTTTGTATGAGCAGGTTATGTTTAGGGTACAGATAAATGGCAGGTTAGGGAATTTAATTGGAATGAAATGTGGTTTGAGGCAGGGGTGTCCTGTATCGCAGATTCTTTTTGCGTTACTTCAGGACCCTTTTTTCAGAGCTGTACAGGAGGGTGTGAATGAGTGAAATGCAAGGAAGGGTGGGGATAAAAGTGGGAATCGTAGGCTATGTGGATGACACCACGATTTTATATAGATCACGGGATTTACGAAAAGGTGAATTGGTAAAACTTTTTGGGAGAGCAACGGGGATGATGGTCAATAAGGATAAGTCAATGCTTATGCACGTGGGAGATAGCATTAGTTGGGACAGGTCAGGAGGAGGGTTGGCCTTTAGTAACTCCCATCAAGGTATGTGGAATTGTTCATATGAGAAGCATTCAGGAAGTGAGGAAGGTTAATTCGAGTGAGGTTGTGGATAGGGTATTAGGTCGATTGGCGGGGTTGCGTGCAGGAGGTTTAACTTTGCATCAGCGTGTAATTGTAGTGAATGTGCTTTTGTTTGGCAAGTTGTGGCATGTGGTATGTATGTTAGTTGTGTGTGATAAACGTTTATTGAAGAGTATTTAGATATATATGGGGTTCCGGTTGTGATTGGTTAGCAAGAGATGTGTATTTACCGACTAGTCGGGGTGGACTGGGGTTAACGAATCTGCACATGAGAATATTAGGTATGTACGTTAAACAGTTATTTGCGTGAGGGTCGGAGGATTGGTACAAGTTTGAATTGGATTAGAGGGGATTTGGTACGATGGATGAATGGTGGGGATGTTACGAGATTAGAGAACATGTCGAGGGTTTTAATTTATGCAAGGGATCCAAGTCGAATCAAGATTAGAAAACTGGCAAGGGTGGGAGAGAGGGAGGGGGTGGCTAGCGTAGAGGGTGTATATCCAATGTATGCATGGCGTGATATTTGGGGTCGCTTGAAGGAGTTACGATTGAGGGCCGGGGTACGGGAGGTCATGTATAAATTCCTTCACAATATATTGCCTTCCGGGGAGGTGTTAGCGAATAGACGTGTGCAAGTGGGTAAGGAGAGGTGTGTGGGGATATTGACACTGCTTTCCACGCAGTGTATTTTTGCGAGAGATTGGAAGCCATAAGTGTGGGGGTTTAGCAGAGTTATACAGATGGTGGGAGGCAAGGGAATTAGTGTCTTAAGAGCGTTAAGTCTAGATGTGGGGGTAGGGTTGCCGGTACAAAGGGCAATTGGATGTCTAGTCACTGACTTTGTATATACTTCATGGGCCTGCAGACACGTATCAGCAAGAGGATCAGGGGGCTGGCAGCGATTTTTTATGGTACACAGCAGAGGAAGAGAGATTGCTGGGGGTAGATGGTTTTCGACTTTCGGTGGGATATTGTAATTTCCATGTACGTGATTTATGGGCATTAGTACCATAGAGGGTAGACGTGGCTGGTCTTTTCGTGTGTGAGCGAGAGTGACTGTTGGATTCTAAATGGTGAGGAATAATGATGAAACATTGGGAAGGGGCAGTCATGTAAGGTCTAGAAGGTATAAACGAGAACGAACCGGGGCTTTGAAAAAATTTTATGTTATATTGTTTGCCAAGTGAATAGATCGAATAAAATGTACGTTAACCTTTTATAATACACATTTGTGTAGTAGAATAGACGCATGCTATAGTAATATTGTCGTCAGTATGATGCCTTAAGGTTAGATTTTGAAACTATAGAGGTTTGAGCAATCCCTGGCATACGTCGGCAACCCTCATCGCTATTAGTTATACGCTGATGTACCTTAGGGTCGACATTTAAGATAACTATTGTTATTGCGATACTGATAATGGATAAATGTCGAACACAGACGCATGAGAATCTCGAGCAATGGCCTGTCGTGTATTGCTAATAGGTGAACGTGACAATGTGTATATATCCTGTTAATGCTTGGCTTAGCTCAAGCATATTCAAAAAAGTATGTACTTGATGTATGGTTCTTTAAAAGGTATCAGCCTTCATATGGCTTACATAATCTGGGATATATGTATATGAACCTACTATCACAATCTTTAATTATTACGTGTTTTGTATTTTTTTTCTACGTTAATGTTACTCAATGCCAGATTTAGGCTAATATAACTTCATGTATTTTTGTGCTTCAAATAGGGAAACAAGGTTTTAATGTACTTTAACTAGATCTTTTTGATACCTTACAATAAGGATTTTATTTGTAGGGATTGTACTTTTATACATAATGTACAATCTTACTTGCGGATGTGTCTTGCCCAGTGTTCAGGTGGGGTTTCATTGTGAAATGCCCTAATATAATGTGTATTATAGGCTTTGTTTTGCCTAACGTTTTAGGTCAATGTTCTGTATTTTTAAAATTTGTAGGTTGTGTGATATTTACAGTGAAACTTGTGCAAAGGGTCTTATTTAACAGCAGTGGGGGTTGGTGCGAGCGCTGACAAATTGTAAGCTTTGTGTTAATGGTTTTGTTCCATCCTGGAGCTCTCGCTATTTTATTCAGTTCGGCGGTTCCAGCACTTTGCAGGACGTATTATGGTGGTATGTCTTGGCAATTTTATTGAAGGCTTAGGTTTGCCTTTTGTTTCATTATTGTAAATGTTTTTATGCCTATGTTTATCATATCTTGTGTGTGCTTTGTACAAGGGGGTTTTATTGTACAGTGTAACAGGAGTGTATTGTAGGTTTAGATTCTGTTAGTGTATTTTCTGAGCAGGTATTATCATGCTCTTTTCATTGTTCGGTGATGGTTTACCCTTTAACCCTTTGACTGTCGCAACCCCCAATCCTGAGGTGTCTCCTGGTGTCGCAAAATTTAAAAAAAAAAAATTTTCTTATGAAATGATAGAGAATCTTTTTCCGATGGTAATGACACCAAAAAAACGAAATTTGATGGAAAACTGACGGAATTATGCTCTCGCGAAGTTAGCAACCTCAGCGCTGTTTACAAATCGGCGATTTCGCCCACTTTGAGCCCTATTTTTGGGTAATTTCATTGTTCCAGTCGCCCAAACTCATAGCTATTTCTTTAGAACTTCATTTTTTTATCGATTGAGTACAAGAAACTGCCCATTTACTGATTTCAACTACCTAATAATGTGGTCAGAAATTTGCAATTTGGCCAATTTCACGAAAACTAAAAAATATGACAATTTCAAAATAAAGGTCCAGAATGAACAATGCAGACATACCTGGCTCTAAAATAACGTTTTCTTTGTTCATCAGTCACGTCTCCAGGCCCCTCTGATATTATTCTTGCTTTCTATTTTGAATTTTTATTCAAACAAAATATTAGACTTACTATTATGCAGACTACTGTAATGCTGTAATAACTGTATAAATAACATCAACCCATTCATGACTGCATATTAGAATGGCTAGTTGGACATTTATTGGACAATGGCATCATTTGTTTACTTTTGAACATTGGTAAATATCAAACATTTCCCCTACTTTGAGCTCCATTTCTAGGTTCTTTTTATAGTAAAATCAATCAAAAACACCTCTATTTCTGTAATATGTTTTCCATTCTATCAAATGAGACCAAGAAAACGAGAATACAACCATAAATACTATACGAAAATAGACCACAAAGTCGGCATTTTAATTAAAAAAAAAACTGTCGGAGTTTTTTTTTTCTCATTATGCACTGCGTGCTCCAGGAATTTTTTTTATATGGTGCACACTGACCACACAGACCCATTCTCTCACATGTGGGCCTACCAGCTTTCTCCTGCTTGATTTGAAGCCGCTAGAATTTATGAGTATATATACGTCAAACGGCACCTCGTAAAACGTATATATACGGCCGCGACAGTCAAAGGGTTAATATATGATTGTAACACTTAGGGTCAGATGGGAGTTGACACTAGATCATTGTATTCGCAAGTGGCTAATTATTGTGTTTTATTTATTTATATCTTGTATTGTGTCTTTCAATAAAATATAAAAAAAAAATTGCAAACACGACAAAGTCAGTTTGGCATTGCTTTATCATTTGTGATTATCAACAATGATTTCGAGATTGCCAATATTGACCATTGTTGCTATAAATATTGCCATATCAAAAATAAGTGAAAAGTTTGATAACTATTGGACGATCTTTATTAAATTTTTACCATACGTTTAACATGTCTAAAGTCTGATAAAAAAAAAAAAATTCAACGAAATAGTACCTGGAATTTACCTGGAGAGAGTTCCGGGGGTCAACGCCCCCGTGGCCCGGTCTGTGACCAGGCCTCCTGGTGGATCAGAGCCTGATCAACTAGGCTGTTGCTGCTGGCTGCATGCAAACCAACGTACGAGCCACAGCCCGGCTGATCAGGAACCGACTTTAGGTGCTTGTCCAGTGCCAGCTTGAAGACTGCCAGGGGTCTGTTGGTAATCCCCCTTGTGTGTGCTGGGAGGCAGTTGAACAGTCTCGGGCCCCTGACACTTATTGTATGGTCTCTTAACGTGCTAGTGACACCCCTGCTTTTCATTGGGGGGATGGTGCATCGTCTGCCAAGTCTTGCTTTTGTAGCGAGTGATTTTCGTGTGCAAGTTTGGTACTAGTCCCTCTAGGATTTTCCAGGTGTATATAATCATGTATCTCTCCCTCCTGCGTTCCAGGGAATACAGGTTTAGGAGCCTCAAGCGCTCCCAGTAATTGAGGCGTTTTATCTCAGTTATGCGCGCCGTGAAAGTTCCTGTACATTTTCTAGGTTGGCAATTTCACCTGCCTTGAAAGGTGCTGTTAGTGTGCAGCAATATTCCAGCCTAGATAGAACAAGTGACCTGAAGAGTGTCATCATGGGCTTGGCCTCCCTAGTTTTGAAGGTTCTCATTATCCATCCTGTCATTTTTCTAGCAGATGCGATTGATACAATGTTATGGTCCTTGAAGGTGAGATCCTCAGACATAATCACTCCCAGGTCTTTGACGTTGGTGTATCGCTCTATTTTGTGGCCAGAATTTGTTTTGTACTCTGATGAAGATTTAATTTCCTCATGTTTACCATATCTGAGTAATTGAAATTTCTCATCGTTGAACTTCATATTGTTTTCTGCAGCCCACTGAAAGATTTGGTTGATGTCCGCCTGGAGCCTTGCAGTGTCTGCAATGGAAGACTCATGCAGATTCGGGCATCATCTGCAAAGGAAGACACGGTGCTGTGGCTGACATCCTTGTCTATGTCAGATATGAGGATGAGGAACAAGATGGGAGCGAGTACTGTGCCTTGTGGAACAGCTTTTCACCGTAGCTGCCTCAGACTTTACTCTGTTCTGTTAGTGAGGAAATTATAGATCCATCGACCGACTTTTCCTGTTATTCCTTTAGTGATCCAATAGTTGAGACAGGAGCGACCTGTTCTAAACCCATGTTGCCCTGGGTTTTGTAACTGATGGGTTTCTAGATGGGTGGTGATCTTGCTTCTTTGGACCCTTTCAAATTATTATTATTATTATTATAATCAAGGGGGAAGCGCTAAACCCGTAGGATTATACAGCGCCCAGGGGAGGGGGGATGTGGAAGGCATTCAGGCTTAATTCGGGGAACTGGAGCACAGATACAATTCCTTAAATCAAGAGCCCCTCACCAACATCAAGGAACCTTCCATGAGGGGGACCCTTTCAAAGATTTTTATGATATGGGATGTTAGTGCTATTGGTCTGTAGTTCTTTGCTGTTGCTTTACTGCCCCCTTTGTGGAGTGGGGCTATGTCTGTTTTTAGTAACTGTGGGACGACCCCCGTGCCCATGCTCCCTCTCCATAGGATGGAAAATGCTCGTGATAGGGGCTTCTTGCAGTTATTGATGAACAGAGTTCCACGAGTCTGGCCCTGGGGCAGAGTGCATGGGCATGTCATTTATCGCCTGTTCGAAGTCACTTGGCGTCAGGATAACATCAGATAGGCTTGTGTTAATCAAATTTTGTGGCTCTCATAAAAAATTCATTTTGATCTTCGACTCGAAGTCTGGTTAGTGGCTTGCTAAAAACAGTCATATTGGGACTTTAGTAGCTCACTCGCTTCCTTGCTGTCATCTGTGTAGGACCCATCTTGTTTAAGTAGGGGCCCAATACTGGACATTCTCGATTTTGATTTGGCATAGAAGAAATACTTTGGGTTTCTTTCGATTTCATTTATGGCTTTTAGTTCTTCCCGCGATTCCTGACTCCTAAAGGATTCTTTTAGCTTAAGTTCGATGCTTGCTATTTCTCTGACCAGTGTCTCCCTATGCATTTCAGATATATTGACCTCTTTTAGCCGCTGTTATTCTTTTCCGTCGCCTGTAAAGGGAGCACCTGTCTTTCTATTTTACATCTTCTACTCCTTTTTCTTAGAGGAATAAGCCTTGTGCATACATCGAGTGCCACCGAGTTAATCTGTTCTAGGCATAAGTTGGGGTCTGTGTTGCTTAGTATATCTTCCCAGCTTATATCGGTTAGGACTTGGTTTACTTGGTCCCACTGTTTTTGAAGTTGAATTTGGTGAATGCTCCCTCGTGACTAGTCTCATTATGTCGGTCTGGGGCTCCACGCATACATGTCTGAACCTCAATTATGTTGTGATCTGAGTATATTGTTTTTGATATGGTGACACTTCTTATCAGATCATCATTGTTAGTGAAGATGAGGTCTAGCGTATTCTCCAGTCTAGTAGGCTATTATTTGCTGGTTTAAATTGAATTTTGGGCAGAGATTTAAAAGCTCGTGTGAGTGAGTTTTCATCAGAGCTGCCTCCTTGTGTTACTGCAACAATATTTGCTATATTCCTCCATTTTAGGTGCCTTAAGTTGAAATCCCCCAGGAGCAAGATATTGGGTGCAGGAGCTGGAAGATTTTCCAGACAGTGGTCAATTTTTAACAGCTGTTCCTGGAATTGCTGGGATGTTGCATCCGGAGGCTTGTAGACTACCACAATGACTAGGTTTTGATTCTCGACCTTTACTGCTAAAACTTCCAATACATTTGAGGCATTAAGCAGTTCTGTGCAAACAAGTGACTGCAATGTACAGGCCAACCCCCCCCCCCCCTTTTGCCTGTTCACTGTCACATCTGTATAGGTTGTAACCTGGGATCCATATTTCGTTGTCCAAGTGATCCTTTATGTGGGTCTCGGTGAAAGCCGCGAACATTGCCTTTGCCTCTGCAAGCAGTCCATGGATGAAAGGTATTTTGTTTGTTGCTGGCTTTAGACCCTGTATATTTGCAAAGAATGTTATCGGACTGGTGGTATTGTTGGTACTGGGGGGGGGGGGGTCTGGCATTAGTATCTGTTGGTTTGGAGTGGAGGCCATCGACTGTGGTTCCACTCCAGGAATGACTGGATTTGGTGTACGATTTCTGCCATTTCCTGTCAGTTTTTTTTCCTTCCTGGCACTAAAAAACCTCTCCCTCTTGAGTGGCTGTGGCTACCCAGGTTTTCCCATGGCCTGGATGTTTTGTATCTTTGTCCCCTTTAGATGGTATGCCTGGCAATTTAAGTTATAGCAGTCTTTCCTGTACTGAAGAGGTACACAGTTCAGGGTGAAAAAGCTTACAGGAAGGGAGTTTGCATTTTCCTGTTGTCATATGGGCATGGCATTTTCTAGGGTGGTCATAGTTGCACGTCCCATCTGTTTTTCCAGATTTCCCATGCCAGTAGATACCAAGTGCATAGTATGTGCACAGGCTTGGTTTCCGTTTGCCTTGGGTTTGTGACTATTCCCTGTTGGTGCATGTTTCCCTGTCTTACTTCTATCCTCCCTAGCACCAACAATGGAGCTCCCACCAGTTGTTTTTGGTAATATATCCTCACTATTGCTAGTGGAGTCCTCTTGTTTGCTATTTCCTGCGGTATTTCTAGTTTGCAATATTGGTTTTATCTTTGACTACACTTGTTTCCCTACTATCGCTCCTGTCCCCTATGAGGTCATTTATATGTATTCCTTCCTGCGTATAATTCCCGACTACCTGGACAAAATCTCCAGCTTCACCATTACTGTCTCCCAGGACAGCACCTCCAGCTTCACCATTACTGTCTCCCAGGACAGCACTATCAGCCCCACATTTACTGACTACCAGGACTTCATCTCCAGCCTTACAGGTTCTGACTACATGGCCAGTATCAAGGGCAGTACCATTCAGCCCAGACTTTTTATGTTCCCATCTGTTGTAGAAAGCTTCCAGGTTTTCTATGAAAGCAGCTTTGATGTTGTCCTCTTAATACCCTTGTGATTTTAGTCCACAGATTTCTCATTTGGGCATACCCAAAAACACTTCCCTGTTTTTATACTGCTTGTAGCTAGTTCTTGGATATCTGCACAAGGGGCGTGACACCAATTTCCACAAAAATGACAATTTACCCATGTGGAAGCCTGTTTGTTTGACTGACCACAGACTACACACAGCTTCATAATGATTTGAATGGTTTATTTACTGCAATTCTACTAGCAACCCCTTGAATATTCTATTAACCTCCTTAAATGAAGCTCTAGCTATTTGTATTTCTGTTTCTAACTGTTTTTGTATATTGGACAGCTTACCGTGCACGTTCCTGATTTATATTTAATGTTTGCGTTTATAAGGGCGCCTACAACCCCATCCGTTTACAGTCTGCTTTATTGTCCAACGAAACCATTTGAAACCAAAGGGAAAAAAATTATTGGCCCTTTATATACCCCACTTAACATTTTTACATAATATTCGTCCTAGGAAGATTTACGTAGTTACACAAAGTAAAAAATAACCAGAGGAATTAACAGTTTTAGGACCTAAAATAGGTAGGAATACGTCTAATGTATTAGCTATCATTTCAAATTCGAAGTCAGAAGACGCCAGCTAGGTCAGTTGAAGCTCAGATTCCAGAGCAGGAGTGAGGAGTGCATAGCCAGAAAACCAGCGTTAATACACTTGGCTGGGGAACAATACAACCTTAAGCGGTTTCCCCAAGTATAGGATACTCATCCCTATCAGGCACACCTGCAGCGAGGCGAAATCTACAATTCCTAGCAACAGTCTGCCGACATTGGGAGAAGTACATAGTAACCTATGGGAGAGTGCAACCGGACATTAGGAGTGAAGCCAGTCAATATGTGGTGTCCAGAGGGTCAGGGAACATCGAGCTCCTTACCAAGCGAGTTAACTACATTTTGTACATTCTCACCTCAGCAGCAGTAATTTGAAATTTGTTGCAAGAGCCATTTGTAAGCCTAGGACAGTGGTTCCCAAACTGGGGGTAAATTACCCCCTGGGGGTAATTTAACCAGTTTTGGGGGGTAATGGAGGGGTGACAAAAGTTATGAATTCTGAAAATCAAGAAAACAATGCGGTACCCGGTATGAGGATTATTGTTAACTTTGTCTTAGTATATAAAGTTGTAAAGTAAACCTATTATAAGTAATAAAGTTAAACCAAATAACAATAAACATCAAAAACTAATATACAGTATTAGAAAAGAAGAAATATATAGCTAAGTGTGTGGAAACCAAAAAGTATTTTGACAAGTATGCTTCAGGACAAAAGTCACTCAGTAGCCCAGATCAACCTGTCCAGTACACATCACTCACTTCCTGAGGCTGCCTCTACTTCATACTGTCAGTTTATCTGTGAGCATCAGCTGAGGTAGACATAAGCTGGTATGTATGTGTACTCCCCTGTGCAGTATATAGTTAGTATTTACCCACTGTTACTGTGAATTTGTAGCTATTATTAATTTTATATATAATGTATGTGTGGTTCTTACGTCTTCAATGGTTTTGGTAGGATTAGCAGAGTATGCGAGGCTGTATACGTTAACTGTAGTCTCGCGCTACACGGTGCTCTAGTGCTGACAAGCATGATACTTGCAGCCTGACAATTTTGAATGTATGCATGTGTGCTTGCATCAGAACTTGTGTTAGCTGCCATGCGAGAAATTATGTACCCTGCATTTTGCAGTGTATGCATGGATATTCTTTTTCTGCAGATTGAACAAGAAAATGTCCAAAAAGCGCACGTACACCGACGCCTTTCTTCGCCATGGCTTTGTGAAGCCTTGAAAATCGAATTCCAAAACCAAAATGCAGATTCCTTTTGGATTTCACGACTACCTGACTCGCCAACTCTGTCCAAGAGCCTTGAAGTTGTTGGTATCATTCTCAACGTATCTGTGCGAGAAGGGCTTCTCAACTGTGCTGGGTATGAAAACAAAAGAGGACTCGCTTGAATGTTGCAAACGATGCCAGGCTGGCACTCAACCACGAAGCCAAGAATTCCTAAACTAGCTTCAAGTATGCAACTCCATCCATCCCACTGATGTTCTTGACCTCTTTGGTAATAGTCATTAGAGATGCACAATGTTCAAATACAATAAATAAAAGAAAATATCTCTAGTGTTTTAATTTAGCCATATATATCAATAACAACATTTTGTGAAAGGGGTAACATGCTTTATGTGGCATGTTAAATTGGGTAACAAGCTGAAAAAGTTTGGGAACTACTGGCCTAGGAGAATCAACTCGAGGCGTCTGCATCTGCAGCATTTGCAGCTTGCAAAGGGGCACTATGCATAGAAATTTCCAAAGGTCATAGAAGTCTAGACTGCTTGGTAGAATCAGGGGATTTCTAGCTAGCATACTCTACAACCAAGTAAGAGTCCTTCCTAATTTGTGCACGCAGTTAAGAGTTTCCTGCAAGACAATCTCAAGTTTTCACTAAGGGTCACATGTGAGACGGACCTTGGAGTCCCGAGTTACCCGTGTCAACACGGACTGCCAGAGTGGACATCAAGGGTACCAGATAGATTTTCCTTAAATATTCTTTCAATTATGATAGTACCACTTGTGCAGCCAACCCGTCCAAGTTATGCTTCGCGTGAGACCACGTGGCTCGTGCATGACTTGCTGACCTGTCAGCAAGACAGGTCACTTAAATTTCAACGATTCGGGATGTAATATATAAAGTAATTTGTCTACATTCATAAAGGTCTTCACAGGTACACAAACTACCAGTAATTTTGTCAACCAATCTCCGTTGTTACAAGCAGAGTTAATTCATGAAAATAACATTTACTCCTGTTTACATCTGCATAGTTATTTCTGCCCAATAGAGAATTAAATTTATTCTTTAGCGTGTAACTTAAAGTGGAACCAGGCTTAAAGATTATTCTCCGATACTTCACCCATGTCCAATCTGATTACCCCAATTGGGATTTTTATGTTTTGTATACATTTTGAATTTCCCGAATTAGCAGCTCAAGAGGTTGCCATGACTTAAGTGGCAACAAACCAAAATTTTAGACCTAATTGTCGTAGCCTATTAATCTCCTCGTTACTAATCCAAATAAATTTATCTTTACATGTTCACCAACAGTAGAATAAATTTTTGGAGACATACCTGAACTCAAATCAGGACTGAAATGAGCAGATGTAGGAGTGTCGGGGAAGAGGGGGGGAGAGGAGAGGAATGGCACGGGGTTGTTTGGCGAGGTTGGTCGTTAGTGACCACTGATATCACTAATATCTGATATCTTATCCCTGACAAGGATAGTGGGCGATAGTTGTGTAACTGTTCGTCCTGGACAAACTGAGCCTGTCTTCCAACGTCGAGAACCTGGTGGCTGCCTGCACCACCTGTACACTGCAAATACACATTCATACAAGGTTAACAAATTGGTCAATGGTTAAAACTAAAAATGGTCTTGCAGTTTGCCATACAGTAAAAATTTTTAAAATTAAAATTACCAAACTTATTTCTCAACATCCGAGGCTGAAAATATACAAGTGTACTTTTTTTTCCAGCTTCCCATTGTTTTAAACAATCTCCACAACCTCCAATACAAGAGACCAATGACGAAGCTTGTTACTAAGTTATTTCATAAAACAGTTTGAAAAAAGTCTTCAGGGCAAAAACCCGCAAAAGACTAGCTTACATTAAGCTAAGATAATCTGGTATAGCTTAATGAAGGCTACCAGTTCTGCACCCTCCACCCCCTCCATACACAAACTGCAGACATGTATAGCATGACAGTACATATACAGTACTACTATACTCTTGTAGTCTACGTTAATACAGCTCAAATGCTTCTCCAGCAAATACCATGTCCATCGAGGAAGGTCCACTCAAGACATATTATAGCTGAACCTGCCCGTCCCATCCTTAAATTTAGTTTCCCGATGCACTAGGCGCTTTATAACACTCCATGGGCTTAGCTTTCATCATTATAATTAGCAGGACGAAGGTTTGAAAAGCACAAACCTGTAAGTTCTTTGCGTAAGAAGGAAAATAACTAGTATGACGTAAGGCGAAGAGACTTGTCCAGTGACACGCACCTGCAATTGGCTGCCCGAGTGGTTCCACTTCGGACTGGTAGTTATATTCCTGCGCCAGCCAGTTTGCTCCACACACTGGAATAAGATTAGAAATCACAAGACCAAATACCACACAAGATCTAAATTAATTAATGAAATATGAAAATCACTAGTTTTAAGAACTGCTGGACTAGAAAGACCTACCTAGCATGGGCCACTAGACATGCTGCACTGATGCTTTTCTTTACAAGTGAGCCCCCCCTCCCCCCTTTATGACCATCTCTAAATTTATTTAATTCTGAAACCTGCTTTCATATTATAATCAAAAAGAAGCACTAAGCCACAAGGGCTATACAGCTGCTTCTTTCATAGATTATGAAATTTAATCTAAAAGGGTGATATTTCTACCGCTCCATTTCTGCTGCTGCCGCCTACAAAGTCAACTATCTATTTGATGAAAGCTTGCAGATGGGCGAAAAGTTGATATAAACAGCTCGTGTCACTTTACAAAAAGATTTGCACGACAAATCCACCAGTCTCACTTAAAAAGTTTTCTGGAACTAAGAAAGTAAATTTATCTGATGCATTAAAGATTAGAAAATTAAACCAGTTTCACTGCATGGGAGTGGAAATAATTAGTTTATCAATTTAGCGCTTATGAAATTTAACTTCAGGGAAAAAAAGAAAGATCTGCACCAGTTAAAACAATAGGAATCTTGATATTTTATTAACAAGTGAAAAGCGTCAAGACCAAAACCTTGTGGAAACTGCTAGTCAGCTACACAACCACGTTAACATACATGTGGTTAAAAAAACGGGGGGGGGGTGAGTATTGAACAAGTGTGGGAGTGAAGATCAAAGCTTCCTGTGCAGGCCAAACAGTTTTGGCAATAATGAAAGCCAAGTTATAAATCAGTCTTATGCACACAAGGTAGTGCTCTATCTTAAGTCATGACCACCCTGAGGAACGTCGACTTAATGTGTACAATTAGTGTATGGGAAGTACTGTAGCAACCTAATGTTTCTTAAACCTGGAGCAGCTAATTTAACCCACAGTAACAGCTGGAGCAGCTAATTTAACCCACAGTAACAGCTGGAGCAGCTAATTTAACCCACAGTAACAGCTGAGCAGCTAATTTAACCCACAGTAACAGCTGGTTTAAGTTACATAACTTCACAATAGTCTTTCCCCTTAGTTTTAAAACTACGGAATAACTAACAAGTATTTTACCCATCACCTAAAAATCAAACTTCTCTAGTGCAATAATTTATTTCTACAAAATGTTAAGTTCTCTCCTAGAGAAAAATAAAACATCCTGGAAGCGCTAAACCCATAGGGTGGAGTCATAGCACCTGGACAACGAGAGCCAGTCAGGGTCGATCCCAACGGAGGGAAAAATTCCCCGAATCAAGAGCTTCTCAACGTTAAATTTAAGTTCATATCAGTCAACCTTGAAAGCCAGTCCAGTAGTCGGCCTCGTCATGGGTGACCAACCTACACTATTATAACCAAAATGAAGCGCTAAGCAACAAGGGCTATACAGCAGACTACACTAGTAATAGCAGAAATGAAAAATAATCTTAAGGTAGCTTTTTTCTGATTGAGAGAACTCAACTTTCTATACATTAAAGTTGTTTTCAGTGACCAGCCGCAGATATTAGAAAAATTTACCAAGTATTTAATATAGCTGTAGAATTAATGGAAAAATATTAATACCTGGATAAGAGATTTGCAGCACTCCATTATTCACCCCCAGGCTGGTGGACACTGAAGCTCGCGGTGGTGCCTTGGCTGAGGCACCACCAGTAGCAACACCCACACTGACGCTGCTGGTGGACACTGGCGTCGCTGCTGTTGACTGAGGCACCACCAGCAATGACCACCATACAGCTCCTGGTGGTGGACACTGGCGTCGCTGCCGCTCTGACTCTTGGCTGAGGCACCACCAGCAGCAACACCCACACTGGTGCTCCTGGTGGTGGACACTGGACTGGTGGTGCTGCTGACTCTTGGCTGCACCAGCAGCAACACCCACACTGGTGCTCCTGGTGGTGGACACTGGACTGGTGGTGCTGCTGACTCTTGGCTGCACCAGCAGCAACACCCACACTGGTGCTCCTGGTGGTGGACACTGGACTGGTGGTGCTGCTGACTCTTGGCTGCACCAGCAGCAACACCCACACTGGTGCTCCTGGTGGTGGACACTGGACTGGTGGTGCTGCTGACTCTTGGCTGCACCAGCAGCAACACCCACACTGGTATTACTGGTGGTGGACACTGGACTGGTGGTGCTGCTGACTCTTGGCTGCACCAGCAGCAACACCCACACTGGTGTCCCTGGTGGTGGACACTGGACTGGTGGTGCTGCTGACTCTTGGCTGCACCAGCAGCAACACCCACACTGGTGCTCCTGCTGGTGGACACTGGACTGGTGGTGCTGCTGACTCTTGGCTGCACCAGCAGCAACACCCACACTGGTGCTCCTGCTGGTGGACACTGGACTGGTGGTGCTGCTGACTCCTGGCTGCACCAGCAGCAACACCCACACTGGTGTCCCTGGTGGTGGACACTGGACTGGTGGTGCTGCTGACTCCTGGCTGCACCAGCAGTAACACCCACACTGGTGTTCCTGGTGGTGCTGCTGACTCTTGGCTGCACCAGCAGCAACACCCACACTGGTGCTCCTGGTGGTGGACACTGGACTGGTGGTGCTGCTGACTCTTGGCTGCACCAGCAGCAACACCCACACTGGTGTTACTGGTGGTGGACACTGGACTGGTGGTGCTGCTGACTCTTGGCTGAGGCACCACCAGCAGCAACACTCACACTGGTGTTCCTGGTGGTGGACACTGGACTGGTGGTGCTGCAGACTCTTGGCTGCACCAGCAGCAACACCCACACTGGTGTTCCTGGTGGTGGACACTGGACTGGTGGTGCTGCTGACTCTTGGCTGCACCAGCAGTAACAACCTCAGTTGCCAGTGTGAGAATTACATTATATTTTTTTAATACAAAACCAGACATAAATATATACACTGAGACTGTATATACACAATGTATATACTACACTGAAGTTTACTTTACTCTCTATGTTAATTATTAAAGTATTTTGACTGTGAGCAAGTTACATGTAGCCTAAACTAGTCTTGAGTACTTTGATAGGCTTTATTCCTAATTAACCCACTAACTAAATAAATTAATACACAAATAATTAATTTCATAACATCTGTTGGCCTTCACTATCATTGTAAAATAAAGCTGTACAAAGAACGTAAATAAAAGCTTCCGTTTTAGCAATAAAATGTTCCTCACGCTAGCGAGAAATTTAATATTTTTTTTATTTTTTATTTAAACCTTACATCTAATAGACAGAAATCATTTTAAAAAACACAAAAAAGTGAAAAGATTGTAAATGTATAAGACTGACAATGAATTAATAAGAGAACAACACAGCAGCATAACAGTCAGCCAATACTAACATAATGGTGCTGGAGAGGATGTCGGAGATCAACGCCCCCGCGGCCCGGTCTGAGACCAGGCTTCATTGTGGACCAGGGTCTGTTCAACCAGGCTGTTAGTGTTGGCCGCACGTAAACCGTCGTAAGTACCACAGCCGGGTTGGTCAGGTACCGACTTTAGGTGCTTGTCCAGTGCCTGCTTAAAGACAGCCAGAGGTCTATTGGTATTTCCCCTTATGAATGCTGGGGGCAGTTCAACAATCTTGGGCCCCTGACACTTACTGTGTTGTCTCAGTGCACTCGCGGCGTCACTGCTTTTCATTAAGATAAGATTTCGTTCGGATTTTTAACCCCGGAGGGTTAGCCACCCAGGATAACCCAAGAAAGTCAGTGCGTCATCGAGGACTGTCTAACTTATTTCCATTGGGGTCCTCAATCTTGTCCCCCAGGATGCGACCCACACCAGTCGACTAACACCCAGGTACCTATTTGCTGTTAGGTGAACAGGACAATAGGTTTTTTTTTTATTTATTTTATTGAAAAACGCAATACATAGTTATACATGTAGACAATGTAAGCAATGAAACGTATCCATTATATATAACAAAAGAAAACTCCACATTCCCTACCGTAGCACTAAACTTATACATAAGAACTAAACTAAAGACAGCCCACAGCTTCATATACAGGTGGGTTTATTACATCCAAAATTGCAGCCATAAACACAATATGCAATATAACCCAAAGAATGTCACAGGTATTGACATTTTACATAAAACTGTATGTACGAAGACATTCTCAATTATCCAAAAATTCTTTACACACTTATTATTGTTGTATATTAAACTTCAT